>NW_024081803.1:97106-482477 GCF_003009895.1 Hyaena hyaena | reverse complement strand
AGCTATTAATTTTACCATTATTATTCTAAAATCTTGTTCAGTGATGCTGCTGATATCTGTTTTGAGCAGTTCATTAGCTGTCATTTCTTCTTGGAGTTTCTTTGGAGGAGAGGTCTTTCGTTTCGTCATTTTAGTTAGCTTTCCGGCTCTTGTTGGTTTTAAAGACCTGTTATGCTCTCTGTACCTATGAGTGCTGCTGTATCCAAGAAGACTCTTTGACTTTCCAGGGCCTATCCTTTCAGAGAGTGTTTTTTGAATGGTATCCCTTGGTCTCTCTTGTTGGGACCTTGGTTATTTTATTTTCTTATTCGTAGTGATATTTGGGACTCTCCACCTTGTGTACTCTAGCTTGTTTCTTGAGGTAGCCGTTAGAAGGCTCTCTCAGTGGATTCTGCGTCCTTTTTCTCCCAGTCTCTCAGGTTTTGTTAGGTTTCCAATGGCTTCAGATCTTTTCTGTGTGATGTATGGGCGCGAGTGCAAGTACGGAGCTCCTTACTTCTCCGCCATCTGGCCCTCCTTCCAGTTCAAAATATTTTCTAATCTCCCTTATGATTTTGTTTTTTGACTCATAGATTATTTACAAGTATCTTGTTTAATTTAAAAATATTTGACGTATTCCTAACTACCTCAGTGTTATTGATTTCTTTTTTTTTTTTTTTAACCTTTATTCATTTTTGAGAGAGAGAGATAGACTGTGAGTGGAGGAGGGTCAGAGAGGGAGACACAGAATCCGAAGCAGGTTCCAGGCTCTGAGCTGTCAGCACAGAGTCCGACGTGGGGCTTGAACCCATGAGTAGTGAGATCATGACCAGAGCTTAAGTCGGATGCTTAACTGACTAAGCCACCCAGGTGCCCCTATTGATTTCTACTTCAATTCCTTTGTGGTCAGAGTTTACACATTGTATGGTTTCAATCTTTTTAATACTGAAATTTATTTAATGGCTTTGCATACAATCTCTCCTGGGGAACATACCGTGTGCTCTTGAATACTGTATATATTGTACAGAAGTTGGGAGTGGCATTCTATAAATATCAGACAGTGTTGTTCAGATCTTCCACATTTTGTTTTGTTGTTGTCTAGTTGTTTTGTTTCAGTCTAGTTGTTCTGTTAATTACTGAGAGAGCAGTGTTAATAATCTCATACCGTGATCACAGAATTACTTATTTCCTCTTCCACCAATTTTTGCTATGTGTACATGTATATATATAGATATATAACTAGTTTTTTATCTTTATTATTATTATTTTAATTCCAGTTAACATACATTGCTATATTAATTTCAGGTGTACAATATAGTGATTCAACAATCACACACATCACCCAATGCTCATCATGATAAGGGCACTACTTGATTCCCATCACCAATTTCACCCATCCCCTTACCCACCTTCCTTCAGGTAGCAGTCTGTTTGTTCTCTGTAATTAAGAGTCTGTTTTTTGGTTTGTGTCTCTCTCCTTTTTTCCTCTTTACTCTTTTTTGTTTCTTAAATTCTACTTATGATTGAAATTACATGGTATTTCTTTCTCTGACTAGCTTATTTCTCTTATCAATGTACTCTTTACTAGATCCATATAGTTGCAAATGACACGATCTCATGACTATATATTCTTTATATCTATAAGCCTATATCTATTTATCTAAATCCATATACATATATCCTACTTCTTTATCCACTCATCAATGGAAACTTGGGCTGCTTCATAATTTGACTCTTACAAATAATGCCGCTAAACATGGAGTGTATGTATCCCTTTGAATTAGTGCTTTTGTAGTTTTTAGATAAACATCCAGTACTGGACCATAGGGTAGCTCTATATTTAACTTTTGAGGAATCACCACATTGTTTTCCAGAACGGCTGCACCAGTTTATAGTCCCACCAACTGTGCAAGAGGGTTCCCTTTTCTCCACATCTTTATCAATGCTTTATGTTTTTTTGTGTTTTGAGTTTTAGCCATTCTGACAGGTTTTAGCCATTCTGACAGGTGTGAGGTGATATCTCATTGCTTTAATTTTAATTTGGCTGATGATGAATGATGTTGATCATTATTTTAATGTGTCTGTAGGTTATCTGGATGTCTTCTTTGGACAAATAGCTGTTCATGTCTTTTGCCCAGTTTTTAGCTGTATTATTTGGATTTGGTGTGTTGAGTTGTATCAGTTCTTTTTATATTTTGGATACTAACCCTTTATCAGATATGTCAGTTGCAAATACCTTCTGCCATTCAATAGGTTTCTTTTGTCTTGTTGATTATTTTAGTTTTAACTTCCCAAACTTTCATTATTATGGAATGACCCTCTTTATTTGATATCTTATGTTTTGGAGTATTTATTTTAATCTGGAGTTAATGCAGCTACTTCTGCTTTTTTATTGATGGCATGTTTTCCCATTTATTTATTAATTTATTTTCAACCTATGTCTTCATATTCAAAATACTTCTCTTGTACATGGCTTACATTTGGATCTTTAATTCTTTTTTTAATTCATTCTGACAATCTTTGTCTTTCAATTGGGAGTATTTAGCTCATTAATACTAAAATAGTTGTTGATATGGTTGGAATTTAGGCTAGCATCTATTCTCTGTTTGTCCCTTCAGTTCTTATTGCTATTTTTTCTTTCCCATTTTCTGTTAGATTTAAATACTTTTTAGAATTCCATTCTAAATTATGTATTAACTTTTTAAAGTATACATCTTCACATTTTAAAAAAAGGGATTGTTCTAGGACAGTGGTTCTCAACCAGGGGTGATTTTCCAAAGGAGTAACATTTGTCAATGTGCGGAGACAACTATAGGTGTGGGAGAAATGAATTCTACTGGCATCTAGTGGTACCAAAGATGCTGTCAAACATCCTACAATGCACAGGACAGATTCTCACAGCAAAGAATTATCCAGTGTAAATGTCAACAGTGCCAAAGTACAGAAACCTTGCTCTAGGTATTATAATATATATTTTTAACTTAAATATGTGCCCACATTATATAAAATGTAAAAACCTTAAAACTGTACAAGTAGATTTATCCAAACACCCCATACCAGTCACCTTTAGTGCCATAGTTTCCAAACAGAATACGTCCACCTACCCTATTAACATCACAGAGGCAAGCTGTAGCCTTTATTTAAATAATTGTGTATATTTTAAAGACATTAAAAAGGAAAAAAATCACCTGCTGCATTTACCTAGGTATTTAGCATTTCCAATATTCTTCAATAATTCTAAATATTCAAGTTTCCCTTTGCCATTATTGCCCTTCAGTCTGAAAAACTTCATTTAACATTTCTAAAGTCTTCTTGGCAACAAATTCTTAGTGTCCTTTTAGCTGAAAATGTTGTCTCAACTTCATTCTTGATAGATATTTTTATTACATACAAGACTCAAGGTTGGCAGGTTTTGTTCCTTTCAGTACTTCATAGTTTTCCCCTCTGATTGCCATATCTGATAAGCAGTCTATGTTCATTTAAATTGTCTCCGTATATGTAATGTGGTGTTTTTACCTGGCAGCTTTCAAGATCTCTTCATCATTGTTCTTTGATGGTTTGACTACTATGTGACTATGCATGGTTTTCTTCCTATCTATCCTGTTAGGGGCTTGCTGAACTTTTTGAATTTATATTCATTCATCCAATCTGGAAAGTTTTAAATATTATTTCTTTAAATGTATTTTCTACCTTATCTCTCTAGTGTCTCCTTCTCATTCTCCAATTACACACGTGCTAGACATTTTGATATTGTCTCACATATCTCTGAGGCTCTGTGGATTTTTTTATAACTTCTACCCTCCCTCTTCTTTCTACTGAATAATTTCTATGGTTCTAATTTCAAGTTCATTGGTTCTGTCTTCTGTCATCTCTGCTTTTTGGCTCATCCAGTGATTTTTACTTTCAGACATAATTTTCAAAAAGCACTAAGAGTTCCATTTGATTCTTTTTAATATTTTCCATTTCTCTGTTGATATTATCTGTCTTTTCATCAGCCTTATGCATATTTTCCTTTATGAGAAATTGGAGAGTTTTAAGAGCTGCTTTAAAGTAAGTCTTTGTGGGGCGCCTGGGTGGCTTAGTCGGTTGGGCATCCGACTTTCGCTTAGGTCATGGTCTCGCGGTTTGTGGGTTCGAGCCCCGCGTCGGGCTCTGTGCTGACTGCCAGCTCAGAGCTTGGAGCCTGTTTCGGAGTCTGTGTCTCCCTCTCTCTCTGACCCACCCTTGTTCACACTGTCTATCTCTCTCTCTCCTAGAAATAAATAAAAATTAAAAAAAAAATAAAGTAAGTCTTTGTGTGATGATTTGAACATCTGACCCATTTTGGGGTTGATTACAATATCCTAGCTCAATTTGAGATTGTATCCTGAACACTGTGAATGTTATGTTGTGAAAACTCTGCGTTCTGTTACAGTCCTCTGAAGACAGTTAATGTTTTCTGTTTCAGTAGGCAATTAACCTCATTAGATTTAAACTGCAAACTCTGTCATACCTGAGGTAAATGGCAGCTTAGCTCTTGGTTTTGACTGCCCCATGCAAGCAAGATTTAAGATCAGCCAGAGGTCCAACGCTATATACAGAATCAAAGTTCTCCTTCTTTGGCTCTCTGGTTACCCCAAACCATTTACCTGGCTCCTCCCACCAGAAGAAAGTGGGCTTTCTATTGGAATGTTAGCTGTTTCACATTATCAATGCCACAACTATGCTGACCTGAGGACAAAGCCCCCCAAACAGAAATCTCACTCTGCCATTCACTTTCTCTATGTTTTGACACCTCCAAAATAGGCTGCTTTCTGTTCAACTACCCGAGCTTTCAGATGGTAGTTTTTTGTGTTTTACTCATAGTTTGTCATCAATCTCTGCGGGAGGTCTTGTCAGATAGGAGCTACTCAATCAAGAGCAGGATCTCATCACCTTTTTAATATACAATTTCTAAAGTGGTAGATTGAGGGAGTACGGATATACTGTGTGTGTGTATTTCAACAAAGTACCTGAAATAATCTTTCATGATATCCTAGAATAAAAAGCATGCTTAACACTCCTATGTTAAGGAATGAAACTCTAGAGATCATTTTGTTCAATACTTTCATTTTGTAGACATGGAAACAGAGTCCCAGAAAGTCAAACAGCCAATAATATATCTAGGATGCAATGCAAAATATCCCAATAGCTAGTTTTAGTACCACCCTCTCAATACCACACATTTATTTTGGACATAATAATGAAGTCGGGACTCACTAATATTATAATTAAAAAGTTTTTACATGGTAAAAACAAAAACTTACTCAAAGAATATTAAGCGATAGAGGTCTAACCTGGCAGAGGATTTCTAATGATACAAAGAAAGCTTTACTGTCTTTTTGCCCTATCCTGAATAAATACACGTTCCTACATTCATTCACTCAACAAATATTTACTCTTTGCTGATCATGTGCTAGCAATACAGTAGAAAACAAGAATGACATTGTTCCGCCCTTGTAAAGTTCATATTCTAGCAGCTTATATTCTAGGCCATGAAACAGAAAATAAACAATGAATAAGAAGCTTTCCATCCTGGTGATAGTCTTAGCATCCTTTTTACTTTAGATGCTTTCCTTAGGCAAGCTCAGTTTCTCCTCATGGTTTCCACAATGTATTTGCTGATTAGTCTCAGTTTTCCATTTTAAACACAGATCCCTCAAATGAGCTCTAGATTATCTCTTGTATGCATTCAATGACATGTACCATACAGGCCATTCGAACTGCCATGCCCCAAAGTAAACTTAACTCATTCCCTCTAAATGTATTTCTTTTTCTGCCTTTCCCATCTCAGTGGTAGCATCCTAGATGCCCCTGCCTGTTTTACTTTTCACAACCAGTGAGTGGGTCATCAAGGTCTCTTAATTCTACTTTCTGAATCTTTCTGCACTATATCCAACCACTTTTTAAATATTATTTCAGTGGCCTCTTAAGCAGTTTCTTGGCATTTTGCATCAAAATTGATTTTCTATAACACAAATCTAATTATGTCATTTTCCCTGTGCCTTGTTGATACTTTTGTCAGCACTTATTTTATTGTACTTGATTACTTAGATAATTGCTAGACTTTGAACAAGTAGAAGGAAGGAACCATAATTTGCCCTTCTTAAATTTCCATAATCTAGTAATAGTAAATAAAAACCTCAAACAAGGCATTGAAGATGTTCTCACTAAATCTGTGGATTACAAAATTTGCAGGAAAATACCAGAACTTCAAGTATACAAATTGCTTAAATAGTAAGCTGAGCCAAAAAGAAAATGTCTACTAGGAAAAGTACTGAATGTAAGTAAAATTAGTAAGTAAAGAAAATAACAGAAACATAGGGAGGATCCCTTAGCAACACATGTGAGATGTAGGAATTTTAGTCCATTTCATTAGTAACTTAATTCTCAAAGATGCTAATGCAAACTTAAACTGCCTTAAAGTATCAGTAATAGGGGCACCTGGGTGGCTTAGTCGGTTAAGCATCCGACTTACGCTCAGGTCATGGTCTCGCGGTTCGTGGGTTCGAGCCCCGCGTCGGGCTCTGTGCTGACTGCCAGCTCAGAGCCTGGAGCCTATTTCAGAGTCTGTATCTCCCTCTCTCTCTCTGACCCTCCCCTGCTCACGCTGTCTCTCTCTCTCTCTCCTAGAAATAAATAAAAATATTTAAAAAAAAATTTAAAGTATCAGTAATAGTCCCATCTACACCAAGTGTTATGGGTACCATATTTTTAAGAGAATAAATGACAAATTGAAGGTCCTGTTGGGAAGATCAACTAGGACAGTGTGGGGACTGGAGGTCACTATTCCTAGAAAAAAGTTGAAGTTAATTTTGTTACTTAATCTACAGGAAAGAAAACTTAATGGGGACATAAAAGTTCTTAATTTGAAGAACAGTTCATGGTAGAAGAATAAGATAAACTGAGTAACAAAAGGTAACATCAGAAACACTGGCTCTGTAGAGAGAGACAGAGTTCAGCTCGGTGTAAGAGCTGTCCCCAAATGGGGCATCATTGTGTTTTTGCGAATTCTCCCACTCTAAGATTTCAAGCAGATGCTAAACAACAACATCATGGATGTTTCTGGAACAGGGGATTTCTGCACAGAAGAGGAGACTGACTTGAATGCTGAGCTGTAGAATACAGAAGGACACTGGCTCACTAATAGCATCTGGCTCCAAGAGAAATCAGAGGCAGGTCACTGGTATGGGCAGTTTTGGGTAACCAAGCAAGTTATCCAGACATCTCTCCTCCTGACCACCATGTGACAGCCATTTTCCACCTAGGAAATAATTGAGGATTCCTCTAAGGTAACCATTAAGTGGCAGTTGACACAACAGAAAAGCATCATGCACTTAAGAATGTTTACTATGCAGTTTTTAATGCAATAAAAACACTGAACGTAAGTGTAAATACAGGTAGTTATCCATAAACTATGTGAAAATGCCCTATAAATAAGAATGTGAACTTCCTGCTCCTTTGTCACTTTGCTTGTCATGAACATATTTATTCTTTAAATTACATAGCACCCTGGTCCCTATTTCTACTCCCCCCCCCCAACCAATGGGGTCCATTTACACAGGTGTGATGGAAAAAGAAAGAAGTAAAATGGTGAAGAATGAGAAAGAATACCTGGTCCTAGTAACATGGACTTAATAACCAAAGTTCTAAAAACAGAAAAATTATCCCACAGAAACAAATGTGATCTATGTTTCTCTAATGCTGACTTAGGCATACAGTGCGCTCAAGACACTTCCTTGGAATAGCTCAGAACCTAATTCCTACATTTAAATTTGGTTCTGTGGAGACACTTTTAAAACAATTAACAATTAATTCAAACACATCAGGACTATCTTTATGAAGATCTTAATGCCTTATCAATGTCATTTTCAAAATTAAAAAAGTAACATTTGGAATACAGCAAATCCACTAGTGGAAAAATCACTTGGGCTACAGCATTGAAAACAAACTTAGAAATTTCTTTTAGGCACAGATAAGCCAACAACACCTTATTACTCGTCCAAAGGAAGTGATCCTTTCCACAGGGGGCCAGGTTATTTCTCATTACATAGAGTTCTCAGAAAAGTTACTCACAGCTGAAGAGTAGAGTTCAAATTCTTGCTCAGGAAGGAAAGAATGCCAGCCATCTTCTATCACTTCAAACATGGGCCGGTAAAAGAAAGGGTACATCAGAGTGATAGAGTCCAGGGTAGACAACGCCTAGGGCATAAAAAGGAAATGAAAGAACGAAAAAGGAACATATTGCAATTTCAAACACTTTCTAACTACCAAATTGGTATTAAATATGATCAATAATGATACACACCTAATATATTTCTCTAACATTGTATTTACCACTAGATATAATTACAGCTTATTGAAGCTTTTAGCCTCTAACAAGGTATCTAGCACGTAACATACACTCAGTTAACATTGGCTGAATGAATACAAGAACAAAAAGAGAGTGTATACCTATCCTAGGAGAAAAACTAACTTTTGACACCACATAACAAAGCCTAATAAAAAGGTCCAAATATTTCTGGGAATCAGAAAATAAATAGATTTTGTTAGTAAGCAAGGTCATG
Source organism: Hyaena hyaena (assembly GCF_003009895.1). Lineage (NCBI taxonomy): Eukaryota > Metazoa > Chordata > Mammalia > Carnivora > Hyaenidae > Hyaena > Hyaena hyaena. Next base: position 473,913 of record NW_024081803.1, on the reverse strand, counting down.
GCTCAAAATCCCAGCTATCAACTATATCAACATATGTAAATTACATAAACTCAGTGTCTGTTAGTAACCATAAATAAGGGTGTTAGAGCTGAGTGGCCAAAGAGTCAGACTGGAGCCAAACTGCTAGACTCAAATTCTGGATCCCACTGCAATAACAATTAAGTAATGGAACCATTCCAATGCCCACATTTCCTCAGCTGTAAAATGGGGGGAATTAAAGTACCTATTCTCAAAGGGCTGTTGGCAGCATTAGGAAAGATAATATATATTACAGGCCTGTTAATAATAGTGCCTGGAACATAATAAATTCTGAAACTAATCTTGACAATTATATGCTTCACATAGCATACACTCCATATATGCTCCATCAATATTCATGTTCTCCCTCCTTAGAATCATATGCCATTTGGTTATGTATCATATTATCTTTATGTTACAGTGACCCATTCTCAAGCTTTGGCAATAACTCTGTGGTCCCCAAATGAGCCTGTATTCATCTGGAACTCTTGAATTCTGGGTAACAACACCAAGAAAATCCGACTAAATGGGAGGAACAGACAGATGAAATATCCTCCATCACCTGGCAGTTTCAACCTTCTGACAGAGGAGTTATGAAAAGCACTTCTATGGCTACAAAAAAGGGTACCAAAATCAATTAACATAATTCAAATTCCAGGAATGATGGAGACACTCAGCTGGAAGAGGGCGGGGCCCCAACATCATGCTAGTTCCCCAAAACTCTCAGAATAAAGCTGCCTTCCTCTAGGTCACAGAAGGATCAGATTCACAAAAGAATGGGCCCAAGACTCATTAGAAAATAGACTGGACGTGTAGTTTAGCAGTTAAACAAAAACATCCCCATCCAAAGCTATTCTTCTGTCTGTCCATGAATCATGACACCTTCCCTCCCCACCTCCTGACCCGGGGGTTCAAAAAACAGAAAATATGGAAAACCAGGGCCGGATAATCCATTATCCATTTCTATATAGTCTTTGGCTGCCAATCACACTAAACAGAAACAGAATGGCCAATGTCCACATATGACCTAGGCCAGAGCTGTCATTGTTCAGTACAAACATTATTTTATTTAACTGGCTTACTTTTTAAATGGTTTGTTTTTAAGATATTTTTTGTAATATTTATAAAATCTTTTTTCATCTTTGCTGAGGTAGACCTGACAAATAAAACTAGGAAGTATTTCAAGTGATCATCTCATACATTGTGAAAGGACTCCCCCATTGAGTTAATTCACACGTCTATCACCTCACATATTTACCTTTTGTTGTTGAGAACTTTTAAGTTCTACTCTCTTAGAAAATGTCTGTTATACAATACAGTGTTATCAACTGGAGAGACCATGATATACATTAGATGCTAAGACTATCTTATAACTGCAAGTTTGTAACTTTTACCAACCTGTCTCTATTTCCCCAGCCCCCCAACAACCACTTTTCCACTGCTTGTTTCTATTAAGTTTTGTTTTTGTTTTTTAGGATTCCACATATAAGTAATAACATGCAATTATTTGTCCTGTCTGGTTTATTTCACTTGACAGTTTCATCCAAATATTCAGTCACAAATATTAGGATTGCTGTTTTTCAAGGCTGAATCATATTCCAATATATATATAGGTACATGTCACATATTCTTTATCCAGTCATCTGTTGACAGACACCTAGGCTATTTCCATATTTTGGGTATTATGAATAATGCTGCAATGAACACTGGAGTACATCTGAGATAATGATTTTGTTTTCTTTGGCTATATATCCAGCAATGGGACTGCTGGGTGCCATGGTAGTTCCATTATTAATTTCTTAAGGAACCTCCTACTGTTTGCATACTGGTACAACCATGATTTTTAACACAAGTCAGCAGATACTTTAGCTGGTAATAAGCATTCATATTCTGACTTGTGATCACAATTTGTATTACTAACGATGAAAGAACTAACATTTCAACTCCAAATGTACTCCGAAGTTATATCAAAGTAGATAGGGGAGATAGGAAAGAAATTGGACACCAGGAAAAAGCAAGAGGCCAAGTTCACTATGTGTATTCACAACGTTGTAAAAATAACCAGTAGACCATTCACTTCCTAAGGTCAAATTATGAGAATGGCTCATAATTCATTGCTTCTTTTCAGCTCTAAGGGTTTCTATATAATCAGTTTCTAAAGGACTTTAGGTACTATACAGCTAATTAAACAACTGATTAGTGTCAGATGCTAACAAAGCTAAGTAAATGCAATCAGAAAGTGGGCTAATATCTTTGCCCTATATTTATTTCTTCACCACTATCCATCACCACATATGCAACTTCACTGACACCCACCAACCAGCTATTTTATAAGCTATAAAATGGATAAAAAGAAAAACGCAGACTTGCCAGTGAAAATCCAAACCCACAAATGAAAATAACCAGGCTTAAAAAGAAATGGGTTGGTAGCATTTCCCTGCCCAAACAGCAGTTTTTTCAACTTAACAGCGTAGAAAACCACAGTGTGCTTCTTAACCATCTTAGCGAATGTGGCCAAATCAACATTACTCTGTCACTTCCAAATGACAGATATGTAAGACAAACAGCTCAGCTCATCTTCTCGTTTTCTTTAAGGAAAATTTAGCAAAGGCAGAAAGTAAAATGGTTACAGGCCATTTTCTCAGCATCATAACTGTTGTTTCTTTCTCCGTTCTTGTTCAGAAACCAAACATGATCCTAATTACAGATTTTTAAATCTTTCTGCCTTCTATTTAACAAATAAGTCACTCACATTTGTTTTGGATACAAAGACCAGATTAGTCACTTGTAGACCAGGGATAAGAAATCAGTGTGTCTATGATTATCCAGAAAATATCATAAACCTAAAGTTAATTACTATAATTTAGTAGCAATGATTTAAAATAAGGCAATTTAAAATCTGAGCGTAAACCAAAATAGTTGGTTTGAATGGGGAAGAAAATGAAGTGAGCTCCTCAATTTAAATATTAAATTATCCAAGTAAAATTTCTATTACTTGTAATCTGAACAGATATTCAATACTGTTTATACAAATATAAAACACACTTTTTAGTCTTAGGCAAACATTTGCTAAGATAAGCAAACATTCCCTGTCTTAGGCAATATGATGTAGGGAAAATTCAGACTTGCTATAAACAAAGGACTATAATCACTGGTGGTAATTACTTGCTTTTACAATAGAAATAAATTCTAAAAAAAGCCTTACCATATATACATACAATGGATTATCATCCTGCCTTAAAAGGGAAGGAAATCCTGTCAAATGCTACAATGAGTGAACCTGGAAGAATAAGGAACCCGGAAAAAAAACTGCTATAAGTCAATAAAATCCTATTACATGCCTATAACAATGAATCGGGGTGAGGCTTTTCCTATCAATTTTGAATATGTGAGTCACAGAACATGACCAAATATCTAGTAAAACAAACATAAGAGCTACACTGAGTCAGAATATAAGGTTCTTTTTTATTACTATTTACTTTTATCAGATTTTGCTTCTGAAACATTTACCTCAATGGAACTGGCAATATTCAAACATTCCTCCATTCCAGGAATATCCAACTGAATTATTCGAAAGTCTTTACATTTTATGATGATGGTACCCAGTGGTCCCACAAATCTGTAAAAAATTACAAATTATGCTTAGGGACATATACATTTCTATCTTTTTTTTTTTAAACAAGTGTATTTATTTACTTTGAGAGAGAGTGCAAGCAAGAGCAGAGCAGAGAGAAAGGGAGAGAGTCCCAGGCAGACTCCACACTGTCAGTGTGAATTCTGATATTGAGCTTGAACACACAAACCATGAGATCATGACCTGAGCTGAAATCAAGAGTTGGACACTTAACCAACTGAGCCACCCCAGTGCCCCACATATATTTATATCCATAAGCATACGATTATTTCCTTGAAAAAAGAATGTAGTTGTAACTACCACCTATATTCACCTTTCTTCTCCCCAAATAGTCTAATTAAGAAAGAGGCAAGCTTACATTACTAAAATGTGAGCCATGAATTATTTTAAATATACGTTACTCAAAATTTTTTCAAATTCATCAAGTAATTCATACTACTAGGCCAATTCATTTAATGAAGATTATCTGGAGTCTTATTTCAAAGAATAAGGAAAAAAGATCTCTAAGTAAATGTTTGTACAGAGATATTTCCGAAACATAGGAAAACACTTTCAGATTTTACTTACTTCTAAGCTTGTAATAGTTTATCTATTCTAAATCAATGTCATATCTAATCATAAATTTTTTATCAGTAAATTTTGCACAAACGTAATTTTACCTTTATTGGAATTTTTGTCTTCCTTTTATTGTAGTTGTTTTGTTTTGTCTGTACCTGCTGACAGTTCTGATTTTTCTTTTGCTTTGCCACTGGCTGGCCCAAATCTTTTCCATTAATAGTTCTGGGTATACCCTAAACTAGGAATTCTTAGATTGTCCAAATGCTGTTCATTTTACCTACTTTTTGCCCAGTTTAGAAAGACATCTCCTATAGCCACTCTTCCTGAACTCCATCTCAATCGTAAGCATCCCTATGCCTCACATCACTGCACTGTTAATTTGGACAAGCAAATATTATCAGCATGGATCAAATCCTAGTAAAGATAATTCCACCAGACATCTACAACCTATCAACACATTGGAATGCCCCTTATAAAATTTATTTTGAAAATTCACATTCTTGGCACTTCTACTTCTGGCAAAGGTAGAATAACAGGGACCAGATTTACCCTCCCACCTGAAGCAACCAAAATAACTGGACAAAATACAGGAAAGAACTGTTTTCAAGACACTGGACATCAAGCAACAAAGAACAGAGATCTCTGGAGATGGGAAACAAGGTGAGTCCTACTATTACCCCGGTTTACTGTTTTGAGTTTCCAGGCCACAGGAGAGGGAACCTGGGTGGGGCTGATAGTCTGAAGAGAGCATCTATATTAAAAAAGAAAGTTTCCTAATAGTGCCTTCAGATTCCAGTATACTAGAAAAAGAAGAGCAAGTTAAATCCAAAGCAGAATATATTAAATAATAAAGATCAGAGCCAAAGTCAATGAAATAGAAAAAAGAAAATTATAGGGAATAAGAAAAGCAAAAATGATTGCTTAAAAGCAATAAAAGCAGTAAATCACTTGCCAAAATGATCAGGAAAAAAGAAAATTTGTCTCAATTTACCAATACCAGAAATGAGAGAAATGAGAACCACTATAGATTCTGCAGGCGTTAAAAAGATAAGGAAATACTAGTAACTTTATGCTAATAAATTCAACAAGGTAATGGACAAATATGTCCAAGATATGGACAAATTCTTAGAAAACACAAACTCAAGGAGAACTTAATTAGTTCTATAGCTTTTAAATAAACTGAAATTTTCATTAAAATATCTCCCACTACACACCAAAAAAAAAAAACCAAAAAAACCCAAAAAATAAAAAAACAAACCAAAAAAAACCCTTCAGGCCCAGGTGGCTTCGCTGATGAATTCTATAAAACATTTAAGGAAAAAGGAAAAAGTACTATTCAAGACAAACTCTTCCAGGAAGTTGAAGAAGCAGCAATTTATTTATCAATTCATTCCATGGGGCAAGCATAACCCTAATATATTAAAAAAAAAAAAAAAAAGACATTACAAGAAAACTATAGACCAATATACCTCATGAAGCCAGATGCAAAATTCTAAACAAAAATTAGCAAATTAAAAATCCAACAATATATGAAAAGAATAATACATCATGAACAATTGGGGGTTATCATTTGAAAATCAAAGCAATTTATCATATTGCCAAATTAAAAAAGAAAGACACCACATGATCATCTCAATAGATATAGAAAAAACATCTGACAAAACGCAACTGCTATTCCTGCTTTTAAAAAACAAAAACAAAAAGCCCCAACTCTATGCTAACTAGGAACAAAAGGAAACATCTACAACAGTATTTACCAAAACAAAACAAAAACAAAGAAACAAGCATACCACTAATTGCAGGCTAAACGGTGAAAGACTAAATGTTTTTTTCATAAATGTCAGAAATAACAGAGATGTTCATTCTCACCACTTTTATTCAACACTGTTGCTGGTTAATAGCAAGTACAATGAGGCAAAAAACAAGAGGAATAAATGGCATCCAGACTGAAAAGGAAGAAATAAAACTTTAGTTGCAGATGACATAATTGCCTACTTAGAAAAGCCAATGAAAAATACATAAAAGCTATTAGAATTAAAAGATGAGATTACTAAGGCTGTGAGATACAAACTCAATACACAAAAATCAATAGTATTTTCATATACTATTGCAACAATTGTTTAAAATGCCCAGGATTTGGTTTTTATTCAGGATGGTGAGGCTGACAGATCAGGAGATGACTGCCACTGAAAAAGTTATTCTGTTATTCACAATTCCCAACAGGAGAGGCATACTGTGTCACGCAGAGCCACATGGTGAAGTGTCAGGGTCAGTCAGGAGGCAGACAGAGCAAGAGGAAAGCATTGGCCAGAACTTTTACTGTGATGTTTCACAGAAAAGAATGGGAAAGGCAGGGTAGGTGAGCTGAGCAAGTTTAGGATTAGAGTTTGAATAATTTTGTCAGGTTCTGGGTTATACAGCTGATCCCTAGTTATCTGGTATCTGGCCCTGGAGTAATTTAGGATGGGAGAGTAGTGTCCTGACTGCAGAAGCCTGATAAGAGGAAGTAGATGGGGGTATGGACTTGAGATTGGTTGGTCTGCATATCCAAGGTGTGCTTGCAGGCAATTAATTTTCTTGCTATCTCTAGGAAATAGTTAACCCTGAGTGGAAGCAGTCCCTCTCCAGGTCTGCAAGAGGCTTAAGAAATCAATGTACTATAAAATATAGAAAGTAAAAAACATAATTAATACATATGAGCAATTAGAAATTGAAATTTTTAAAATACCATTTGAAAGAGCATCCAAAAATGTGGAAGAGGGAAATCTGTCAAAAGATGTCTAAGTTCTGTAAGTAAAAATTACAACACATCATTGAAAGAAATTTAAGAAGACCGAAATGAAATAATGGAGAGATTTACTTTGCTCATGGGGCAGAACACTCAATATTAAGATATCACATGTCAACTCTCACCAAATTCATTTATCAACAGATTGAACACAATTCTCATCAAAATCAGAGGTTTTAAGAAATTGACAAGCTGATTCTAAAATTCATATGGAAGTGCAAACGACCTTAAACAGACAGAACTTTTAATTAGAACAACCATGTAATACTACGTAATTTCAACTTAATATAAAGTGACTGTAATTAAGACAGTAGTGGCGGTGTGGTAATAGCATCAAGATAAACAGATCGATGATCCAGAAAAGAGAGTCTAGAAACAGTTCTATTTATATATGGACAAAGATGCAAAGACAGTGCGTTGAAAAAAGGGGAGAACAATCAGAAATCTATCTGCAATATAAATACACACACACATATATGTATACGATAAGCTGTATATAAAAACTCAAAATGTATCATATACCTAAAGATAAAATCTAAAACTATAAAAGTGCTAGAAGAAAAGGAGAAAAAAAAATCTTTGTGACGTTGGGTTAGGCAAAGATTTCTAACCTAAGACATCACAACCCCAAACTGTAAGAAATGATAAATTGGACTTCTTCAAATTTTAAGTCATTTGCTCTTTGAAAGACACTGTTAGAGAAAATGAAAAGACAAGCCACACACAGACACTATTTGTAAATCATATTTAATAGAAGACTTGTATCTAAAATGCATATTTTTAAAAACACTCAAAACTCAGTAAAGGGAAAGATTCTGGGAAGATGGTAGAGTAGGAAGCACCAGGAATCTGTCTCCCAACCTAGACAACAATTTCATTGGCATGGTCTGTTTGATGTGACTATTTTGTGACTCTAAAGTCTATTAAGGCTTGCAACTTTCAGAGTTCCAGAGGCTTGGATGATAATTTTGGATAAACTCAGTGCTTAGCAAAATAGCAGCTACACATCCTAGGCATGTGGTGGGCAGCTGTGCAAATGTTCCTGGGGCAGCTTACACACAGCTTGCAGAAAGTATGTCAGGCAAAAAAGAGCCCTGTCCTCCAAATATCAGAGAAATGAGCCCCTGTCCTTCAAATATCAAGATCTATGTGCTGATGGCTGATTGCTGCTTCTGATCACAGAAGTGCAGAGGCCAGAAAACAACTGGTTATTGCATCCACTATTATTACATCTCCCTCCATTGTTGTAAGCCTCTCCCCCACAATTGACTTCCAGAGTATTTAAAGGACAGTCCCCTTTCCCCTCCCTGCCCACATTTCATTTTTCACTTTTCTCCTTTCAGGAGACAGACATTAAAGACTAAGACATTCAAAAACAATTACATAAATGAGGAAAATTAGGACTGCAAATGCTCAAGGGAAGGCTCAGAAAAGACCTAAGATGACCGTAAATTTACACTTTAGGCTGATCCTCGACATAGAGAAAGCTAACAACAACAAAAAACAAAAAGAAAAAAAGAAAGAAAAAGCAAACCCTGGGGAAGGAGAAAAACCTGATTTCCAGAATCACATTAGATCAAATGTTCAAAGTTCAATTAAAAAAAAAGTCACAAATATACAAATAAACAGTAAAGTATGCACCAGTCAAAGTAAAAAAATACACCAACAGAAACCCTCCCTGAAAAAGACCTGATGGCAGATATACTAGACAACAATTTTAAAACAATGGTCTTAAAGATGCTCAAAGAACTAAAGGAAGATGTAGAGAAAGTCAAGAATGTGATGTGTGAACTAAATGGAAATATCAATGGAGAGAGAAAAAACCTAAAAGAAACCGAAAAGAAATTTGGGGGCTGAAAAGTACAATAACTAAAATGAAAAATTCACTAGAGGGATTCAAAGGCAGATGTGAAAAGGCAGAAGAAAAATCAATGAACCTGAAGATAAGAAAATGCAAATTATTGAGTCTGAGGAACAGAGAGAAAAGATTGAAAAAAAGAGAACAGAGCCGAAGAGACCTGTGGGATACCAACAAAAGAACCAACATACACATTGTGGGAGTCCCAGAAAGAGAAGAGAAAGGGACAGAGAGAATATTTGAAGAAATAATGGCTGAAAAATTCCCCAATTTGATGAAAGACATGAATATAAACATACAAGAAGCTCAACAAACTCCAGATAAGATAAACTCAGAGAACCATATCAAAACACATTTTAATAAAACTTTCAAAAGACAAAGAGAAAATTTTGAGAGCAGCATGAGAGAAGTAAGTTGTCAAATACATGGGAGCAACAATAAGATAATAAACAGATTTCTCATCACAAACTTTGGAAGCCAGAAGATAGTGAGCTAATATATTCTATGTGCTAAAAGAAAAAATTGTCAACCAAGGATCCTATATCGTGTGAGTATCCATCCAGAGTGAGGGAGAAATTAAGATAATCCCAGATAAACAAAAGTTGAGGGATTTATGACCACTAGAACTGCCCTACAAGAAATGTTCAAGGGCGGGGTGCCTGGGTGGCTCAGTAAGTTAAGCATCTGACTCCGGCTCAGGTCATGATCTCATGGTTCATAAGTTTGAGTCCCTGCATCAGGCTGCATAATGACAGTGCAGGGCCTGCTTGGGAATCTATTTCTCTTTCTCTCTCTTTGCTCCTCCCCAACTCACGCTTTCTCTCTCAAAATAAATAAACTTTAAAAAAATGCTCAAGGGAGTCCCACAAGGTTAAATGAAAGGACACTAGGCAGTAATCTGAAGCTATATGAAGAAATAAAGATCTCAATAAAGGTAAATATATGAGTAATTATGAAAGCTAATATTATTGTAACAATAATAAGCAAATAACTTTGTAACTGGACTTTGTTTTCTATATGATTTAACAGATTGGTACATTCAAAGAAAAATTATTAGTGTAAAAGCTAGTATTAGTGTGCTACTGTAACTTTGGTTTATAACTCCAAATTTTGTTTACTATATAATTTAGGAGTAATGCAATTTCAAGAATTATGAGTTTATGTTTTGGCGCGTACAATGTTTAAAGATGTAATTTTGTGACATTAACAATGAAAAACAGTAGGGACAGACCTATAAAGAAGCAGATTTTTTGTATGTTATTGAAGTTAAGCTGGTATAAATTCAAATTAGAGTGCTATAACTTTAGGATGTTAAATGTAATGCCCATGATCATCTCAAGAAAAATAGCTACAGAATATACATCAACGTAAACAAGAAAGGAATTTAAATATTTTACTACAAAAAATCAACTACACACAAAATAGAACAGTAATTAAGGGACAAAAAAGCTATAAGGCATATGGAAAATAAATAGCACAGTAACAGAAGTCCTTCCTTATCAAAAATTACTTTAAATGTGAATGGATTAAACAAACCAAAGACAGAGACTGAAAGAATGAATAAAAACATGATCTGGGGATGCCTGGGTTGCTCAGTCAGTTAATCAAATACTCCTGATTTGGGCTCAGGTGGGATCGAGCCCTGCATTGGGCTCCATGCTGAATGTTGAGCCTGCCTGGGATTCTTTCTCTTCCTCTGGCCCTCTCCCTACTCACACATACACACTCTCTCTCCTTCTCAAAATAAATAAATAAACATTTTAAAAAATGAGTTAGGGGCACCTGGGTGGCTCAGTCAGTTGAGCAGCCAACTCTTGATTTTGGCTTCGGTCATCATCTTACAGTTGTGGGATAGAGCCCTGTTGTCAAGCTTTGCACTGAAAGCATGGAGCCCGCTTGGGATTCTCTCTCTCTTGCTCTCTCTCTCTCTCTGCTCTTGCCCTTCTGTGTGTGTGTGCGCGCGCGTGTGTGTGTGTCTCAAAATAAATAAACATTAAAAAAAATATATGACCCACCAAATGCTGTCTTACAAGAAACTCAAGATCCAGACACAAATGAGTTGAAAGTGAAAAAACAGAAAAAAGATATTCCACACAAACAGTAACCAAAAGACAATAGGTAGAGCTATACTAATATCAGACAAAATGGACTTTACATCAAAAGTGGTTACAAGAGACAAGGAAGGACTTTATATACGAATAAAAGATTCAACATAGCAAGAAGATATATCAATTATAAATAATTACACATTTAATTATAGGCAATCAAATATATGAAAAAAAACTGACAGAAATTGAAGGGAAAAATAGTTGGAGACCTTAATACACCATTCGTGATAAGGGCTAGAGCAACCAGACTGAAAACAAATAAGGAAAGACACTTAACACAATAAACCAAGTAGATATATCAGACATACTCATGCTATGCAACAAAGACAGAATACACATTCTTTTCAACTGCACATGGGACATTTTCCAGGACTGACTATACGTTAGGCCACAAATCAAAGCATCAATAAATTTAAAAGGATAGGTATCTTACAAAGTGTCTTCTATGGACACAATGGGATGAAATTAGAAATCTACAACAAAAAGAAAACTGGAAAATTTGAAAAATTATGGAAATTAAATAATACACCTTTAAACAACCAAGGGATGGGTGCCTGGGTGGCTCAGCTGGTTAAGTGTCCGACTTTGGCTCAGGTCATGATCTCACAGTTCCTGGGTTCAAGCTCCACACTGGGCTCTGTGCTGACAGCTCAGAGCCTGGAGCCTGCCTCCAATTCTGTGTCTGCTCCTCTCTTTGCTCCTCCCCCGCTCATGCTCTCTTTCTCTCAAAAATAAATAGACATTAAAAAAAAATTTTTTTTAATAAACAACCAAGGAATCAAAGAAGAAATCACACATTATTTAGAAAAATAGAAACAAATGGAAGCAAACACATAGCATATTACAAAACTGATGGGACACGGAGAAAGCTGTACATATACGAAATCACTTGATATATGATGCATCAGTCAAGAATGGGTTGCTAGATAATGGTATTAAGAAAACTAGGGGCACCTGGGTGGCTCAGTTGGCTAAGCATCTGACTTCGGCTCAGGTCATGATCTCACAGTTCGTGGGCTGGAGCCCCACGCTGGGCTCTGAGCTGTCAGCACAGAGACTGGAGCCTGCTTGGGATTCTGTGTCTCCCTCTCTCTCTGCCCCACCCCTGCTCATACTATCTCCCTCTCTCTCAAAAATTAAAAAAGGAAGGAAGGAAGGAAGGAAGGAAGGGAGGGAGGGAGGGAGGGAGGGAGGAAGGAAGGAAGGAAGGAGGAAGGAAGGAAGGAAGGAAGGAAGGAAGGAAGGAAGGAAGGAAGGAAAGGAAAGAACGAACGAACGAACGAACGAACGAAAGAAAGAAAGAAAGAAAGAAAGAAAGAAAGAAAGAAAGAAAACTGGCTTGCTACAAGGAGAAAAACACTTGAAATGAAAGTAGAATGCAAATGAATTAAAGACCTAAAAGTGCAGGGTAAAACTATAAAGCTAATATGGAAGAAAATGTAGAGAATATCCTAGTGATCTTGGGATAAGGAATGACTTCCTTGGGATAAGTCTTGGGATAAGTATGACCTAAATAGCACAAACAATAAAGTAAAAACTGATAAATTCTGAATTAAAATTCAGGCCTTTTGTTCAACAAAGAACACAACAGAAAAGTCAACAAATGGTTGAGAGACCAGGAGAAGACATTTGCCATATTTAAGTAAAGAATAATATCTAGAGAGTATACAAGGATTGGTGCAAATCAATACTAGGAAGACAACAAAACCAACTTTTAAACACTTTTTTGGGGGTGGGGAGAGAGAGAGAAAGTGCACAAGGTGGGGGAGGGGCAGAGTAACTGGTGACAGTAGGGAGTTGGGAAGTTATCTAAAGAGTCAGAAAAGTGGGGCGCCTGGGTGGCTTAGTCGGTTAAGCGTCCGACTTTCGCTTAGGTCATGGTCTCGCGGTTCGTGGGTTCGAGCCCCGCGTCGGGCTCTGTGCTGACTGCCAGCTCAGAGCCTGGAGCCTGTTTCAGTCTGTGACTCCCTCTCTCTCTGACCCTCCCCTGCTCACACTCTCTCTATCTCTCCTAGAAATAAAAAAAAAAAAAATTTTTAAATTAAAAAAAAAAGAGTCAGAAAAGTAAAATATGTGGATAATTTGGGATTCTACTCTGCCATCAGAGGCAGTGAAATGGATGTGCACACAGCAACAGGAAGAGATCCTGAGTTAATGTTGAGAAACAGAACAAGATCTGCCACATAATCCTACTGAGGGAACTGAACTTAACACATGACAGTGCTATATATTCATAAGGGTATACATACATCCAAAGACAAACAGCAACACTTAACATCCTTGCCTATAGGGACTGAGGATGAGGTGGACAATAGGTGTGAAAATTCAGGCTTGAAAATTTCTGAATTTCAATTTCCTGAAAATGACGAGTCATCACTGAGTAGGATTAACTCAACTCTCTACATCTGAGGTCCATGGAAAGAAAAAAGTGTAATTGTAAAACCTGTGTAAAGCCTTGTGTGCTGAAAGGATCAAATCCAATTGTGTATGCAATGTGTGTGACAGCACTCCATGAGCTTGTAAAGTGTTACTCACATAGACGTTACTGCCAGACATGAGAAGGGCTGTATGACTTCCTCTATATGACAGAACTGAGGTTCAGAGAGGTTGAGTGGCCGGCCCAAGGATACCTACCTCATCGGAGGCAGAACTAAAGGAGGCATCCTTATACTGCTCTTCCTCTCACATCACATTTACAATTCACTTGCAAGGCAAGGCAGCTCAGCTGACTTCTCAACACCCCTGAAACCAGACTGCTTCTGATCATACTAGTGCTGCTTCCACTTTTTTTTTTTTTTTGAAGTTTATTTATTTAGAGAAAGTGAACATGGGGAGGACAGAGGGAGAGGGAGAGAAAGAATTCCAAGCAGGCTCTGCATTACCAGTGCAGAAGCCGATGTGGGGCTTGAACTCATGAACCATGAGATCATGACCTGAGCCGACGCCCAAAGCTTAATCTAGTGAGCCACTCGGGTGCCCCTGTTGCTACTCTTATAAAGTCACCAGCACCTTTTACATGAACTACTCAACAGCCTCCCGACTAGGCCCGCTGCTTCTACTGTTCCCCCTCTGCAGCCAGAATCATCTTCTAAAAAGTCTACCTGCTCTTACTTCCTTGCTTTCAACCCTCCAGGGGCTTCCTGTGAAAACCATCACAACGGCAAATAGAGTCCTACACTATCTGGCCCCTGCTTATCCCGCCAACCAGTTTCTGCTATGTTTCTAGCCTCTACCCTTGCTCACTACCTTCCAGCCACACTGGCCTCCTTGTTTTTCCTTGTATAAGCCCAGCATGTTCTTGTCTTTACATTCCCTCTTCCCCTCTGCCTAGAATGCTCCTTCTTCCCATATTCACACTGCTAGCGTCCTCTCTTCATTCACATGTCATTCATTTAAATGTCACTTGTCTTCTCTGAAATTCTTTCTAAATATACTGGCATTCTCTACCCTCCCATCTTCCTTTATTTTCCTTCCTGGCACTTATTACCTGACATTGTTATTTACTTATTTGTCGACTTATTTGAATGTCTATCTCCTCCACCGGTACACAAGTTCTTACACCACCTTAGTTAGCCCTGTACCTGCAGTGTCCAGACAGTCCTCAGCACATAGAAGACACATGGAAGTATTTCTTGAGCGCAACAATTAAACAAACTCCGACCTGACCACCTAGCTCATGTTCTTTCCATCACATCATGCTGCTTCCTGGGGAAAAAGGTAAATGTGTATACAACTTGTCACTTCTGCCCTAACATATTAAAATGTCATGTCTCATATACTATTTTCAGCCATACCACACCTGGCATGTAGTAAATGCTGTGTAAATATGATAAAATTAAAGTGTGAAAAGCAACGATAAAAAGAGATAAGAAGAGAGAAAAGGGAATTGGTGGTAAGGAGAAACTCTAATTCAGGGGCGCCTGGGTGGCCCAGTTTGTTAAGCGTCTGAGTTCGGCTTGGGTCACGATCTTGTGGGTTCGTGAATTCAAGTCTTATGCCAGGCTCCGTGCTGACAGCTCAGAGCCTAGAGTGTGCTTTGAATGCTGTGTCTCCCTCTCTCTCTGCCCCTCCCCTGATCACACTCTGTGTCTCTCAAAAATAAATAAAAAACATTTTTAAAAAATTAATGTGTATTCTGTGGCACCACAGACCATTCCGGGGTCAATCCATCTTATATTTCCTATGTGCCTACCTGCCCAAGTTAGGAGTTCTGAAAGAGATAAAAATTAACCAAATGTAAGTACGGGCTTCAAGGAGCTAAAATTGACGTAACTATCAAAATACAAATGTTAATATATACTTATTAAGGAGGTATAACTAAAGAGCTATAGGATTTCATGGTGAGAATTACATCTAGTTGTGGAAACTAACAGAAGAATCTACAAAAAGAGGTTGCAGTCAAAATGGTTAAACTAAATATTGATAGACCAGTAGCGGATGGATGATAGCCTATTAACTCTTGAAAGACAAGAACCATATTTTACTCATCTCGGTGTTCTTAATGCCTCCCACAATGTCTAGACCCTAACGACATTCATTAAATCTTTAACAAACTTGGGAGGAACAAGGCATTCCAGGCAGAAGAGCATTGATCAGTTATACAGAAGAGAATGCAACACATAGTGAGCAAAAATAGAGTGAGGACTGACTAATAAAAAGGATTTGTGAAAGGGAATGGCAAGAACCAAAGTGGGAAGAGTAAGTTAGGACCAGCCACGAAATACCATGAATGACAGAGTAAGAGGCTTATGCTTTATTATGCAGGCCAGGAAGAGACCATTGAAAATTTTTACACAGGAGAAGGTGATCTGAGGAGTCTAGCAGGAACCCTCTGCTTGAAAAAAATAAATCAGTCTGTAACCAATCCATCCATCCCATTTCAAATTCTACCACTAGAAATTATTTTCTTTTAAGGCATAACCTCTCTAGGAATCTTCTTAATATCTAGTTCTCTGAGAGGGAATAAAAAAGGCTGTTGTCGTTCATTTATACTTTAGTGTAAACTGGATGATCAATTCCCTTCTCCTGGCTAGAGTTAAGTACACAGAGCCACTGGGTAAGTAAGAATTTTGACTGTAGATGGGCGTCTAACTTTTTGACTCTGAGATACCACCTTGGAAAGACAGAGTTTGCAGGGCAAAAACAAACAAAAAACGTTAGCTAATTAATATCTTTAAGAGTCAATTCTGTCTTTCCCAAAAGCAGACCTTAGTAAGGATAAGTAAAAGATATTATATTTCCTATGGTAGGAAGTATTCAACTGATGACTCAGAAGGTAAGAAATAAGGAGAAATATGATCAATTAAACATGCTTGAGGGAAAGAAAAATGTTTTGTGAACTTTAGACACTACATACTAAGTTCTTTGAGTTTTCCTCAAAAGTGGCAAGTAAAGACTTTCCCTAAATCACATTCAACCACTCCATGAGCTGTAACGGGCAATCAATAATCCAAGGAATATGATGGTACAAGAAGAAAAAAAATTTTAAAGGTTGAAAATCCACCCAAATGATATTATGCACCAAAAATGATAATCAGGATAACCATGTGATAACCCTGGTAATTCCATCCAGAATTAATGGAAATCAGGCATTTCATTTAGATGTTTTTCTGCTTTCTAAAATTCCTATCCTCACTCTAGGCCAGAGAGGGCTCATTTTGCTGGCGAATTAGGCGACGGGGCGCAAGGAAAACACTGAATCGCGTGGCCTCAGACGTCCACCTAAGGACCCCCAAGTTCCCTACGGGAAGGGGATGGGATGCGGGCACTCACCGCTTGTCAATGGCGTCGATGTTTGAATGGAGGAGCCACAGCTCCTCCGTGTTGTCCTGCCGAGAAGACAGGATCAGATGGTGACCAGTCAGACACAAGGTCCCTTCGACGGCGGGATAGAAAGGCCGGTGCAGCACCACATTGTCCACCCGCGGGGTCTTAATCAGCTCCGCAAACTCCATGTTGCCCCGCGGCCGGAGCCACGGGACGGCCGAGACCCGGAGGTCCGGGGTAGTTACACCGCCGCAGGGCTGGGGACGACACAGACCCGGCTCTGGGCAGGCCGGAGGGGCGGGGACGGGGCGGGGAGGCCGGGCTCCGCCCCAGGCTAGGGTGGGCGCGGCGAGGCCTGTGGCCCCCGTCACTGGCCGCGGGAAGACGGGAGCTGGGGCTGGGGCTGGGCCAGGCCCGGGCGTCTCTCTCGCACTCCCGGTGCCCCAGGCCCAGGTCTCGGGCCTAGAGAACGCTCCGCGACAGGCCCAGCAAGCCGCTGCCGTCACCTGGGGACCCGGCTTCAGGTGGCCAGGCTGCAGGGAGAAGGAGGAGGCCGCTTTAGGGTCACTTTCCGAGACCAAGCGGCTTGGGACTCCTGGCGGAAGTAGCTGCTCGAAGCCGGAGTCTAGGGCAACTCCGGGCGGAAGCGGCGGAGCTCGAAACTCGGAAGGCTAGGAAGTCAGAGCCGGAAGTCGGTGCCCTCCGCAAGTCCGAAGAGAATGCTTCCGGAAACGCAGACAGACGCGAAGGTTTGCGTTCCTACCAGGAGAAAGCACTTTGCCTTCGTGCCCACCGCCGTACCTCCCACCCCTTCCAAATTCTCCTTATCAGAAAAGGCCAGGGAGGAAGGGACAACGAGAAGAGGTCCTTGCCTGCTTCCCCGCTCTTGAGTAGTAATCCCTGCAAGGGCTCTTCACAACTTGAGGCTGCTGTAAATTGTGAGGATTTTCGTCCATTCTCCGTGAGATGGCAAGTGTGTGATCGAATCAGTGATTGTGACGGTAGAGAAACCGCAGGTGTAAGGGAGGAACCCAGGGCAGGCACCGCAGACTCCCAGAGAGCGCCGCGCCAAGGTTCTGTGACCTTGAACAAGAGTAAGGGAAAACAGGGGCGCCTGGGTGGCTTAGTCGGTTAAGTGTCTGACTTCAGCTCAGGTCATGATCTCACGGTTTGTGGGTTCAAGCCCCGCGTCGGGCTCTGTGCTGACAGCTCAGAGCCTGAAGCCTGTCTTTGGATTCTGTGTCTCCCTCTCTCTCTGACCCTCCCCTGCCCACACTGTCTCTCTCTCTCCCCTAGAAATAAAAACATTTTTAAAAAATTTTAAAAAAGAGTAAGGGAAAGCATGCCAACACCTATGAGAGGGACCTAGGTAGAAATAACAGACTGCATAGAAGAGGAAAAGACTCATCCTATTCTGTGAGGAAGTTCAAATGACGCTAAGTCAATCTGTAGAGGAGACTGGACTTCAATCTAGATCGATGAAATCAAGGTACTGGGGCGGGGGGAGGATTGATCACCACTGCACAGCCACTCCATCAAATACAGTGCCACTGAACTACTCTCAGATCCCTAAATTATGCCAGAAATTTACTCCAGTAAATTCTCCTTGCCTAGTGCCCCTTTCTTTAAACTATTTTCATCGCTTCATTCATCTTTGAAATCCTCACTATCTAGTACCTAAGGACAACGAGTAGGCTAAAGTCTCACAGCAATCAAAGTAAAATTGCCTAAAATCTCACCTGATATAAATAAATAAATAAATAATAAATAAATAAATAAATAAAATCTCACCCTATCACCCAGCAGTGTACCTGCTATGTCCTTGCCCTTCCTAAAATGTTGCCTTATTAAAACAAAACGCTTTAAAAGATTCTTAACAGCTGAGAGTCCAGCTTTGTCTGCAAAATAAAAAAAGGAAGCAACAGAAAAGGGAAAATAAGGTTTATAAAGCTATTTTTTGAATTGGAATTTTTGTTGTCCTTCCACTTTGTGATTCATTATAACAATTCAGAATTTACTTCCAGAATGAGGAATCAGGGAAAGTTTTATGGAGAAGGTATCATTTGAAACAATGACCTTGAAGGATGAGTAAGATTTACGCTCTGAATGGAATGTCACCAAAATGTCTGTCTTGTCTTAATTTAATGATGTCTGCTTGAGGTAGGGAAACATTCTTCAAAAGTTCTGTGGCCTTTTCTTTTAGTTTAACTGGAAAAAAAAAAAAGCCTATGAAAAAAACCATTGTGTCATTATATTTTTAAGTGTTTAATATTCCATAGAGGCATAAACTCTTTTTGCCAACAAGAGAAAATTGTCAGTATCATGCTGGATTGCTATAACGAAATGTCGGAAACTATTAAGAAATTACACCTACTCTGGGTTGAAACTCAAAGCACAGAAAGCCCCTGAGATTTGCAGAAAACAAATATTCAATAGCAAAGTACACTGGATATGGAGTGCAATATGTGAATTTAGTAAGTACGTGAACAGTAGATGGCAGTAGAGCTCAGCAGTAACTGGCTAGGCTCCCATTCTATTACATTAATTCAAGGAAGCTGTAGGCAAAGCAAATTTATTATCCAAATTGCCAGGTTGTAAGGGTCTCAGATGTTTCTGATAAACAAAAGACGACGATGGCATTTATAATGCTTGTAAAACACTCAACACCTTATAGATGTTAGTACTTTTATTACTATTTTATGAGATAATAAATGGCATTAATGTGTAATCCTCTTGTTCTATCAGATAGTCACCCAGTATGTATTAAATGCCTACCCGGTCATCAGTACTTGCCCTCAAAAAGTAGTAGCTAATTTGGGAAGGCCAACACACCCTACACAACTAATGAACAAAAGCTAAGAGAGTAAGTACGAAATTTTGAAGTACAGGTTTACTTTCCCAGCTCTGTGTTTCTCTCTCTTTTTTTTTTAATTTTTAAAAATGTTTTATTTATTTCTGAGAGAGAGAGAAACAGTGTGAGCAGGGGAGGGTCAGAGAGAGGGAGACACAGAATCCAAAACAGGCTCCAAGCTCTCAGCTAGCTGTCCAGCAGAGAGCCCGATGCGAGGCGCAAACCCACAAACTGTGAGATCGTGACCTGAGCCAAAGTCAGACACTTAACCAACAGAGCCACCCAGGTGTCCCTCCCAGCTCTGGGTTTCTCTACGAGGCCCTGAGTAGTTCGTAGGAATTGGGAGTTTGAAAGTAGTTTGAAGAAAGCAGATCAACAATTTCCAAAAGTAGCAGGAGCATTTAAGATGGAGAAGACACTGCCTTTATGTGCCATTGATGAACACTTATTCTCCATGTGCTTGACTGTAGTAGGCAGCTGAGTCAAACTTGATAACTTCATGCCTATCTTCCTTGTGTTCTCCCTCCCTTCATGCCCTCGGCAAGTCAATCACCAAACTGTAGCTCTTCTAATAACTCTTGAAATCCCCCACTTCTCTCCATCCCCAAGGCTGATGCCACCATCATCTCTCACCGTACGTAAGGAGAAAACCTCTCGGTTGGTCTCATTTTTCCAATAGGTTTTCCCTCAAGACTATTTTTCCATTTGGCAGCTAATACCCTCCTTATGTTCTAAATTTCTTTTTTCTTTTCTTGTAAATCCTTTTACGATCTAGCCCCTTAGGGCAGTGATCAGCACCACAGATCTCATCGCTCCTACGCTCTCTCTCTACCTGGCACAACAGCTCCTAAACCCCATTCTCAGCAGTTGGCACACCAGCTATCCTTAAATAGCTCACAGTTTTCTCTTGAGATTTTGCACCCAGTTAGAACCTTGCTCCCGTGTGGAAGTGTAGGACAGGGACCAGCATCATTAGCATTCCCTGGAAACTTTGTTAGAAACATTTCGCTCCAGGGGCACCTGGTTGTTCAGTCCATTAAACGTCCGATTCTTGTTTTCAGCTCAGGTCATGATCCCATGGTTTCATGAGTTTGAGCCCCATGTCAGGATCTGTGCTGATGGGGCCTAGTTGGGATTCTCTGTCTCCCTCTCTCTCTCTCTCTCTGCCCCTTCCCCACTCATACTCTGTCTCTCTCTCAAAAACAAACAAACAAACAAACAAACAAGCAAAGAACAGGAATGTTTCACTCCAGAGCCACTGAATCAGAATCTGGACTTAAACAAGATTCCTAGATGCTTTTCATGAGCATCAAAGTCTGAGAAAGCACTGATTTCAAGAATCTGGGTGTTCTTTCTGCCTGGTATACATTCACCTCACCCCTAATACCTTGTACCTTGACCTGATAATTCCTGTCATCTTTCAGATCTCCTCTCAGCTGTCACTGCCTTCAGGAAGCCTCTCCTGATTCCACACCTGCCAAAGCCCCCAAAACTATGGGCTCCACAGCACTACGTAATAATAACAATAGTTCATACTGTTGAGTGTTTTCTCTGTGTTCCAGACATTGTGCTAAATGCTTTGCATGTACTGGCTCATGTAGTCCTTGCACAGTTCTCTGAGATTAGTTTGTATTCTCCTTTTACCAATGAAGAAACTGAGGCACAGAGATCTTAATAAGTTTTCCCAGGTCAGATAGAAATAAGTGGCAGAAGGAGGAGTTAGACCCAAGCAGCTGGGTTCAGACTCTGTGCTCTTCACCACCATGCTCCATTGACACCCATGAGACCCGAGCCCACCATGGGCTTTCCCTGATTTCACCTCTTAACAAACTGTATTGAGGGCCACCTGGGTGGCTCAGTTGGTTGAGCATCTGACTCTTGATTTTGGCTCAGGTCATGATCTCATTGTGAGATCAAGCCCCACATCATGCTCTGCATTGATAGCACAGAGTCTGCTTGGGATTCTCTCCCTCTCTCTCTGCCCCTCCCCTGCTCTTGTTCTCTCTCTCTCAAAATAAATAAACATTAAAAAATAAATAAATATGGGCACCCTAGTGGTTCAGTGGGTTAAGCATCCAAGCTCTTGATTTTGGCTGAGGTCATCATCTCACGGCTATGGGTTCAAGCCTGGCATCATACTCTGTGCTGATAGTGTGGAGCATGCTTGGAATTCTCTCTCTCTCCTTTTCTCTCTGCCCCTTCTTCCCCTACTCTCTCTCAAATAAATAAATAAACCTAAAAATAAATAAATTAAAAGTATTGAAATAGATTCCTTATGAGTCCATAACATTCCACTAGACAATAAACTCCTGGAAGGCAAGGACCATTTCTTGATTGTAGTATGCCCAGAACCAGCTTAGTGCCTATATGTAAAAGCCATTCAATGTATGTTTGTTGAATAGATACTTTGTATTTTACTGAATGTATTTCACCCTGGCCTCTCCTCCCAAATCTTACTGATTTTAGATATTATTGCAGATGTTTATAGCAGTGTTCTGATAAGAATAGGAAGAAGGTAGTATATTCCCACCTTGCAGATGAGGTAATTTTTAAAAATTTTCTAATGTTTATTTCTGAGAGAGAGAGACACACACAGCATGAGCAGGGGAGGTGCAGAGAAAGAGGGAGACACAGAATCCGAAGTAGGCTCCAGGCTCAGAGCTGTCAGCACCGAGCCTGATCCAGGGCTCGAACCCACAAACCATGAGATCATGACCTGAGCCAAAGTCGGACAATTAACCAACTGAGCCACTCAGGTGCCCCATAGATGAGGTCATTAAAAGCAGATGAATAACTTGTCAGTGATGATGCTAATTTCTTAGGTTTTTTGAAATTGCAATTCACGTTATATTTTCAAATACATTATCACATATGCTTCTCTCAATGACCAGGTGAAGTAGGTAGGAGCGGTATTGTTCCGGGCTCAGAGAGGGAGAACTGAGGCTCAAGGGATGGCGACGTCCTTTAAATGGCAAAACCAAGCAGAAAGGCAGAGACCCAAAGGCCACACTTATGAGTCCAAAACTCAAGCCCTTACCATCACACTAATTTAAATTAGACTTACTATTGAGATCCTGAACTGTGGGTGTTGGGAGAAGACAGCCACTACTAAGTCAGCAAAGGAGGGTAAAGTTCATGACACACCCACAACAAAAGGAGAGCTCTGAGGACAGTGGTATGATCAGTGGGCCTATATTCAGATACATTCTAATAGCCACATTCCTTATGTCTGTTCACTGAGCCACTTTAGTTTTTGAAACCAATCAGAACAGCAACCCAGCATCTTAGAAGGTGACACACTGGACGGTTGAGGGACTGTTGCTATTGCATGTAAAATAAATCAGCCCAAGCCTAGTTGCTTAAAACAACATCCAGCAGTTGGTAGCTAGAGCTGGAGTAGTAGGAGGGGGAGAGGCTGAAGCATCTGGGGGCTGCCCAGGCACCTTTCTCTGCAGTCTCAGGGGCTTGCATATGGTTTTCTTGGGAATTAGTTTGGTATTCCTCCTAGTAAAGTGGCCACAGGGCAGTTGGGCTGCATACAAAGCAGCTGGAGTTGTCAAGAGTGAATATTCCCAAGGGCAAAGCAGAAGTTGCATCAACTTTTATGACCTAGACTCTGATGTCACATAAGGTCACTTCCACTGCACTGTCTTGATTTTAAGCAGCGTAAAACACCACCCAGTTTCAATGTGAGAGGACATAGACCCTCGTCTCCCAACAGGAGCAATGTCAAATGAATGCATGCCACAGGGATGCAGTTGATAGTGGGAAACACATATGTATGAACTCAACCACCCCTGCACACGCTGGCAGCTGCAAAGAGGAATAAAGAGAATATTCAGAAAGTCAACACACTCTTTTTGGCAAAGTGCTTCTCTGCTCATAGCCATAATGAAATGAACTAAGACTATGCAATTACATCTAATTGGATATAATTAAAATAAAGAGTCACATCTAAAAGAAAGGCATAATTAAGAAGTAGGAAAATTTACTAGGTGGGAATGTCAACAATGCTAATTCAGTGATTACTGTTGGAGTTTATTTTATTGTCACTGAACCTAAGTTGGGGTCAGTATCCAATAAAGCAGGGAAGCAACTTCAGTCTGCCCTCGACTCTTTTAGTCACAGCTACCTTGTTGCCCATTTTTTTGTTCCCCACGTTATTTACAGGACACTTTACATATAATTTAAAATGTGACATATAGTTTTGTTTTCAATCTTTTAATTTGTTCAATAGACTATGACGACTGTTCCATTTTCCCTCCCCATGTCCTCCCTGACTGTGCTGCCTTTGGCTTTCCTCCACCATCCTTTCCTTTCCCATCCTATTCTGCTCTTCTCACACCATCGTTTTTCCTCAGAGATGACCACTCGAAGAGGACAGATCCACAAATGTCATGCCACAGATGATGAAATAATTACAAAAGGAAAAGCATATCTTTATAGTGGAGAGATCTGGTGATCATCACTGTAACCAAGGGATCAACAACGCAACATCCAGTCACCCTGAGCCTCCTGCTATGAGACAGTAACGGCACACAGCGCCACCGGGTACATGCCCTAGCCAGCAGGCTTACCTCGAATCTAAGCATGAGGAAACCAGCAGACACATCTACAGACTGGGACATTCTACAAGGCAGTTGGCTTGGACACCCCCCCCCCCAAGAAAAATTCAGAGTCATAGAAAACCAACACAAAAGCAAAAGGCAAGAGGACCATTCCAGGTTCAAAGGAGGTAAAGAAAGGGATGTAGTAACCAAGTGCAAGGCAAGAAACTTCATTCAATGCCCGACCAGAAAAAAAAAAAACCTACGAAAGATATTTGGGGGGAAGTGTGAACATGGATTGTATGCTAGATGTTATTATTGAGTTAATGTTGATTTTTTACAGATGGCATAATAATAATGTGGTTGTATGGGAGGAAATTATCTTTTTTCCCAAGACACATGCTGAAATATTTAAAGATGAAGTGTCCCAATGTCTGCAGCTTTCAAATGTTTCAGAAAAATATATATTGATTATATATGCACACATAGAATACACACATACATAGAGATATGTACACACACACATAGATGAAAATGTGGCAAATTTTTGATAACTGGTTAATTTGAGTGAAGGATTTAAGGATATGTCGTGTATGTATCTTCCAACTTTTCCATATTCGGACATTTTTCAAAATTAAGATTGAAAGAATCAAAGAAGACATGCTGTAATATAATGGTCATTAATGCAAGTTCTGGCAGCTAAATGCATTGCAGACCCAGAGCTGTGGCTTAGCATTGTATCTGGTCTGGAGTGGCCTGGAGTGGTGATTCAATTTTAATACAGCCCTGACAGAGAAGTGTAATTGAAGACCCTTCTGAGAAAGTTTGGATTCCAGAAGATCATCAAAGACCACTGAACAGCTGGGCACTAGTCACTCCTGCCGTGAACTTCATTGTTTTATTGTAAGGAGT
Source organism: Hyaena hyaena (assembly GCF_003009895.1). NCBI lineage: Eukaryota > Metazoa > Chordata > Mammalia > Carnivora > Hyaenidae > Hyaena > Hyaena hyaena. The sequence continues at coordinate 448,873 of NW_024081803.1, read as the reverse complement.
TACTGGTAGGAGTTCAAATATGAGTTGCTACATCGTACATTCAAAATTTAAAGTCCACACAATGTAAACTTATACCAGCCAGAAGTTCTCTACATCTGAAATCTGCAAATCCTGAAATTCCACCTTCTGACCACGGTTTCCTTTTCCCAACCTTCTTTTACACTCAGCCTGCCCTGCTCAGGTAGACTTTGAGTCGCCGCTAGCCTTCTTAAACTCACTTCCTGGGGCGCCTGGGTGGCTTAGTGAGTTAAACGTCCGGCTTTCGCTTAGGTCATGATCTCGCGGTTCGTGGGTTCGAGCCCCGCGTCGGGCTCTGTGCTGACTGCCAGCTCAGAGCCTGGAGCCTGTTTCAGAGTCTGTATCTCCCTCTCTCTCTGACCCTCCCCTGCTCACGCTGTCTCTCTCTCTCTCTCCTAGAAATAAATAAAAATATTTAAAAAAAAAACCTCACTTCCTTCTCTGCGCAGGCTCCATGCACTGGTCAGTAGCTTCTGCGACGCTCTAGCGTTCACTCTCACCTGTATAAAGGTAGGGACTGGGTTCCACTGGTCTTTGTAGCCCCAGAGTTGAGCACAGTGGCTGGTACATAATAAATATTTGATAAATACATGTGAATGAAATGGAATTATCTAATCCAACCCTCTCATTTTACAGGAGGAAACCAAGGTTCAGAGATGTAAAACAACGTGCCTAAAATCAAACAGCTGGTGAGTGGGAGACTAGGAAGGAAAACCATTTCCTTGGAACTTTCTTTTTTGTGTGTTTATTTATTTATTTATTGAGAGAGAGAGAGAGAGAGAGAGAACAAGTGGGGAAGGGGCAGAGAGAGAGGGAGAGAGAATCTCAAGCAGGCTCTGCACTACCTGCGCAGAGCCTTATGCAGGGCTCGAACTCACAAAACTGCAAGATCATGACCTGAGCCGAAACCAAGAGTGAGAAGCTTAACCTAATGAGCCACCCTTGGATACTCTCCCCATCTTAAGATCTTTGACTTGATTACTGTTGGTTTACAAATTGGTCCCCATATGTGGAGGGCAAGGAGAGACCAAAGAAAGAGGCAGGCCATTCCAGATTGGTAGATGACAGATGCAATAAACAAGGGAAATTCACACAGGACTTGTCTCAGGCAGCTGCAAGACCCGTGGGTCTCCATACTCGCCCACCAGAAACCTAAAAGTTTAAACAGAGGCTTTAACTGGGTTCGATCACATATACTATCCAGATGGTCTCAGAAACACTTTGCTCTCTCAGGGCTGCATTCTTGAAAACACCATTGTGGAAATGGTGGCAGACTATATATTCCAAGCACATGGGAGGGGGTGAGGGGCTGGGTCCAGCTGGTGGGTCACATCTTCTCAATGGCTGCCTCTAATAACCACATCTGACAAGTCTCTGTTGCCATATAAGGTAACATTCACAGGTTCCAGGGATTAGAACCTGCATATGTGGGGGGCCATCATTCACATACATTATTTTTAAATCCACAAAACAATACTGCAAGGTGGTTAGTGTTATTCCCATTTTTCAGATGAGGGAACAGTCAATTTTTAAAATGATTTGTTGCAAACCACACAGCTGGTAGAGGAGTTAGGGTCTGTGCCCAAGACTGTCTGGTTTTAAGACCTGTGATTCTTGCTTGGCATTAGATTGAACTCTAATACCTGCCAAAGGAATCCTACTTGTCACAGCTTGTCCGCCTTTTAGATGTCTAAGGCGGCCATTAAAATGTCCCAACATGATGCCATTCTCAGTCTCTTTCCCAAATACAGGTGAGAAGTCCCGCTCCTGAATTTGAGCAGGTTATTGGAAGATAGGGTATAGACAGAGTTAAGTCAGGTCCTCGCCAAATTCTTGGAACATCTGAGAAGACATAGATGATTGCCAAACAGCCCTCTGGGCTGATTCTTGAGACAGGAGCAGCTACTTACATTTAGAGGCTTCACTGTAGTTCTGCACAATATAAGTAAAAAAGATCATTTGGCAAAAGCATCTAGGCTAGGTCTCAAAGACAGCGTTAAAAAGGCATATGCAGGATGTGTTAACTAACCTTACTGTGGTCATCATTTCACAACATATACTTACTTGCATCAAGTCATCACACTGTACACCTTAAACTTACATATGTTACATATCATCAATAACTCAGTAAATCTGGTGGGGGGGGGGAACCAACTACCTACTAGATTATGTCTCTGAGGTTGTTATGATTCTGTGGTGCTCAGCCAAGTGCAAAAACAGGACCTGGAGTGAAGGGAAAGAGCTGTTGTAATAGTGACTGTAAAAACTATCAGGAACATATAGTTATTGAAATGTCTGTAAGTTAGCACTATGGAAACACAATGACAAATGCTGTATGAAGGCCAGCAAGGTAGAGATAAGTAAACAGGGGAATCTTCTGAGTTGAGAGTCAGAAGATAAGAAGAGGGATATCTAGCCTTTACTGCAGGGGAAAAAAAGTAAAAATAGAATATTAGACCTTCTATCACATAGATATAACTTAATTACAATATCCAGTTTATAATAAAATACAGTGCCGTCAAAAAGGAGAGTAAACTTTTCTATTCTAATCAAAGTGAAGGAAGGAATTCCAAGTTGGATATTTTAACCTTTAAACAGAAGATAGTCTTCACTTAGTGTTCTCTCATTTCTAAAAAGGTTGGGGCACCTGGGTGGCTCAGTCAGTTAAGACTCCCATTTTGGCTCAGGTCGTGACCTCATGTTTGTGGGTTTGAGCCCCGCATTGGGCACTGTGCTGACAGCTCAGAGCCTGGAGCCTGCTTAGGATTCTTTATCTCTCTGCCCCTCCCCTTCTCATGCTCTGTCTCCCTGTGTCTCAAAAATAAATAAAACATTAAAAAAATTTTTTTAAAAAGGTTGTGCATAGTAATTTAAATCACTGTAAAGCAAAACCACCTTTAAATTCTGGTTGGTGGCTTACTTATACATATTTGATAAATAAAAGAATTAGGATGGTTCTCCAAAGTTAATTGCAATGGGATTCATCCTGGGTTCTAAGTTTCTGTATTTAGATGGGCTTGAATATTCAATACTTACTCTTTTATCAGCACCCTTAGATTACCTTTACATGGACCCAAACTGAGTCCAAAGTTTTTGAATCTATCCATGATCCTCATTACCCATCTATACTCAGGTCCTACCTTCCTAGAGGAGTCCACTTCCATGGAGTCCCACCATGAAGAGTAAATAGAAGTTCTTAACAGGAAAGCTTATCAGGAAAAAGCTAGTGTGTGAGAACAGAGGAGATGCAATAAACAAAGCACTATGAGAAAGAATAAAGGTCATTTCAACCTTTTGTATCAAAAGAAATCAGGACCAGGGTGGGTAGCAGACAGTCACCAAAGGTTGAAGGCAATCAGTTAGTTTATTACTTGGTGTTTGCTTTTGTGTATCATTTAGTCCCTAAAGGTAAACTCATCAAAGTTCCTACATACACTCACCCAGTGCCAATTTCCCATTGCACCTTTCCTTTCATGCTATTTAAGTCTACAAAAGTGAAATGTAGCCCTCCCTCAAACTAATCACAAAAATAAGTACTGGGGGCACCTGGGTGGCTCAGTTGGTTAAGCATCTAGCTCTTGGTTTCTGTTTAGGTCATGATCTCACAATCAGGAGTTTGAGCCCCACTTTGGGTTCCATGCTGTAAGTGTGGAGCCTACTTGGGATTATGTCTCTCTGCCCTATCTGCTCATTCTCTCTCTCTCTCTCTCACTCAAAATAAATAAAAAAATATTTTTAACTAAGTTCTAGCTGAAATAAAGTTCTATGTATAAAGAAACCATTCTCAGCCTTTTAGCATAAGACACCTATAATTGTCTATTTTTAAAACAACAAATATTTATTTATTTACTTATTTATTTTGAGAGAGAGAGGGTGCAAGTGAGGGAGAGACAGAGAGGGGGAGAGAGAGAGAGAGAGAGAGAGAGAGAGAGAATTCCAGGAGGGGTAGAGGAAGAAAGAGAGAGAGAGGAGGAGGGCTTCCCCAAAGTGAGTCTCAGGCTCACCCAATGTGGGACTGCAAATCATGAACCCTGAGATCATGACCTGAGCCAAAGTCAGATGCTTAATGACTGAGCCACCCAGGACCCCCTAAAACAACAGATATTTAAAAAGCCAACAAACTATTACGTGCCTGGCAGCTTGGTCAGACTCCAGTCAGGTCGTCTGGGCCTTCTTGACCAGGCCTCAGGCTTGGCCCATAGAAACTGCAGACTGTGCACAAATGGCTTCATCTAACCCTCTTCCTCCCCTCACCCCCACACTGAACCCTTGAATACACAAATTTGATTTCTAACAGCTCAAGACCTTATCCCTAGGATGAACCTGAGCCACCTTAAAACACAAAAGCTCAAGGTGACCAAAGAATGTACTGTTTGAGGCACCTGGGTGGCTCAGTCTGCTGAGCTCCTGACTTCAGCTCAGGTCATGATCTCATGGCTCTTGAGTTTGAGCCCCGCGTTGGTCTCCACACTGACAGCGCAGAGCTTGCTTGGAATTCTCTCTGCCCCTCCCTTGTTTGTGCACGCTCTCTCTCTCTGTCTCTCAAAGTAAATAAAAACTTTAAAAAAATCCATAAATAGTTTGGTTGAGGGGAAAAGGAGACAAAGTCTAGTACCCACACAGGTGAGAAGTCTACCTACATAGAGATCTTTGTTTATAAGGCTGGGACCATGAAATCCACACCTCATTTGGTTATCCAGGGGTAAATTCTTTCTCTTGAGATGTTAAGGAAGCCTGTCTCTCTTGCCCTTTCCTCTGAGTGAAAGGGAGACAAATACATTTAAGAATTTGCATCTTACCCTCACACAGGTATAGGCCCAGAATGTATACTGTTTGAGAATCCTGGAAGCACCAAACTGGTAATTTAGTTTAAAGACATCCTGGATTGGTAATATATCAGGTGGCTGCAAAAACAAATGGAAATATTCACTCGAGGATTACACCTTAAACCCAAGTCAAAGAACTATTACAGACAGGCTCCATGGAACACAATCTCACAATGGTAAATTGTAAGATACACGAGGAAACAGTCACTTGAGCAACAGTCAGGGGAAAGAAGAAACAGTAGAAGCATTCACAAAAGACTGAATATGTTGCAAAATAAAGCAAAATAAATATTGTAATTTACTGATTGAAAAAAAATGGGATGTTAAAAGTAAGACCTTAGAGCAAATAAGAAAGCATTCTGCCAGCTTTGCAAGCAATAACAGACCTGCCGTGATTTGTAGTACGTAGACAAAAATTACGGAGTATCTGCTTAACACTCTACAAAGACATGCTGAGATATGGCCATAAAATCTTAACTGATATTTAGACAAGATAATATTTATAAGCAACTACTTTAGCAAACAAACTAATGTAAACAACATAGTTCTGCATTAAAAATCTTTCCTCCAAGAGCCTCAGGGAATCTGTTATTTGATTGTCTATTAGCCATACCATAAAATTTTGACAAGGCTTAATTCTTTTGTCCCTTTGTCTTAACATTTTTGGAGGTCCAGCAAAGATTACCCACTACTCAGAGCTTGGGGCTCAACTCCTTTGCAGGGGACTTTGTGGCAGCATGCCAAAAAAGCTTTGTACCTCTTGACCTTCTCACCTGGGAGGCCATCACAGACCAGGGAATCCAAGTTGTTGCAGTGATAGGGAACCACTGAGGTATTACCTGTCAAAACTCCTGAAATTGGCCGTAAGATTATTGAAGCTGAGTGGTGAGTACATGAGGAGTTCATCATAAGCTGTCACTACCTTTGAACATATTTGAAATTTTACATAATGACTTTAAAAATGGAATCTGCTGTAGAACACTCCTCTCCACAAAAGCAAAGTGTATATTCTTCTCAAATGCACGTGGAATATTCTCCAGGATGGACTGTATGTTAGCCCATAAAACAAACCTTCATAAATTTATAATGATTGAAATAATACAAGTGGAATTAAATTAGAAGTCAATAACAGAGAGTAATTTGGAAAACTTACATATAGGTGGAAACTAAACAATATAATCCTAAATAACCAATAGACCAAAGCATAAATAATAATGGAAATTAAATAAATATTTTGAGATGAATGAAAACAAATATACAACATACCAAAACTTACGTAGTTAATGGAGTGCGTGGAGGAAAATGTATAGGCTGTAAATGTCTATATGAAAAAAAGAAAAGATCTCTAATCAATAACCTAAGCTTCTGTCCTGAGACATTGGAGAAAGAGAAACAAAAACTAAGGCAAGCGGAAGGAAGGAAATACTAAATAAATATTAGAACAGAAATTAATGAAAGAGAGAATACAAGAGCAATAGGAAAAAAGCAATGAAGACCTATAGTACTAGCCAATCCATGCTGTACCAGACGTGTGGACTAATTACATCTTTAACACGGCTCTCAGAATGGACAGAAATGCACACAGAATCACCAGGATAGCCTGTGTCTCCAGAGAGTCAGTAAATACACCTGAAAAATCTTTCAAATTCAATACAGTTCCGGTTTTGATGGTTGCTAGAAGTTACAAAGAACATAAACAAATAAGATAAAGAATCTCAAAGACTCCCTAAAGTGCATAAAAGTTTAAGAAATAATGCCAAAGACCTAATGCTTTAAATGTGCTGACCCTTTAGGGAAAACTTTCCGACTGAGAGAAATAAAATGTGTAATTTTCCTGGGAGAATCAAGCTACAAATTATGGACTGGAACCACCTGTACTTGTATTTTCAATAGTTTAAAGAAATCAGCCTTTGGGGTGCCTGGGTGGCTCAGTCGATTAAGCGTCCGACTTCGGCTCAGGTCATGATCACATGGTTCGTGGGTTCGAGACCCACGTCAGGCTCTGTGCTGGCAGCTGGCTTGGAGCCTGGAGACTGTTTAAGATTCTGTATCTCCCTCTGTCTCTGACCCTCCCCTGTTCACGCTGTTTCTCTCTCTCTCTCTCTCTCCCTCTCTCTCTCTCTCGGAAATAAATAAAACATTAAAAAAATTTTTTTAAAAAGAAATCAGTCTTCTCGAAGCATCTAGTAGTTTCCTTGTTGGGAAAGGAGATTTCCAAATAAAAGACTTTTAAAAAGTTAATTTAGTTATTAACATCGATCAAAAGGTATATATTTTCAAAACAATTTGAATACATTTAATATCTACAACTGTACACTTAAAATGGTTAAGATGGTCTTTTAAAAAGTATATATTACCTAATTAGTATTAAATTTTAAAAATTAAAACAATGTATAAGTAAATCATTACAGAACTGTAAAAAAAGTATACCTGCTTTCCACCAGTTAACCATTTCTTTCTCTAAAAACTTTAGATCAGAAAAAGGAAAACTGCAGCTTTAATTTGATAACAAAGAAGTTTCTATTGATAAGTTATAAGGAATAAAGAAGTGGCAATCAGCATCAGGTCAATAATTAGTCAGAAAATGATTCTACAAAAACCCTTCTGTGTTAAAATTTTAAGTAAAATGTTAAAGAGTATCAATATTACTTAGTAAAAATAAATATATGAAAATTATATAAAAATCCATGTTCCATGTTCACTTAATAATCCTAATTATGAATTTTGGTTTAAAAGTTATACATCTTCTCTCTGATGTTATGAGAATGTGCAATATAATTTAAATAGAATGTTTCAGTTTATAAAAGACGTTGGGTATCTTACCACAAGCTTAACTAAATAGAATATTCTAAATTTCTTACACATGTCGGACAGATTACCATTACTTACACAAAATATTTAAGACTGTCAATGTAGGGGCACCTGGGTGGCTTAGTCAGTTAAGCGTCTGACTTCAGCTCAGGTCATGAACTCATGGTTTGTGGGCTCGAGCCCCGTGTCGGGCTCTATGCTGATACCTCAGAGCCTGGAGCCTGCTTTGGATTCTGTGTCTCTGTCTCTCTCTCTGCCCCTCCCCGGCTTGCACTCTGTCTCTTGTTCCCTGTCAGAAAAAAAAAGTAAACGTTAAAAATAAATAAATAAATAAATAAATAAATAAATAAAAATAAAGAGACTATAAGTGTAAGCATATGTATTTAACTAGTGAGAGTTACAACCACAATGGCTACATGTAAGACACTGCAAATTATGTGAGCCTCTAGAATCACTCCATCTTTACTGCCTAAATCAGTTTTTTTTTTAAATTTTTTTTTAATGTTTTATTTATTTCTAGGAGAGAGAGAGAGAGAGACAGCGTGAGCAGGGGAGGGTCAGAGAGAGAGGGAGTCACAGACTGAAACAAGCTCCAGGCTCTGAGCTGGCAGTCAGCGGGGCTCGAACCCACGAACCGCGAGACCATGACCCAAGCGAAAGTCGGACGCTTAACCGACTAAGCCACCCAGGCGCCCCTGCCTAAATCAGTTTTTAAGTGTTATATTTCTCTTACAAATTTTTAATAAAAACAGTGATTATATTTTCTTCAAATATTCTAAGATTCTTAATTAGCTTGAGACCTTTAAGTTGTCAACTGAGGTATTTAGGGAGTAATCTTTATGTGTCTGGAAATTTTTCAAAAGAAGAATTTCAAATTTGTAAATAAAGAGAAAATAAGGTACATGCTCATGTTGCTTTGACCTATGTCTCTTGTCCATATAAATCAGCAAAAATACTGATTCAAAGGGGTAAATGCACCCAATGTTTATAGAAGCACTATCAACAATAGCCAAATTACGGCAAGACCCCAAATGTCCATCAACTGATGAATGAATTAAGAAGAGGTGGTATAAATGGAATACTACATGGCAATGAGAAAGAATGAAATCTGGCCATTTGTAGCAACATGGATGGAACTCGAGGGTGTTATGCTGAGTGAAATAAGTCAGGCAGAGAAAGATACATATGTTTTCACTCATATGTGGAACAGGAGAAACTTAACAGAGGACCATAGGGGAAGGGAAGGGGAAAAAATAGTTAAGGAGAGGGAGGGAGGCAAAGCAGAAGAGACTCTTAAATACTGAAAACAGACTGAGGGTTGATGGGGCTGGGGGAGAGGGGAAAATAGGTGATGGACATGGAGGAGAGCACTTGTTGGGATGAGCACTTGGTGTTATATGGAAACCAACTTAACAATAAACTATAATAAAAATAAATAAATAAATTGGATAAGAGAAAAAAAATAAAGTGTCTAGTTCAGTGGTATTAAGTACATTTGTATCACACAACCATTACCAGGATCCATCTCCAGAATTCTTTTCAGCTTGCAACACTGAAGTTCTGTCCCTACGAAACAACTAACTCTCCCTTTCCCTTTCCTCTCAGCCTCTGGCAGCCCCCATTCTACTTTCCATCTCTGTGAGTTCGATCCCTTAGCTAAGTCCTATATATAGTGGGATCACACGGAATTTGCCTTCAGGGTTTATCTGTGTTGTAGCATGTGTCAGAACTTACTTCCTTTTGTTTTTTTTTTCTTTTTTTTTTAATTTTTTTCCATTTTATTTATTTTTGAGACAGAGACAGAGCGTGAGCTGGGGAGGGGCGGAGAGAGAGGGAGACACAGAATCCGAAACAGGCTCCAGGCTCCGAGCTGTCAGCACAGAGCCTGATGCAGGGCTCGAACCCACAGACCACAAGATCATGACCTGAGCCAAAGTCAGAAGCCCAACCGACTGAGCCACCCAGGTGCCCCAAGAACTTACTTCCTTTTGAAGGCTGAATAATATTCCACCGTGTACCATATTTTGTTTATCCATTCATTTGTTGCTGGACACTTGGGTTGTTTCCAGCTTTTGGCCAAACATTTTTTTGAACATCCTAATGTTTCTTTACAACGTGGCATCACCTGCCTGAGTCCCTGAGAGCTTCCCTTCCTACACTAGTCACCCAAACATCCTGAAGGAGCTTATGTATATATTATATATGTCGTATTTTTAACAGCCCAGAGTCTACTTCCCTCATCACAGGCAAACTGGAGCCCATGACTGCACACAGGACTGAGGGGAGACAACCAGAGCTGCCTTGGGATATGGATGGAAGCAGGGAGTGGGACCCAAAAGGGAGAGGCTCACTGCTGTCATCTGAGTGGTTGTGCAGGAAGCCACAGGCCCACTCAGCCTGGGATCCAAGGGGTCTGAACACGAAACCTCCTCCTGTCTTTACCAGGACTTATCTGCAACTTGTTCCAACCTTCTAGGCTCGTTTCTTGATCTTCCAGAAAGGGCCAATAGCAGGACAGAAAAGTGTAGCATTGGTTAGATGTTCCTGAGGTCATAGAGTAATTAAGCTCTTGACCTCCAGAGCCAGACTTTCTGGCTTTGAATCACAGCTCTGCCACCCACTAGCTATGATCCAGGAGGCTTACAGAATCTCTCCAGGCTTGAGTTTCCGTATCTGTAAAACTGGGATGATGATAATTGTATCTATCTTATAAGGTTTGGTGGAGGAGGAAGGGAGGGGAGAATGTGGAGTTAGTGTTTAATGGGGTTGGAGTTTCAGTTTTGCCACATGAAAATGTTCTGGAAATGCATGGTTGCCGGGAGCCGCACCGGCCTCTCTGGATGGCAGTCACAGCAAGGAAATGGCAATGTTTGCACAGCTTCTGCCATGAGAAATGAAGACTAATATCTCCTTCTGCTACTATTGGCTCATGTTGGAAATGAGCCTGCTGGTATTGACCAGGCCTCACAATATTCCATATCAAACCCATATTCTGAACACAGTTACCTCATAGGAAAAGCATATTCCTGCCTTTACAAAAGAGATTTTAGATAAGAGCTCTGTGGATCATTGTCAAAAGGTTCTTCCTATGGGCCTTGCAGATCCAAGACTTAGATAATAAAGGGGGTTAAGAACACAAGAGTTACTATTGAGCCTGGTCCCATATCAGAAGAGCCTAATTTATAGTTAAGGTACAGACAAGTACCGAACATAACTTACTAATTGGTGATGTATGGCAGCCCCTTCCTCAGGGCCTACATTCCACAGACATCCTCCCTTACACTGGCAGCTGGGATGAGGATAGATAAGAGTAATTAAAACATAAACCCAGATGCAAAGACTGATACATATAGAGCCCCCTTGGTAGTTTCCACTAACTAACCAATTCAGAATCATTCATCCTCTTGAGAGCCAGACAGAATGACTCCTAACTTATCTATATACAATGTAACCTATATGTTATCCTGTCTTTCACTAAGAGCATCCTGTTATTTCCTTGGTTGTAAATTCACCATGACTGGGATAATTCTGCAATTGATATCACAAAAGACCTCTCATTGTAAGAAATTCCTTTTCTCTGACCTCATATGGTTGTTGAACCTTTAAATAAAGACACCAAAACCGACAGGACAGTGATGTTTGCTTGGTGATCAGAAAGAATCTCGGGGCTCTCTCATTCTCTTTCGCCGACACCGTCCATCCTTCAGGGACCCCTGGACCTGTCGGAGCCGGCGCGGCCACCGACACATGGTGGTGATGGCTGCATAACAGTGTGAATGTAATTAGTGCCCTGGAAGTGTACCAAGTGTAAAATGGTTAAGATGGTGGCACCTGGGTGGCTCAGTAGGTTAAATGTCTAACTCTTGGTTTCAGTTCAGGTCGTGATCTCACAGTTTATGAGTTCAAGCCCCCTGTGGGGCCCTGTGCCAACAGTGCAGAGCCTGCTTGGGATTCTCTCCACCTCCCCCCCCCCACCCGCTCCTCCCCTGCTTGCGCTAAATAAATAAGTAAATAAATAAATAAAATAATGGTTAAAATGGTGAGTCTGTGTTATGCATATTTTACCACAATTAAAAATAATTTATAAAAACTTAGAGCACGAGAGTATAATGTAAGTGAACTAAGTCAGAGAAAGACAAATACAATATAATCTCACTCGTGTATGGAATTTAAGAAACAAAACAAATGAGCAAAGGAAAAAAAAGAGAGAGAGAGGCAAACCAAGAAACAGACTCTTAACTATAGAGGACAAGCTAATGTTTGCCAAAGGGGAGGAGGGTGGGAGATGGTGGAAATAGGGGATGCAGATTGAAGAGTACACATATCATGATGAAAAATAACATTTAATTACATGAAAAAAAACCTTGGGCGCCTGAGTGGCTCAGTCGGTTAAGCGTCCGACTTCTGCTCAGGTCATGATCTCGTAGTTCATGAGTTCAGGCTCTGTTCAAACCCAGCATCAGCCCCGCCAGGGAAGCCTGAAGCCTGCTTCAGATGCTGTGTCTCCCTCTCTCTCTGCCCCTCCCCTGCTCACGCCCTGTCTCTTTCTCTCTCTCAAAATAAATAAACACTAAAAACAATGAAAAAAAAAAGAAAAAAAAACTTTAAAACTTTTTTGAAAAAAGATTAGAGGCGGAATACTGACCTCATTTCTAAATCACCCCTGGAAGAGTGCCTAGCACCCCATGAGCCTTCTCTGAGGGCTTGGTCTTCATACCATTAGCTGGTGACATGAAGAACCTTTGCTTGACTCCTGGGCTTCACCCCCTTCCCCTACTCACAAACTGAAGTCATGGCAAGAATTTGAAATAAAGCAGATACAACTATTTGACATGCAGCCCTATCCTTAATAAATGGTAATAGCTGTTAGCTCAGAAACCACTGGTGTATGAAGCTGACTAGGGCTGCTGGCAACCCACCCTGCAGACAAGAAGGAGGGTCATTTTCCCAGACAGCCTCTAGGTTGGGAGTGGGAACTTTGTTTCAAAGCAAACCCTAGGGGTAGAAACACTGCAACATTGCAAAGGGGAAGAGACAGAAACCTTGTCAGTTTCCTTCCACCTGTAAAAACTGACCAAGTTCCAGGCAGGGGTTGCAGGGTGAGGGGGTGAATTACACCATTCTTGAAGAGTGCGTCTAGATTTAACAAGATGCATGTATCAAGATGCATGTTTCACGGAGCATGAACACACTCACCGCTGGTCTTCCAATGAATGGTGCCCTCCCAGAGCCTGCCCCACCGTCTGGGATGCACAGATGGGACCTCCTCTATCTCACAGACCAGAGTTGCTGGTATTTGTCAGGTACTCTGGCATCTTCCCAAATAGGGCTCCCTCAAATGAAGGGAAGGCATGGGAAGGGGATGAACTTGGCCTTGGGCAGGATTGGGAAACTCAAAGGCCATCTCTGCCCCATCTCTGCCGGGAGGGCTGGAGGAGCAGGAAGGAAGGCACATGCCAAGTTGGAGCCAGCAATCATAGTCTCTGCCTCTGAGATGCTTCCTCGGCAGAGCAGTGCTCTCCCAGCTTCTCTGAAGCAAGGTTCCTTCCTGATATGAAAAACTTTCTTTTCTTCTCGAATGGCTATCACCAGCTGGATACCTTAGAAAGGAAGGAAAGCAAATTATGTGGAATCTGAGACCAAAGCAGACTTGGCATAATTAAAATACTCCCCACTTCCACTATACAATGAAATTACTTTTAATAATGATCATATAATATTCAGTAGTAATTTGGATTCAGTCTATAGTTTCAAATCACATAACTTCAAGGACAAATACATTTCTTTAAACATTATTCAAATTTAGTAACATTTCATGGATGAATGAAATTTCCCTTGCCACTAGAAAATACTAGGTCTCACATTTATGTCTCTGTTTTACTTAAAAATTGGTTTTTATTGAGATGTAACTGACATATAACATTGTATTAGCTTTAGTTATGCAACATACTTTGGTATACTAGGAAACTGTTGACACAGTAAGTTTGTTAACATCCATCACTTCACACAGTTACAATTTTTTTTCTTGTGATGAGAACTTTTAAGATCTACTTTCTTGGCGACTTTCAAATGTGCAACACAGTATTCTTAACTACAGTCACCATGAGGTACATTACATTCCATGACTTATTTACTCTATGGTAGAACTGTTTCAAAATTTTTAACTCAAACAAAAACTCTTAAGTTTGTAGCATACAGACTGTAAAAACTGAAATATCTCGTGGCCTATTTCTTCATCCTTACAATTACTGTGTTATCATGGTTTATTTTGAATCTATCATTTAAAAAAATTTTTTAATGCTTATTTATTTTTGAGAGAGTGCAAGCAGGACAGGGGCGGAGAGAGACGGTGACAGAGGATTCAAAGCAGGCTCTGATGAGGGGCTTGAGCTCACAAACTGGGAGATCACGACCAGAGCCAAAGTCAGATGCTCAACCCACTGAGCCACCCAGGTGCTGCTATTATTTATTTATTTATTTATTTATTTTTTATTTTTAAGTAGTCTCTGCACCTGATGTGAGGCTTGAATTCCTAACTGGGAGATCAAGAGTCACATGCTCTACTGACTGAGTCAGCCAAGTACCCCTTGAGTCTACTATTTAAGCAGTTGTTGGATACAGTCGCTTTACAGACCCTTGCTGTTTCTGAACTGACAGAAATGTACAAAGGAAGGAGAATGTAGGGAGCTGAGTCCATGTGGTAGGAACTTCTGCACAACTGGGAGTTTTCTGCATTCACTTTCAGACAGAATACAATTGCTGATGGATAAATAGGAACATGTAGTGCAGTAATGCAACCGATCCTGGAGAAGCTGGTGGGAGCGCTGGGAAAGAGTTCTCATTTTGTTGTGAAGGGCAGGACATCTTGGAATAGGTTTGCCCCAAAAGAGGCACCTGTACTTTAGGGGAAAAAAAAAAAGAAGAAGAAGAAGAGGCTCCTGGGTGGCTCAGTTTAGCTTTTGACTTCCATTCAGTTCATGATCTCCTTGTTCATGGGTTCAAGCCCTACGTAGGGTTCTGTGCTGACAGCTCAGAGCCTGGAGTCCACTTAGGATTTGGTGTCTCCATCTCTCTCTGCCTCTTCCCTGTTCACGCTTTGTCTCTCACTCTCTCTCAGAAATAAATATTAGACAAATTTTTTAGAAAAGAAAAAAGAAAATGTACCAAATGGAACTTCTGTATATATTACTAAAATTCAATCATACCTGAAGAAATTGTTTAGAACTTCGAACAACAAAAGATTTTTTGTGTGTGGAGAACTTTATCACTGACATTATTCACAATTTCTGGTACAAAGTGACCTGAAAAACTGACTTTTAAATTCTCCACAAAAGATGCATTCCTTACTGCCTGCCCTACAGGCACAGTCCTTTCACAGCTCTGTCCTTGGTTTGTCACTAGTTTAAGAGGCTGCCTCAAAGCTACAAGGTTACACGTCTGTCTTCATTTAAACCAAGTCTCGAATTGAGAATTTTTGTTTTAGGTATAAGATCTCTCAAGGGTGAAGGGGAGAACAAATGGAAAATTGATAAATTCTTTTTCTCAAACATCAATGCTTAGGATTTTTAGAGCATGTTTTACAAATAACAGAAAACTGGGTTGGAGGGAAGCTGGGAACTGGATGACAGCTTTTTCAAATTCCAGAACCGTGTTTGCCGCCCTCTGGTGGACAGACGGTTTGAAATAGAAATTGCTTAGCACACGCATTCATAGTAAATTAATAATAGCTTATGCTGTTTATTAAGTGCCATGCTTTGAACTCAGCCCTTTGTATGCATTATCCCGGTCTTACAACTGTTTACAAATTAGGCATCTGATTCCAATTTTACTGACTATAAAACTAACTAAAAAATGTCAAGTAAATTGACTACAGTCACACAGCTAGCTGGGATTTGAACTTGATTTGTCTCATAACAGAGCCAAGCTCGTAAGCACTATGGACATAATACTAGCTCTGCATCTTAGAGCTTTGGGGCTGGAGGAGGGCCCACCCAAATGGTGTCTCCAGAACTATAGTTACTTGCCCGATTGTGGTGGTAAGATTTAAAAGTAGTTGTTTGATGTTCACTTAAAGGTTGTGATTTGCTCTCAAAAGTAAGCCACTGTGGCTTCATTTGTCATTATTTTCTCATGTGTTTGTTCCTTTTGTGTCTTCACATGCTCTGGTCAGTCGTGGCAATGGCTTATGGTATCTAGCAATAGTAACCCTCGAACTTTAAAGAACGTTAGCAACATACTTCATCTGTGAAGCCCTGCCAATCTTAGAACCATAGAATTGAAGTGAGCTAGTTCTGGAAGGATCTCGGGGGTTATCCAATTTAGTGGTTTCACAACGTGTGTATGTTGAAAGTCCATGGAGGAAGTTTTGGCTGTCATAATGATTGGAGGGTGGCTACTGAAGTGTAGTGGAGGGACACAGGATGTCCTTCGATGCCAGCACAGGTTACCCAAGGAAGAATTTACCTAGGTCCCATAAGACTTTCCAGCATCCTGCCGGACATTTCAAGAGACAATGTCCACTCCAGTCTGTCATGGGATTTCAAGATCCGGGAAGTCTGTTCTGCCATAGTTCATCACTCCCAAATCCTGTGTCATCACATTGTTTTGACACTGTACTTATAAATAAAGCCTGGATGATTTGCAAGAATATTCTACTTTCTGGGGTGCCTGGGTGGCTTAGTCAGTTAAACGCCCAACTTGATTTCAGCTCAGGTCATGATCCCATGGTTTGTAAGTTTAAGCCCCGTGTTGGACTTTGCAGTGACAGCATGGAGCCTGCTTGGGATTCTCTCTCACCATCTCTCTCTCTGCCCCTTCCATGCTTGCACACACATGTGTTCACACACACACACACACACACACACACACTCTCCAATATAAATAAATAAACATTAAAAAATATTCTACTTCCTTTTCCTCTATAGTTTATGACTTCTCTTGGCATCTTATCCCTACCTAAGCTTTTTCCTCTTTGTCCTATCATATACAAATCCCTCAGCTTTGTTAATACTTTCCATGAACATTTATCCTTCTATGTAACCATTCTCTTGCTTTCTTTTTCTCTAGCTCCTGATCTCCCAACTTTTGCTAAATCTTAGCTTATTCATTGTGAGTGGGAACAATAAACCATTTTCAAGTGTCTCACCATATAGTTCTGTTCTGAAAATATTTGTATTAACAGAAAACTCAAGGTATAGTAAGCCAACAGACCAGGAGATGACTGCTATTGAAATGATAGTTTGTTACTCATAGATCCCAAGAGGAGGGGGTGTACTGTCCTATGGGGAGCCCACTCAGGGAAGCATGGGGTGGGTCAGGAGGCAGAAGGAGCAAGGGAAAAAAATGTGCACATGGGTCTTTATTATGGTTTCCATGGGAAGGAACAAGTGAGGCGGGGAAGCAGGCTTTGGATTGGCTAGTCTGAAAAATTTCAGTAGGCCTCAGGGCATAAGGGCTGTCCCTAGCTGTTGGTACCTGGCCCCACGGCGATAAGGGCAGGTGGCTGGTGGCCAGTAGCGTGCAAGCCTGATGTGGTTGGGTTGTAAGCTCTGGACTGGTTGGTTTGCATTTTAGAAGCCTGCTCTGGGGCAAGTTGCTTACAAGCTCTAGAAATTCACTAGCTCTGAGAGAGGCAGGTTCTCCAGGGTCAGCAAGACTCCAGATGTCAAAAGTATCAGAATACAGACCATAAAAGACATGGTTAATACACTGCCGAAGGCTTTGTGTACTACAATATGTGTTATTTTGTTATAATCTATTCACTTGAATTTCCCATTTAAATTACTTTTAGAGCATCAGAATGGTTTATAAAAATTAAGTCTAAAACTAGTTACCAATGTATTTGTATATCTATGATTTTCATTTTTGAATTGCAAAGAGGGTGTTACAAAAGTTTATTTCAAAACAGGGCATAAGATCCGATAAGATTGAGAGCCATAGATGTGTTACAGATGACAGGCCTGGGTCCTGGGGAGTCCATGTTACTCTCCCAGGACGACAGTGGGTTAGCAAAAGGCTTAGACCCAACACTCGTTCCAGCCCAATCTCTGCAAGGCTTTCTATGGCACCAAGCTGCCTCAGTTGAGTCAGATCTGCACCCACCAAAAATAGTATTCGTGTACTCCACAATACCTATGATAGCACTCAATACAAATAATGAATATGTTACAGCAAAAATCTGCCCCAAAAAACAAGTTTGTATTTCATCTTTTGGTAGGACTGGGGAGGTAGAACACATGTAATCCATTCCCTGCATCCTTTCTGCCCGACTTCCTCCATTTCTGTGTCGGTCAAATAGAAGCAATAGTTTGCCCTGCCTTTTTTTTTTTCTTCTTAGCAGCCCAACTTCCCCATAACCTCATTCCTGACCTACTAACAGTGAGATCATCACCGTCTCCCAAAGACTTCACCTGGCCTGTGGATCCCTTCCACCATGCTCCTTCAGCTTCCTGCAAATTGCCTGGGGCTCCTGTAAAAGTGCAGTCGGTGTTTCTAACAAGCCCCCAGGTAACGCTGAAACTGCCCAGACAAGGGACCATACTTAGAACAGCAAGACTCTCAGAATAAACCCATGGGTTTCAAACCCACTTATCATCACGGGTATCCATCTAAGCAACTTCTGACAAATACAGCTTCCCAGTCCCCACTTCACACCTATACTATCGTAAGAGATCATAAAAGCAGAGCCCAGAAGGTGGATTTTTAGAAGCTCTCCAGAAAGCTCTGATAATTAACTAGGTTTGGAAACTCTCTCCCCAGCAACAATACAGTGTTGACCTAATGTCAATGAGTACTATAAGGATGTTATAACTTAATTGCGAATTGGCTTTCAGAGGTAAGCATCTTGCAGGCTGCTGCAAACCCTGAGTGATCGTTCTGTTCTGTATTTTCATGCTCAGGCCAGATTCCAAGAACTGTTCCTTCCCACACAATTACAGGACCGAACCAGATGGGGAAATGGTCTAAAACAATCTGTGGTGTTAATATCTTATTTACATGTATTTATACATCTCTTAAGATGATCATAGTAGTTGCCAGAAACCCAAATTGAAACATTTCACTGCATTAGAATTTTAAAACTAGGGCACTGGTGTGTATTTTACCAGAAGTTTATATTTGCATAATTATGAGTAGTCAAAGGATTGAAGACAACCTGGCCACAGAGGGCAATTCTTACAGAGGCAAATTCTTAAAACAGTCTATTCTTCCCACCAGAGAAGGGGGAAGAGGGTGGGAGGGAGATGAGCAGTGGAGAACCCCAAATCAGGACGCTGCTATCTACGCTGAACATTTGTGTGCCCTCCAAATCCATGTGTTGAAATCCTAACGCCCAATGTGATGGTGTCTGGAGGTAGGGCCTTTAGCAGCGATTAGCTCATGAGTGAGATTAATGCCCCTATAGAGGAGACCCCAGGGAGCTTCTTCTCTCCCTCCACCATATGAGGACACAGTGAGGGCAGCTGTCTGTGTACCACAGAGCAGGCTCTCACCAGACACTGAATCTGCTGTTGCCTTGATATTGGACTTCCAGTCTCCAGAACTGTGAGAAATAAATTTCTGTTGTTTATAAACCACACAGTCTATGGCATTTTGTTATAGCAGCCCAAACAGACTAAGACAGATGAACTTTGGAGCTGCAGAAACACTTTAAAAAAATTTTTTTTCCCAAAAGAGCACAGCAGAGAACCATAGTAATGGACTGTACCAGCTACAGACATAGTTCATCGAATGCGACAGACAAATAACACTGAGGCCCAGATGGGAGGATTCAGACAGGTCATCGGGCCGCTGAGGAAATTTTGGAAATGCCTCTCATGGGACCAGGAGTTCTAAAAGGAACAAGTGTGTCCCAGAGAAATGCACCTTCCATTTGCAGATGACAAGGGAGTGTTCTCAAGGGGCCATTATCCTCCAGATCCTGTGTGGCCGGTCCCTATGTGGGCTTGGCAGCTCAGCCCTGGGCTCCACAAGGCAAGGCCAGGGCTTTGGGGCTTGCATCTGTCTCCCCAGCATCCAGTACAGTACCTCACTCATGGCACTACTTAGTGAACAAGTGTTGACCCATGGAATGGACTAGATAACGCTATGTTTGATAACTCCAGAGGTGCCTGATGCACCTCCTAGTTTCCACGTTCTTCAGAAGTTAGGGCTTCATAGAGAGGTATTGTTCTTATTTGACTTTGCATTAAGCAGGTCTTTTTATTCTGATGATTTGACATCTGGGCCTTGCTGACCCTGAAGCAACAGCCCCTCCCACAGCTAACAGTTCCTAGACATAGTGATGGGATCAGCAACACTCATGCCTTTCATATGCAAACCAGCCAATCTGGAGCTCACTTCCCCAACCACCTCATTATTAGGCTATCACTCTCTAGACCACTATCCACCTGACCTACTCACCTCAGGGCCAAGTACCAGACAACTAAGGACAGCACCCATGCCCCCAGAGTCCACTGAAATTATTCAGACTAGCCCCTTCTATGCCTGCTCCCCCTGTCTTACCCACTCTTTCCTATGGAAACCACAACAGAGACTTTTGACCATATTTTCCTCCACTCTTTCTGATCCAGACTGACCCTGGTGCTTCCCCCATGTGGCTCCCCACAGCTCAGTATACTCTCTCCTCTTGGGATCTGTGAGTACCCAAAGATCCTTTCAGGGACATGTGAATGGCTCAGTCAGAAGAGCATGCGACTCTTGATCTCGGGGTGGTGAGTTTAAGCCCCATATTGGGTGTAGAGATTACTAAATTTTTTTTTAAATGTTAATTGCTTAAAAAAAGATTTTTTCAATGGCAATCTTCCCTGATCTGTTAGCTTTACCATACTTGAATAATCATAAAACCTACATTTTTAAAAGAGACATATTGTGAAATCACAGGATATCAGATCTATTTATAGTCAAGTGTAGATTCCAAGACAATTTCAATGATCTGGAAGGAACGTTTACTGTGGATAAGTAGTGCAATGTATTAAAACTGTTTAGAGTTCATCCCCGTCAGGGTTCAGTCAGAGCAGCAGAGCTGCTAGAATCTTTATCTCATTAGATATACCATCAGGGTGTTTGCACGGCAAACCACATTGACAGAGGGCAGGGTATGGTCCTCTGCGGTGAAGGGCAGGTCTACTTGCTGCTCAACGTGAGAAAGATAATACCTTCCCTGGAGCAATGTTCACACATGCTTGCTGTCCATCAAAAAGGACAGGCTCACAGGGACGCCTGGGTAGATCAGTTGGTTAAGCATGTAACTTTTGCTCAGGTCATGACCTCAGGGATCATGAGTTCAAGCCCCACATCAAGTTCTCTACTATCAGCACAGAGCCTGCTTGGGATCCTCTGTCCCCCTTTCCTTCTGCCCCTCCCCCCACCTCAAAAAAGACAGACTCACAAAGCCTGAGCTTACTCCCAGTAGAGGCACTGTATGGCTGTATGTATGGGCAGCACCTGGCCCTCATCACATGGCCCTGTGGGAACTGGGCCCTGGGAGATGAGCACAAACACCAATACTCTGGGTACTGCTGTGGCTGTGAGTAATAGGATCCTTTATCTCTGACCCGGAAGTCTTGTATCTTCTATCAGCAAACATGAGGCCGTGCAGGCTAACTTGTAAGTTTGTAAAAAGGGTACAATCTCACATCCTTCACAGTTGCTGGTGCTCCAGCCTCCTGGGGCAGGGGGAAAGGGTTTCGCTCCTCCTTCTGTCACTGGTCAGTGAGGATGGCCTCCTTAGGGATTGCTCTCTGTCTATCTCTGGAGACACAGGCGTCAGGAAGAGTCATAGCCAGACTGCTTGTGCTGACCCAAAGAAGAGTCATTGAAGATTGGGCCACAGAGGCCACATACCATAAAGCCATGTGACAGAGGGAACTCCTTTTGGGAAAGCCCTTCTATTAGTCTGCTAAGGCTGTCGTAACAAAGTACCACAGACTAGGTGGCTTGAACAGCAGACATTTATTTTCTCAGTTCTGAGAAAACGGGAAGTCCCAGACCAAGGTGCTGGCCAATTTAGTTCCTGATGAGAGTGCTGTCTCTGGCTTGCAGTGGCTGCCTTCTTGCCCTGTCCTCACATGGTCTTTCCTCTGTGTGTCTGTGAAGAGAGAGAGTGAGCCAGTGTCCCCTTCTCTTCTTGTAAGGACACCAGCCCTATTGGATTAGGGCCCCATCCTTGTGATCTCATTTAACCTTCATTGCCTTCCTAAAGGTCCTATCTTCAAATACAGCCACATTGTGGGTTAAGGCCTTGACATATGAATTTGGTTTGGGAGGGAGGAGGACACAATTCAGTCCATAGCAGCTCCCAAATGGCTGCAAGGTAGGTCAGCCACATTTACAATCATTTTAAAAACATGACAAAGCATCTTAAACCATCTACCTGGGGGAGGAAGAGCAAAAGGTAATCCTTGGGAAGACAAATGGAGAGAAGGACTTAGAAACTTAGAACCTCTGGGTTCTGAGTTGAGTTTCTTGCAATTTTCTTCATGGCTTTTGTCTGGTCAAGTCACCATCTCCCCCTGTGGTATCTCCCTGTAGAAAGCCACTGCCCACTTTGTACTTTGGAGGGAGTGTGTGGAAGAGCAGGCCATCAAAATCCCTTCTACATCATAGTGTGGAGAAGAAATGCAGAGGAGCTGACCAATGCACAGGAAGTGCTCAGAGAGCCTAGGAGCTCTGGCCCTGCCCTCACGCTTGCTCTAAACACACCCACTGTCCTCTCTCATCTGCTGTGGTGATGCCTCAACCACCCCAAACTTCTACAGCACCCCCCTCCCTGTACTATTCTGTCTGGTGACTGACTCCCTGCCTCTGCCCAGCCTCTCCCCCTTGCCTGCTCACTTCTGCTCCCCTCCTTCACTTGGCTAATTTCATCAAGACTTACCTTGGACAGTAGCTTTCTTCATAATTGTCAAAACTTGGAAGCAACCAAGTTGTCCTTCAGTAGGTGAATGGGTAAACTGTGGTATGTCTGCAGGATAGAATATTATTCTGTGCTAAAAAGAAATGAGCTGTCAAACCATGATAAGACATGCAGGAAGCTCAAATGCATATGACTGAGTGAAAGAAGCCAAATCAGAAAAGTCTTATATGATTCCAACTATATGACATTCTGGAAAAGGCAAAACTATGGAGATCATAAAAAGACCAGTGGTTGCCAGGGGTTAGGGGGAAAGGAAGGGTGAGTAGGGGGAGCATAGAGGATCTTTAGGGCAGTGAAACTACTCTGTATGACACTATCAGGGTGGATACATGTCACTACAAATTTGTTGAAACCCATAGCATGTACAATACCAAGAATGAAACCTGATATAAACGAAGGACCTTGGATGATAATGGTGTGTCCATGCAGGTTCATTAGTTGTAACAAATGTACCCATCTGGTGCGGTATGTTGATAACAAGGGAAGCTATGTATGTGTGGGGGCAGGGGAACCTGGGAAATCTCTGTACCTTTTTAATCAATTTTTCCGTGAACCTAAAACTGCTTTAAAAAGTAAAAACCATTAATAAAATAGAATACATAACTTAAAGACTCACCTATATAAAAGACATCATCCTTTCTAGACCTGATGCTCTGGAAGATTGCAAGAGAAAATCTGTCCTGGCTCAGTGAAACATTTCTTTCTAGTGGAGGTTCCTCTTCCCAAGAAGAAACCTGATTGTTTCCAAGGTACCTCATCCTATAGATAAGGCCAAAGGAATAGGTAAGAAGAAATCTCAACATCAACCTCAATCCCAACCTCAATAGCTGGAATAGCTCATCTTTCTCTGTGGTTCCACAACACCCTGTGTTTTACCGAATGGGTAGTAGTTATGCAGTGCTTGCTATGTGCCAAGATGTGTGGAGAAATTATGATATAATTCTCATCATGTCCCATGAAGTAATTATTACTATTATTACCTCCATTTGGCAGACAAGGAAACTGAGGCTTGCAAAACTTACCAAAGATCCATTGGTTGGTAGGTGGGAGTGCCAGGGGTCAAGTGACTCTGATCCAGTGCCAGTCCCTCACCACTGTGCCTTGTTGTCTCTGCATAGACTTTTTTTTTGCCCTGTGATGTGACTGCTGGCCTCCCCTACCAGCCTGTGGACCTTGTGGAGATAACACTGCATCTTCCTGTATTTTCAGCTCCTTAAGAAGAGCACATATCAGTATTTCACTATGTATTTTTGAAAAGAAGCAGGTGGATTTGTACTGATAAGCCTGGGTGAAAATGGCATAGCCTTCCATGTCCCAGGGGAAACAGATGGCACGGTCAGGTTAGACTGATCAAGGAGTATTTAGTGGAGGGACTATTTGCAAAGCTATGGCCCGGGGAAGTACCCAGAGCCTAGTACCAGCTGGCTTTCTTGCTGTCTATAGAGTTGAAGGGGACAAAGGCAGGGAAGGGTTACCAGAACCTAGAGACAGACTGGGGTGTATGGAAGAGGGCTGCCTAACAAGAGCTTCAGTCTTCTGGTTGAAGGACATGGCCAGCCTGCAGCGACCTTGCAAGAGGGAAGTGAGGAAGAAATACTGTGACCTTTCCCACTTGGCTTCCAGGATACTCCTGGGACAGAATACGTCCGCAGTGAAAAGCTAGGGAAGAAGAGAAGTGCTGTTAGTGGCACAGATAAAGGATTGTGGGTTTTCAGGGAAGGTAGTGGCATTTGTGTCAGGCCCAGACATTTGTGGGTAGGTTTTGGGAAGACAGAGATGTGGGGAGAGCATTGCTGACTGAGAGCACATCAGGGCAAAGGTGCAGTGGACCAGAATCACAAGTGTGCAGCCATAACGGCTGCTTGGCTTGGTCAGAGAGCAGAGGCGTTGGCGGTAGAGCTACAAGACAGGCTGTTTACAGCCACAGCGAGGAGGTCCTTGAGTGCCAGGCCAAGGGTGCAGAAATATTTCTGTAAGGCGCTGAGCAGGAGGGCAGTGTGCTCACAACTGTGCTTCAGGAAGACGGTGGCAGAGGCAGCATGACGATGGCCACCAGCTTTGAGAAAAGGGATGGAGAAATAGGCAGGAGGCCACCGCAACGTCATGTGTTATGGGCTGAATTGTGATGCCCCCAAATTCCTATGTTGAAGCCCTAATCCCCATACCTCAGAATGGGAATGTATTTGGAGATAGGGTCTTTAATGAGGTAATTAAGTTAAAATGAGGCCATGTGGGTGGGCCCTATCCAATCTGACCAGTGTCCTATAAGAAGAGGACATCAGGAGGCACCTGGGTGGCTCTGTTGGTTATACATCCAAGTCTTGATTCTGGCTCAGGCTGTGATCTCATGGGTTTTTGGGTTTGAGCCCTGAGTAGAGGGCTCTGTGCTCAAAGCGTGGAGTCTGCCTGGGATTCTCCCCCTCCCTCTCTCTCACTCCTCCCCTGCTCGTGCATGCTCCCCACCCCTCAAAATAAATAAATAAACATTTAAAAAAAGAAGAAGAGGAGGACATTAGGACACAGGCACACACAAAGGGAAGACCATGCGAGGACACAGGGAGAAGACAACCATTCAGAAGCCAAGGAGATTGGCCTCAAAGGAACCAATGCTATGGACACCTTGATCTTGGATTTCTAGCTTCCAGAACTCAGAGGAAAGAGATTTCTGTTGTTTAAGGTGCCCAATCTGTGGTACTTCGTTACAGCAGCCTCAGGAAACTAACGAAGCCCGGGAAAGAAAATTATAAAGAGACACACTCAGAGAGGGCTGGCCAAGGACCATGTCTGATTGGACAAGAGTACTGAGGTCAAGAATGACCCAAGGCTGTAAGCCCGATGGTGGGGGGCATGGTGGAGCCACTGACAGAAGCAGGAAGCAGGCGATGTTCAGTGCCAGGAAAATGAAGTCTGCTTCTGATTGTGAGCTGTAGTTGCTGGCAGGATGTCTAGGCAGAGTTGGCCTTTTCATGGCATTAAAGGCTGGTGTGAAGCCAAGAGGCTTCCTGGAGGTGGAGATACAGATGTGGGAAGGGGGGATGCATGAGATCACCTTGGGAGGGAGGACACACAGGATGAGGGCCAGGCGGCAGGCTCGCAGGCGAGGAGACAAAGAGCTGGTCAGAAACACAGAGGACAGTGCCCCAGAGGCCAGCAACAGGCTGTTGATGCCAAGGGCCCATCCTGCCAGTCCTGGGGGAGGATGAGGGCTCACGGACGACCTTTCAGGAGAGGGTCACGGCAGAAGGGTGCCAGCCCCATCCTCTCTCTAGGGCACCAGGGAGTACCACCAGGTACAAAAAGGTCTCCTCTTCTTCCCCTGGAGGGGAGAGGTGCCATCTATCTGCTAAAAGGGTAAAGGGAAGTGAGTGGGAGTCAACTTGAGAATGAATCTAAGGATTGCCAAACAGCTGCAAAGAGCCATGTGGCTCCATTATTATAACCAGGGCTAGGTAGACATGGAGTCCAAGAGGTGACAAGTAACTGCCCAAAAACCCATATGGGGGAGGCTGGAGAGAAGGGTGTCCAGGATACAGGGTTAACACAAGGGAATGGGAGGCTTGCAAGACCACAGAAGCCCAGCAGAGATCCTTGGTTCGGTTCGGTGGATTGAGTCTAGCTTGGAGGCAACCCAGTAGCTGGAGTCAGTTAAGATTCTTTCAAATGCCAGTGAACCGAGGACTCTGAGTAGACACCAACATGGGCTTCATATCCTCCAGGATGGAAGTCAGGAAGGAAAGGCACAGAACCCTTTGATGCATGTCTGGTATATTTTCTCTAGACAGTTGCAAGGAACTGGTGCACGTGTGCTTTGCAATGTATGTATATGTCTTTTGGTGCACCAGACATCTGTTTAATGCTCTTAAGTACCTGCCAGCCATAGTTTAGATGCATTTCTCAGATAAGCGCGGTCTGTGTCTTGTGTCGTACCACACCCCACCCTCCAGCCCTGTTACAAGTCACTGAATGACAAAAGCAGATCCTTGCTGGGACCACAGAACGCTGGCAGTGTTACCCTGAGGCTGCTATCTAAGGAAAACATTCTGCCGAGGCCGTTTGGACGATATGGTTTTATGTGCTCATTTATTTCACACCCATGTTTTAAAATAATTCTTTTTGGCTGAAAATGTATTTTCACCTAAGATAATAGATGGAAGTTGTGAGCCGGTTACATTTCCCAAGTGACATTAGCATATGTGCCACATTTTTTCCTGAATCCCACCCCCTGTCTCCTTTCTGCTTTTCTGTCTTTTTCTGGTTCCAATGAGGAAAATATTACACCTCTTTCCCGCCTCCCTCTCCCCCACCTTGTCATAGGAGAAGGTGGAGAATCTCCCAACTCCAGTCCTATTTTACCAGTAGTAGAATCTCCCTCATACCTGTCCCCACCTATCCACCCCCACTGTCTTTGTTTCAGCTGAGTCCTTTCCTTCTCCCACCTGGATCTTCACCATACGTCCTCTCCATATTGTCCTGTGAGCTTCACTTTTACCCTGTAACCCTTTGTCCATGCTTCAACCAGAGCAATCTGTCTAACACTGCTCTGAGTCCTTTACTCTCCTGTCATCCTTTGGCGACTTCCTATTAGTTTCAGGATGCTTTCAACTTCCTTACCAAGCCATTCATCTCTCATTCTCTGCCCTTCTTCTCCAACATTCCATGTGGTTTCAAGTCAACCTATTCATGTACATGGCTCTTCTATATTCCTGAAGTGCTTTTTTCCTCCTGCCCACCTGTAAACTCCTAGTCGCTCTTTGGGTAGCTGAAGCCCACTTGGAAATGTCTGAGGCCCACCCAGGCATAACTGATCACTTCATCAGAGGCTCCTTCACCAAGCATGGCATGTGCCCCTGGGAGTTTCCAATGTCAGCCCTGCTTGACTGAGTTTCTAACTACCAGGACTGACCTTCCTCTCCTTTGCACCTCTAGGACCTGTCCCATGTTTGACTTAAAGTAGACCCATTAAAGGTGTATGTTGAATTGAAAGGCTATGTTGAAAAGGTTAGGGTAGTTGATGGCAATGGTAGATCTAA
Source organism: Hyaena hyaena (assembly GCF_003009895.1). Taxonomy (NCBI): domain Eukaryota; kingdom Metazoa; phylum Chordata; class Mammalia; order Carnivora; family Hyaenidae; genus Hyaena; species Hyaena hyaena. The sequence continues at coordinate 421,274 of NW_024081803.1, read as the reverse complement.
CCCTCTATGATTATTGAAAATGTCACTCTAGTTCAACAAATATTCATGGACTATTTACTATGGGTCAGGTGCTCTTCTGAGTTCATTGTACCCAAATGAACAAAGCATCATTCCTTTAATAACTGAGCTCACAACTGATCAGTGATGACCAGCAAAGAATATCACTAATACAAAATGAGAGGCACTAGACTAGGGGTAGGAACAAAATATTATGTAAGAGGCTTTCAACCATGGCTATATATCCAAATGTGAGGAGTTTTTAAAAATATGCATGTTTCCACTTATAGGAAATATCTAAAATATTCAAACCCATAGAAGCAAAGAATATAAAGTTTGTTGCCAAGGACTAGCGAGAGGAGAAAATGAGGAATTGCTAATTAACATATATAAAATTTCAATTTTGCAAGGTGGATTAGTTCTAGAGATATGACGTACAACTTTATGCCTATAGATAACAATACACATAACACAATACACTTAAACATCTATTGAGGATGGATTTCATGTTAAGTGCTCTTAGCAAAAGAAAAGACAAAAGAAAAAACTTGTGCAGTCAAACAAGGTAGAAAAATCTTATCAAACTGTGTCAGGTAATTTATAAACAAATATATCTTTTTTTTTGGATTAAAAGAATATGTACATCTTCACCTGTGATGACCTTTTGCTACTTAACAAATTGCTCCAAAACTGTACAGCTTCAAACAACAATAAACCTTTAGGTGGAACTAGAATTGGGGAGCAGTTTATGAGGTGGTAGTGGTATTGGGGTCTCTCAAGTGGTTGTAGTCAAGATTTTGGCCAGGGCTGTCATTATCTAAAGGCTTTACCAAGGCTGAAGAATTCATTTCCAAGATGGTGCATTCACATGGCTGGCATGTTGGTGCTGCTACTGGCAGGGGGCCTAAGTAACTCACCACGTGGACCCTTCCACAAGCAACCCAAGTATCCTCTTAATGTAGTGACTTTCTCCCAGACAAAGTCCCCTTCCCTCCCCCTATGGTCCAGGAGAGAGAGCAAGGTGCAAGCTGAAATATCATATATGATCTAGATTCAGAAGTCACATTGCATCATTCCACAACATCCTCCTGGTTGCACAGGGCAGCTCTGTTGTGTGTGAGATGACCACACAAGACTGTGAGTACCAGGCAGTGAGGACTGTGGAGCGTCATTCTGGGGGCTGGTTACAACATGGCCCTACCACCCCACCAGGTTTAATTCAGTATGCCCAAGTAGGTTCAGTGTGGGGAGGGGAGGGTTATTTGGTTTTTTTCTTTGCTTTTCTTTTTATTATCTTGTTGGCTTTTAAACTTTTTATTGAAACATAACATATATATAATACACAAATCATACACAGATCATGAGTGTTCAGCTGGATACATTTTCATGAAAGTACACACTCATATAACCTATACCCAGATCAAGAAACAGAACATTAATGGCACCCCAGGAACCCCCACTATGCTCTCTTTCATGACTTTCAACAACAGTGAATAGATTTACTGGTCTTTAAAGTTTGCATATATGGAATCATACAGTATGTACTCATTTACATCTGGCTTCCTTTCACTGAACCTTGTTCTCCATATTCAGCATGTGGCTATATTTGTTCATTCTCATTGATATATAATAGTCCCTAGAGTAAAATGGCTTGTGTACTATGTTCCAGTGTTTGGCTACTATGAATAGTGCTGCTGTGAACATTCTTGTAAATGTCTTCTGGTGACCATATGTACATTGTTATGCGAATATACACTGAGGAGTGGGAATGGTGGGTCATAGAGTAAATATATGTTTAGCTTTATAGAGACTATGAAGCAGTTTCTCAAAGTGGTGATGCCAATATACACTTCTATCAGTAGTTTATGAGAATTCAAATTCTATATCTTCTCCGGTAGTTGGTATGTTGTCTCTTTCATTTGACCCCTTCTGGTGTGCATGAGGTGGTATCACACTTTGGTCTTAATTTGCATTTCCTTAATGACAAATGCATTTTAACACCTTTTCAAAAGTTTATTGGCCATTTGGATGTCCCTCTTTTGAAGTGATTGTACATGCCTTTTGTCCATTTTTCTATTGAAATATATTCCTTTCTTATAGATTTACAGTTTTGTTTAACATATTCTGGATAAGACTTTTTGTTAGACATATATATTACAGATGCCCAACCATTCTATAGGTCACCTTTGACTCCCTAAGTGGTCATGTTTGATGACCAAAAAAGCTTAACCTCAATATAATCCAAATTATCCATTTTTCCACTTTATGGTTATTACTGTTTATACCCTGTTTTTTTTTTTTAAAGAAAAACAAACAGAAAACCTTTATCTACTCCAAGGTAATGAAAATGTTCTCTCATTTACCCCCTAAAATCTGTGTTGTTTCACTTTTCATGCTTAGACGTACAATGCATCAAGAATGGCTGTCTGGTGTGAGATGATGATCATGATGCATTTTTCCCAATATGGAGAGCCCATCAATCTAGCATCATCTATTGAAAAGATCATCCCTCTCCTCTCCTCTTCAATGTCACCTTTGTTATATTTCAGGTGACTATATATGTGTGAGACTATTTCTGGATTCACTATTGTGTTCTAGTGGTCTGCTTGTCTACTCTTGCACCAGTACCACGTTGTCTTAACTATTACAGATTTGGACAGGTGTTAATACTGGTAGTGTAAGTCCTCCAGTTTTTTATAAAACTTTTCCCTACCAAATGAAGAACAAGTTGAGATTATCCACTATTATTGCTTCCACTCAATGTTGTCCTGGCAGTCATAGGGCAAGGGGGCAGGGGAACGCATAAGAATTGGAAAGGAAGAAAGAAAACTGTTGGATGTCTGGTTGGCTCAGTCAGTAGAGCATGGGACCCTTGATCTCAGGGTTGTGAGTTTGAGCCCCACATTGGAGTAGAGATTACTTTTAAAAATCATTAAAAAAGAAAGAAAACATAATTTCATTATAAGTAAATTTAACAAGGCTACTGAAAATAAGATCAATATATAAAAATCAACTGTATTTCAATATGTTAGCAACCAACAAGAAAATCAAAATTTCTAAATATTACTACCAATGGTACCAAAAACTATCAACAAATAAGCAGGCCTCTATGTGAAAAACTATAAGAATTTATTGAGAAATTATAAAACTATCTGTATAAATAGAAGGATATACCATGTTGTTGGAAAGATTTAACACTTAATGTAGTTCCTATTAAAAGTCCAGCAAGATGTGTATGTGTGTACAGAACTTAATAAATGGATTTTTGAATTTTTATAAAAATGCAAAAGGCCAAAAATATACAAGGCAATCTTGATACAGAAAGGTGTGTGTGTGTGTGTGTATGTCTGAGTCATTCAGGGAGCTCTGTAAACAGTGTATAGAAAAATGAAAGAGCATCCTTACCCCCCTCCCCTAACAAAGGAAAGAAAAGAGTTGGCATTGGAGAACATTTGATAAAAAGGAAAGAGTTGACATAACATTATGGAAGCTAGAAGGTGTATAGCATATTCTAGGAACTTAAATAGCTAGAAGTGGTTGGAGCTTAGGTTGAGGACAGTAGAAAGGGAGATGAGGGAGGAAATGTAGATTGACAGCCTAAATGCTAAGGACTTTGAACATAATGAAGAATTCTAAGTAAGAGCTTTATCTAATTCCATAAATTGCCTACATGGTCTTTTTAGGCAATGGAATAGGATGGTTTGCACATGGTAATTCATATTCTTCATGACAATCCCAAAAGGTAGGCACTATTATTATCCACATTTAACAGCCGGAGGATCTAAGGCAAGAGAGGTCATCCAACCCAAAGGCACACCTCATAGAAAGGGAGACTTAGAATTTGCTCTGAGGACCCTCTTGCACTGCTAGTGGGGACACAAACTGGGGCAACCACTGTGGAAAACAGTATAGAGATTCCTCAAAGAGTTAGAAATAGAACTACCCTATGATCCCACAATTGCACTACAGGGTATTTACCCAAAGAATACAAAAGTATTAATTCAAAGGGATCCATGCACTCCGGTGTTTATAGCAGCATTATCTACAATAGCCACATTGCGGAAATAGCTCAAGTATGCATTGATTGATGAATGGATAAAGAAGATGTGGTAAAGACAATGGAATATTACTCAGCCATAAAAAGGATGAAATCTTGTCATTCCAATGATGTGGAGGAAGCTAGAGAGTATTATGATAAGCAAAATAAGTAAGTCAGAGAAAGACAAATGCCATATGATTTCATTCATATAAGGAATTTAAGAAACAAAACAAAAGAGCAAAGAGAGAAAAAGAGAGAGAGACAAATCAAGAAACATGCTCTTAACTACAGAGAACAAACTGATGTTTACCAGAGGGGAAGTAGCTTGGTGAGGGGTGGGGGGTACAGGTGAAATAGGTGATGGGGATTAAGGAGTGCACCTGTGATGAGCATGGGCATTGTATAGAAGTGTTGAATCACTATATTGTACACCTGAAACTAATACAACATTGTAAGGTAACTGGAATTTAAATTAAAACTTTAGAAATAAAGAATAATTTGCTTCCAGGAAGTCTGGCTTTACAGTATATACATACATACAAAGATATACATATGTATGTATATGTACATATTTGTGGCTTGATTCTGTGATGGGAGACATTTTAGAGAGAGACAAGCTTGGAAGTGATCAGTGGCAAAATTCTGAAATAGAGTGATAGCAATGGGAAAGGAGATGGGATGGGTTTGACCAACATCACTGAACTAAGAGGACAAGTGAATTTGGCAATTCACTCATGTAGGAGTCGGATAAGAGGAGGAGGAAGAAAGGGAAATCAATGAACAAACCCTGAATAAAGTTCATACCCTTTACCTATACAGTTTTTCGTTGGGAAAAGGCTACAAATATACTTGCACTTAGCCTTGCAGGCATAGAACCCTTTGCCATGGGTTTAGGAAGCCTGAGCTTTTTAAATTATAAGAAATGCAGATCATGTGAAGTCCAAGTTCCCCAAAAGTCCTTGAATTATTTCCCAACCATAGTTCCAGACTTCCTCTCTGTTTCTCTGTAACTCAGCCCACTCTTATATTCTTTTTCTCTTATTTAAAAAATTTTTTTTAATGTTTATTTATTTTGGAGGGAGAGAGAGAGACTGAGTTGAGCAGGGGAGGCGCAGAGAGAGAGGGAGGCTCAGAATCTGAAGCAGGCTCCAGGCTCTGAACTGTAAGCACAGAGCCCGATGTGGAGCTCTAACCCACAAACTATGAAACCATGACCTGGGCCGAAGACGGATGCTTAACCGACTGAGTCACCCAGATGCCCCTATATTCTTTTTCTCTTAGTCATTTTAAATTTTTAAAAGTTCAGGAAATTTCTTTTTTTGGCCTCAGCAAGACTAACCCATGCCATCAGTGTCGAGTGCCAACAGACTTATCAACGACAGTTCCTTCTCCAAGAGCGATTCAGATGCCAGGTATTAAGATAACACATTTGTTACTCCATTATAGAACATATGGTCTTTCATTATATCATAAATTAGGGTCTAGAAAGGTCAACCCTGAAGTCTGACGTCCTCAAGTATGAACTGTTAATGTTCATGTGAAAACTCTTACACATTAGCATGGGTTGACAATCACTTTGAGGGCTTACAGAAATTCAGTGTTCTAGGCTTCATGCCTAAAGATTTCTTTTTAGTAGGTTTGGAGTAAGACCAAGAACCCTCCCTTTCTGGCCCTGTCCCAGATGGTTTGGAGGAAGGTGGTTCTGACCTCACACTGAGAAGCAATGCTGTAGTGGGTGATGGAAATGCTATTCCACTTCACCCACAGGATGGCAAGTCCTCTCCACCACCTGAGAGTAACCGGCCCCTGATACACACCTGACACACTTCATTCTCCCAACAACCCTATGTAATAGGTACTATTATTATCCCCATTTCACAGGCGAGAACACTAAGGCTCAGAATGATCCACTTGCTCCAGGTTTCACAACTAGTACTCAGCCATGAATCGATACACTCATTCATTTACATACCACCATATGGAAGGCATTATTCTAGGTGCCTATAGATGGCAGAGCAAAGGGATGAACTCACAACTTTAAGGCCATGTTCTTTGCCACGACGATATAATGTCTTCTTAAAACATTGTTAAGACAGCATCATAGACCATGAGGCTGTATAATAGGCAGAGAGGATGCAGGAAGGAGGAGGCTCCATCATGCCAGGCTGGTGCCCAGGTCCCAGAGTGTGCAGGTGGGGCCTGTTGACCTACAGCAGCATCCTGCAGGTGTGCAGGTGTGAGGAAGGGCCACTCCCACTAAGAATGACATAGGCAACACCTGGAGTAGGGAACAACTCCCACCAGAGTTGGTAGTGCTGGGATTGAAGGAGGGAGGGGAGCTAATGTTCAAATCCATCTACCTTCCCAACTCTTCTTTCACTTCCCTCTTCTCTTCCTCCTTCCCGAAGTGTCGGAAGCCGCGCCGGCTCTGACAGGTCCAGGGGTCCCTGAAGGATGGACAGTGTCGGCGAAAGAGAATGAGAGAGCCCCGAGAGTCTTTCTGATCACCAGGCAGGCATCTCTGTCCTGTCGGTTTTGGTGTCTTTATTTAAAGGTTCAACAACCATATGAGGTCAGAGAAAAGGAATTTCTTACAATGAGAGGTCTTTTGTGATATCAATTGCAGAATTATCCCAGTCATGGTGAATTTACAACCAAGGAAATAACAGGATGCTCTTAGTGAAAGACAGGATAACATATAGGTTACATTGTATATAGATAAGTTAGGAGTCATTCTGTCTGGCTCTCAAGAGGATGAATGATTCTGAATTGGTTAGTTAGTGGAAACTACCAAGGGGGCTCTATATGTATCAGTCTTTGCATCTGGGTTTATGTTTTAATTACTCTTATCTATCCTCATCCCAGCTGCCAGTGTAAGGGAGGATGTCTGCGGAATGTAGGCCCTGAGGCAGGAATATGCTTTTCCTATGAGGTAACTGTGTTCAGAATATGGGTTTGATATGGAATATTGTGAGGCCTGGTCAATACCAGGAGGCTCATTTCCAACATGAGCCAATAGTAGCAGAAGGAGATATTAGTCTTCATTTCTCATGGCAGAAGCTGTGCAAACATTGCCATTTCCTTGCTGTGACTGCCATCCAGAGAGGCCGGTGCGGCTCCCGGCACCGAAGCCTCTCTGCCTCCCTCCATTTCATCGCTCTTCTTTCTTCAGTGACCCTTCTCTTTCCCACTTCTTTCTTGGTCTTCTCTTCTCTGCCTCTTTGCTAGTTGCCCGTGGAGGCCTGGGTTGTTGTGAACATAGCTGCATCTCCCTGAGGCTTCCCCTCCCCTGGAAGGGCTCTGTAGGCCCTTCACAGGGTCAGTCCCACCCCTGGGTCCCAGGATTGGTCTTGACAGAATGCAGTATTGCTTGGTCAACCCTCACTTGAATTCCACTTTTGTTCAAGGGACCATGCAGGGGGCTATAAGAGTCTGGGTGGAGATGGGGTCTCTGCCCCTAAGACACTTAGGAACACAAAGCACAGAGGGAGGAGATAAGACATAGTGGAAAGTGGGAAAATGTAATGAAAGCGGTACAAAAGGATTCCACCCAGATATCTTCTTTATCTGTTGCCTTTCTTGCATTTTTACCACCACTGCCTCGGTCCATTGTTCACCTGGATCTTTGTTCACCTGGTTTACTGCAGTGGCCTCCTTTATATCTTTAGTGTGCATCAGTATTACCTGGAGTGCTGGAGAGAACTTGCAGGGCTGGGCCCCACCCCCAGAATCTGATTCACCAGGTCCAGAAAGTAGCATTTCTAGCAAGTTCTTTGGTGCTCTAAGTGAGTATCAAAGTTAGAGAATCCCTGTTCTCATTGATCTTTGCTCTCACTCTCCAAGTCATTCAATTACAACCAGTATGAGTTGTTGTTTTTTAATAGAAATCTGCTGCTATTTCTCCCCTGCTTAAAATCATTTAGCATTTTTACCTTTGTTTTTGGGGCTGGGTAAGTCCTCACATTTAGCAGTACTCCTCGCAGATCTGCTCTCTGCTGCCTCTTAGGCTTTGCTCATGCTGTTCTCTCTCCCTAGGTTGCCCTTTCCCTCTGTCTGGCAGCTCCCAGCAGTGTTGAAGACCTCCTTTGGCTCCACATGCCTAGAGACTCTTCATGCTCTCGCCGTCATCCATGCAACCCGGGGCAACCACTGCCTGTAGGTGTTCATTGGTTATCGCACAGACATATCTTCTTTGCCTTTCTGTTCTGCCTCCCCCACACCAGACTTTCAGCCCAGTAGGGACAGGGAGGAGTCCAAAACCATGTCTTGGAGTGAGTGCTTCAGGCGTGTGCCTCAATTACCCCTTTCTGTCCCATTTTTTTCTCTAGGCTCCCACACTGCATGTGTTCTTGGGTTTATCTGTTTATTCATGACACCAGTTGTTGACAACTTACACAACTGCGTACTCTCCTCCTGAAGTATCAGCCTCGAGCCATTTTTGGTCCCATCTCACCAAGATACTAGCATCTGAGCCTCAGCCTTTGTGTGAGTTCTCCTTCCGGCCTCTTGTTTACTCTTACCTGCCTGGCACTGCAGGCGCCTTCTAGAACGTGCCATAGCAGTTGTCTTAGAACATGCTTCCGATGTGGCAACATTTTTGAAAGCGGAGTGTTTGAGTCTAGTGAGCCCTCTTTCTCTATCCAGGTGATCTCAGCCCTGTGGCCCCTTTTGAGAATGAGAATTTCAGAGAAAAAGGGGAGGGAAGAGGTAAGCTGCATATGTAAGAAAAACAAAACAAAAAAACAAAAAAAAAACCAGGCAAATATTTTTTCCTTACCATTTCAGCAGCACAATAGCAGCGGGCACTATTTTAAACTCTCGGATAATTCGATCTTAATTATATGGTATGCAGAGCACTAATAAGTTTACAAAGCTGCCAGCAACACTAAACACATATGTCGTAGAAAATGGTACCCTTTTCCTTGCTTATTGTGGGACAGAGAATTCAGTAATTGTTAGCAATTAAGAGGGAGCGACCAAACGGTGATTCAGAGGAATCCTCCAGAGACAGACATCAGTGAGAGCAGTGAGCCTGGCCTGGTGGACGAGGGGCATCTGGAGGCTGGAGAGGTCTTCTGGAACCCCAAACTGTGGGATTGATCCATCACAGCTGCATGTGATAGAGAAAAGTATGTCAGGAAAGCCAAAAACGCACTCATGCTTACCACAAATGGATACCAAGAGGCTCAGCCATGGCTTTGCAAAAAAGAACACTGTGAGAAATGTGAGATTCTGCTCCCAGCTCCCCTCGCTGTGTGGCTTAGGCTTGGGCCTTGAGATCCAAAAGTCTGTACCCTCCCAACTTGAGTCTGACACTCAGCAGCTGAATACCATTTTGCAAGTTATGGGGGTGACCCTGGGCTTGTTCCCTGTAAAACACCTGCCTTGTGGGAGTCATGTCAGAAAAGATATAGCACACGTGCAGACTCAAGCAGACATATTGGCATGCAGTGGGTATGCAATTTATATTCATGAATTTCCTTCCCTGCCTCCTTTCTTTGGAAAGGGATAACGCACTTTTATTAAGGTCTCTATGACTGGTAGGTTTCCCAGCCTACACAAGGTATTTCATCAAAATTTGGAACAAATAATCAGTAAATAGTGTTTCTTACTAAATCAAGAAACTAAAGCGCAGAGGCCAAGTAGCTTGGCAAAAGCACACAGCAAGTAGATGGTAAACTGGCCTTCAGTCCTAATAGGGGCCCCAAACTGAGCACCATGAAATTCAATATGATAGAACCAAACTACAGCATGGGGTTCTGTTCCTTGATCTTTATTCTGAAGTTGCAATATTTTACAAGAATGTTTATTTCAAAGAGGATGGGGGAAAAACACCCAGAAAAGCTGAAGGAGTGTGAATGCCTGATTACAGACTTCTTTGGATAAAATAGAAACTTTGCCTCTGTGGTATGTGTGTTTAGGCAGATTAAATTCATGTTTGATTACAAACCCCAGGATAGAAGCAAAATAAATATGTTCATGGAGACTAGGAATTCCCAAAGGGAGGAAAAGAAAAAAAATCATTAGCTAATACTCTGATGGGGACTCTCTCTAGGAGAGCCTAGATGGATCTCATCATAGCATCCCTGTGTTCAGAGACCCTCTGTGGGGGCAGCTCCCCATTTTCCCAGAATATCCACACTTCCAAGCATGGTGCTCATGACCCTCCTGTTGTGTCTGAATCCAACATATTTTCTGGCATCATCTCTTCAGCCTTCCTCTCCTGCACCCTTGCCTCAACCACACAGCAGAGGGCTTACCATGCCCTGAACACCTTCTAAGACTTATTGGTTGAGGGCCTTCGTGCCACCCCCCATCCCTCCCGGTCCCATTCTTTACCTGTTAGGAAATACGTATTAATCTTTAAGGTCTTTGTTAAATGAAATGAAGAAATCCCTTCCAAGTCCTTTCCCAGTGCCTCGATGGGAAATGATTGCTTCCTCTGCAGTCCCAAAGTGCTTGGTAGTTTTCTTGTTCCATCCAGCCAAATCTGCCTCTTTTTAAAATGACGCTTATTTCTGAATGTCTCTGACCTCCTCCCTGAATCTGTAAATACCCTCTTGGTCCCCCACCCACCGTGCCTTGCATATAGTAAATGCTCAAAGGATATTAATTGATGAAAACAATTTAAATGTCCCCAAACAGGCCCTAATGAATACAGTGTGGGACAGTCATGTTGGGGAGTTTTATGCCACTGTTAATAGTGCGACATGTGTATTTAAAGAAAATAGAAGCATAGCCATTGATATTTACATGTCATTTACATGACATTTACATTGGCATGTCCACAGCTACTCATGGTACGTGACATCTGTTTTCATGCCTCTCCCTGTCCCCTTGCAGTGAGTTAGATGTGGCCATGTGAGTATGTAGCCAGTGGCATATGACCACAAGTGACTCTACTAAAGCAATGAAAAGCCGGTGCATGACTCTCCAGGCTTTCTTCTGCTGTGGTGGCCAAGACAGTCCTGGGGCCCAGAAAGTGCAACCACAACACGGCAGGGCCTCCATCACCTGAGTGACCACATGGAGCTGAGGTATGATTGATACACTTCAAAAGTGAGAACTAAACCTTTATTGTGTTAAGTCACTGCCATTTTGGTGAGTGAGACAAAACCAGGGATGTGAACATCTCCTTCATAGGCTGTTGTGACAATGAAATGATTTTATATTACTTGACACAGTACTTGGCATAAAGTAGGTACTTGAAAATGCTCATTCTTATTTCCCCTTCTATTCTCCATAGAGTGAACTTTAAACTACCCATTAGTGAATCCATTTACTTAGCAGAGTAGATGTTGTGATGGATGATTCAGAAAAAGCCCGGAACATGTAGTGTTGCACTTGCTCTAAGTGTGGCCCAGATTCTGGGAGAAGCAGCGTGAAGGCTCTGGGCCTCCAGCATGGATGCAGAAATGGGGAGCCTTGGGGCACCTGGGTGGCTCAGTAGGTTAAGCGACCAACTCTTGGATTCCACTCGGGTCATGATCTCATAGTGCGTGGGATAGAGCCCCATGTTGGGGATTCTCCTCCCCTTTCTCTGCCCCTCCCTCTCTCATACTCTTTCTCTCTCTCAAAATAAATAAATAAACTTAAAAAAAAAAAGAAATGGGGACCCTAGGGATACCCCAGGTTTGGTACTTGGACTTCTGGCTTGTTTGCTCTCTCTTATATAATGGAGGCAATTTATCCTTCTCCGGGTGGGACAAGAGGGTGAGGGAGAAGGAAGAGTTTCTAGATGTCTCCCATGACATTGAGGGCAGAGATCTAGAGGGCTGTGTGTGAGGATAAAAGGTTGTGGAAAGGGGTGAGGCTCAGGAGGATGCCAGAGAAAGAGAAATGTCACATCTAATCCTATTTGTCCTATGGGAGTTTTCCAAAGCCAGACAAAGGACGTCGTATCTAATGCTTGGTCTCACACACAGATGTCTGGGGCAGTCTTTATGTTCTTTTTAAACTCTGCACACACTTGGCTGCACAGATTTTAAGAAGGACAAAGGTTGTTTTAATAGTGTTAATGGGGGGTGATGGGCGAATCATAATCTTATAACCAAAATGGTTCACTCATTTGTGTCAGCTATTGAAAGCAAAGTCTCTTTGGTAGGTAGAGAAGAAAAGGACTTGAAATCGCTTGCCACCCACCTCCTCCACAGGAATGCTGTGTGCATTAATGAGGGAATGTATTAGTGCTGTGAACGCCCTGGAAAGAAGTCGCTTTGCCAATTCCAAATATTATTGTGACTTGCTTAAGGCAGAGCTGAAGGAACATGGGAGTGGGAGGCTGGCTACTGCATGTGGTGTTTTTCTTTCGGGGCTCCTACGTTGCTTCAGAAGCAGAACGGCTGCTGAAAAAGACCCCGAGGAGAATTGAGCACATATTCTGGATTCTTATTCCCACAATGTACTTGACTTTCTGAGAGACCCTGCTCTGTGTCCGGTGCCTTCCTGCGGCTTCACGTGGCTTCCACTGCAAACTTTTCAACTTAGTTTTGGAAGAGCACATAAAGAACTTGCAAATAGCTTAAAGCTTGTTGGAAACATGGAACTAAACAAACACCATAAGAATAATGATGAAATGAGGGGCGCCTCAGTGGCTCAGTCAGTTAAGCGTCCAACTTGGGGCTCTTGTCAAGATTTCGTGGTTTGTGAATTCAAGACCCAAGTTGGGCTCTGTGCTGAAAGCTCAGAGCTTGGAGCCTGCTTCAGATTCTGTGTCTCCCTCTCTCTCTACCCCTCCGCCCCCCTCAAAAACAAATAAACATTAAAAAAAAGAATAATGATGAAATGAAGGCATAGCAGAAACATTTTGTATCCTCTTCCTGCAAAATGGCTTAAGATGCTTCCATGTAAAGGACTTCGTTGGTATAGAGCTGGGTGCCGAACCATTGCAGTCAAGTTAGTTGGCAGAAAATAATGACAGTAATAATAACTGTCTTGCATTTATAAACCAGCCTAGAACCCACAGAGCACATTCCATGCACTTTATCTTCTGCAATCTTCCAGCACTGAATTCAGATGAGCAGGGAAGAGTTATAGTGATTGTCGGCTCTATTTCATAGGTAGGAGCAGTGGGGCTCCCCCAGGTGAAAAGTCTGAGAAAATTAGCCAGAAAGTCTTCTGGTTTCATATCTCTTGTTTGTTCCTCTGAACAACAAAAAAAAAATACCAAAAATAAAAATCAAAATACACTAAGAAAAATAACAAGATGCATACTCAGTGAGTAAAAAAAAAATCTCATAACAATGTTAGAACTAGTAAGGAAAGGTTTTACATGAACTTAAGCAGTGTTTTTTTTTTTAAGTTTATTTATTTTGAGGAGGAGGGCACGAACGGGCAAGGGGCAGAGAGAGAAGGGGGAGAGAAAGAATCCCAAGTAAGCTCTGCACTGTCAGCACAGAGCCCAATGCAGACCTCTATCTCATGAACTGTGAGATCGTGACCTGAGCTGAAATCAAGAGTCAGATACTTTGACTGACTGAGCCATGCAGGTGCCCCAAGTAGTGATTTTTAAACAAATTTTGGGGTTTTTTTTTGTTTTTTGGGTTTGGGTTTTTTTTGGGGGGGGGTTTGTTTGTTTGTTTCTTAAGAAAGCCATAGTATGTCTGGAGGGAAGGTGGAGTGGATGGGCTAAATAGGTGATGGGCATTAAAGAAGGCACTTGTGATGAGAACTGGGTGTTATATGCAAGTGATGAATCACTAAATTCTACTCCTAAAACCAATACTACACTATATGTTAAGAAACTTGAATTTAAATAAAATCTTGTAAAGAAAAAAAAAGAAACCTGTGATGTGGCTTGGTGGAGGGAAGAGAAAGCAGCCTTTTTACAGTGGAAGAACAGAATATGGAGAGCTGTAGAGTCAGAAGAGAGAATGGTATTTTACTAATTTGAAGATACAATAAGCCTCGGGGTTGTGGAAAGAGAGGGCTCCTGAATTAGTGGAAAATGTCAAAGCCTATAACTAGTTTACATTTGACTCAAGAAGCAATTAGAAGCCGGTGCTAGTTTCACAGAAGGAGTATGACAGAAGCCAACACTTATGAGAGATAATTCTTATGGCACACCCTAGCCCTGCAAATGGGGGACATGCATGCCATTGGGAGCCATTGTGGAGAAAGGACAGGACTTCGTGACAGAAGGAACTCCAAGGAAGACAGAAAGCAATCACAGTTGTTTTTAGAGCAGTAGCTGAGGTGAAGGGCGGGTTGTTGGAGGCTGAAAATCAGGGTCATCGAAGGACTCACTGAAATGACAAAAACCTCATCCTCCACATCCATCCTGCTCTCACACCTACCTCTCAAAATGTCAGATAGATTTTCTAGGGATTGGGTGTGTATTGAGAAAACCTTTCCAGCTGATTCTGACAGGGCATAAAAGGATGAAATATGACCCCAGTAAAGCTCAGGCCTAATACATAAGTAAAATAGTCAACCAGAACTGCAATACATTGTGCTCTGTGGTACGATGGAGATGTGTGGAGAAAGCTCTGGAAACTCGCGTGAAGGAATGATTCCCTATGCATAGAGGAGAGGGTCACAAAAAGGCACAAATGAGTTGTTCTCAACCCTGGTTGCACATTTCAAACAACCAATTAAATCAGGGTCTCCGTGGGGGTGGGGACCCAGGCATTATTTTTTAAAATCTCCTCAGACGATTCTAGTGCAGCAAGGGTTGAGAATGGCTATTGGAGATTGAATTCACCCCAGCCTTTGAAGCAGGTGGAGACATTTTCTAGGGAGAAAGAATAATGGAACTGACAAAGGCACAGAAACATAGAAGTAGCATGTTTGGAAAATGGGGAAAAGTCTGTTGTGGCTAAGACTCTGGTACTGAGGAGGACACACTGGAAAGGTAGGCTGGGGCTAGGTCGTGAAGGTGAGAGTAATGGTGAAAAGGAAGAGAAGGAAGAGGAGGAAGGTAAGGAGGAGAGGAGGAGGAGCGAGAAGGGGAGGGAGAATGACAGTAGCAAACAGGAGGAGGAAGAGAATAAGGAGGGGATCATCTTGAAAGCATTGTGACAGGTGTTTTACAAGAGTGAAAAAAGAGACTTATGTTTTACAACAATTCTGAAGGATGAGGTTGGATAAAAAGAGCTGCAAGGAGAGGGCACCTGGGTGGCTCAGCTGGTTAAGCATCTGACTCTCAATTTTGGCTCAGGTCATGATCTCATGGTTCATGGGATCGAGTCAGCAAGGAGCCTTCTTGGGGTTCTCCCTCCCTCTCTCTACCTTTCTCTCACTCTTTCAAAATAAATAAATAAATTTAACAAAAAAGAGATATAAGGATATCCAACCTTTGGTCAATTTCTTTGGGCCATGGGGCTCATTTTTGTCTATAGTTGTCATAAAGCAATGGTCAGTGAGTCTTTGAAAGTAACATGCCTGATAGTCACAAAGATGGTTGTCTTCATTCTCCATGAAAAACGTATTTTTAAAAATGAAAAGTGTCATATGTTTGCATGTATAGGAGGATTAGGAGGAACTTAACGGAGGACCGTGGGGGAGAAGAAGGGGGGAAACAGAGGGGGAGAGGGAGGGAGGCAAACCTTGAGAGACTCTTGAATGTTGAGGACAAACTGAGGGCTGATGGGGGGGGAGGGGAAGGGGGTGATGGGCATGGAGGAGGGCACTTGTGGGGATGAGCACTGGGTGTTGTATGGAAACCAACTTGACAGTAAACTATTAAAAAAATAATAATTAAAAAATAAAAATAAAAATGAAAAGTGTCAAGGCCCATTTCCCCTGTGATGTGTGAGGTTGTTTCCCTTCCTCCCACCAAAAATCAGAAGTGATTTCAAGATTGTTTCTGCTTTCAAGTTAGGAACTTAAAAGCCCTGCCCGAACTCTTTCTAACAACTTCACCCAATGCGTTCATATCTTGTACATTTAAAGGCAGACAGTGTAAAAGCAGCTGTAAACATTGAGGCCTGCCCTTGCCCCTTGGGGCACAGAAGCACTATCTCAGGTCTTTGTATCTTCCCTTTCCTTGTTCTGTCCTTTTCTTTCTCTGTCTCCTTTAAGTGGTATTAATATTAAACTGAAGTTTATTTTAATTGTTTGTAGCTTTTATTGAGTAATTTTATTTGTTTTGAAATTAAAAAGCACCCTTTAAATTAAGGAGTGCCTGGATGACTCATCAGTTGAGTGTCTGAGTCTTGATTTCAGCTCAGGTCATGATCTTACAGTTCATGGGATCGAGCCCCACATCGGACTCTACATTGACCTTGCAGAGCCTGCCTGGGAGTTTCTCTCTCCCTCTCTGCCCTTTCTCCACTCTCACTTGCACTCTCTTTCTCAATATAAATTCATAAACATTAAAAAAGCTTTAAATTAAGTTTATTTTTATGCATCTGTATTGACTTTTACATATATGTTCTTGGATTGTACTTTTTCCGTTGTCCTCCCTGAATCCAGACTTAATACAAAGTACACGAATACAAACAGTTTCCAGATGGCAGTAAAAGCTTAATGGTGGATAGGAACGCTGAGGATCTGAGGTTTACAGATGCTTGATTTTATTTTTAGATTCTTCAGACCCATCAAGCATTTACTGAACGCTCACAGAATACCCACTGTAGGCCAGGTCCCTTGTGGGAGAGGGTGCAGAGATGAGTAAGATAGTCCTTGATCTCACCTCATCTTCCTAAAAACTTTAAGATACATAGAAGGGACAAGATTATTTTTACCTAATGAAACTGGAACCCAAAGGGTTAAGGGCATGGATCAAGGCTAAACAAAAGTGCATCCAATCCTTGGAGTGGTGCTCAAATCAAATTCTTGCCTGATATGACATGTTTCAATAATACCTGCGTTACTGAGGAGATGGTAGCAACTGCTAATTTATGTTACTATGATGGAAAATCTGACATTTCCATTACAAACTATTGTTTTGAGATTTTAAAATGTGGACTGGAGAAAATGATGGAACCTGGTAAAGCAGTTATTTAACACACAGAATGAAATACTTTATCTTTAATTATTTCCTGTCAGAGAAAGAACAGAATGCTTTAACAAAATATTTTAATAGTTAACAATTAAAAAATGTTTTAATAAATTATTTTCCTAAACTCCTTTTATAATTAAAAACTCTTTAAAAAGTTTTAATTGGGCCTGTGACTATTAAGTTCAAAATGATTCATGCTTCTATTTTTTAAATTTTAAGTAAGTGCACCAATAACGGTGATAATGATTATGTATTTTCACATAATTGTCCTAAACCTTTGAAGTGCCTTGACAATATTACAAAGTAAATACTAAAATCCTAAACTATAAGGAATCTTTTTGGCTTGACCCAAACTAGTGTTTCACATATTAAAAAATTCTTACCATATCCTTAAGTGATCACATAATTCTTTATGTCTCAATTGACCCCAAGCTTCATTAAAAAAAAAAAAAAAGCAACAGCAAAATTTCTGAGGTATTGAATAAATACATAAATCTACCTTTCCCTTTTTACTCACTCTTATGTTCTTTTTTTCCTCCAATGAAATAAGCCTTCCCTTTTCTACTGGATAGTAGAGATGATTCCAGTAACTTCCCTAAATCCATCAAGGTAGCTAAAGTATACTTCATTAACTTCATATTTTACATTTTCTAAGTTGAGAGTTTACCCACAGTGGTACTAAGCGCTCTGCCCCATTTCCTACCCAACTCTGACCACTTCTGTTATCTTGCTTTGCCTGCTGGGTATGCTATAAAGATCATGAACTCCTGCAGCCAACTTTTAGATGAACCTGAATTAAAACCCCAGCGTCACCATTTATTGGCTGTTAACTTGGGGAAATCACTTAACTTCTCAGCATCTCAGTTTCCTCCTGGGCAAAATGGGGATAATTTCTTGTCTTCAGGAGGGTGGTAAAAATTAAATAATAATGCATGTTAAACTCTTGGCCCAATGCCTGGTACAGAGTCAGTTCCTAATTGAGGTGAGTTTTCCTGTCCCTGGTTCTAGTAAGAAAATAAATAGAGACAAACAAAAACCTTTTTTTTTTTTTTTTTTTTTGTCTGAGTACTTGCCTTCCTAGGCTCTCTTTGTTTAAAGCCACAAATCAGTTTCACAGTTTCTTCATCTGGAATCAAACATTTTCAAAGAAACATGCCATAAGAACCAATTCTTATTTCTATTATCTAGAAAAAGAGCACCTATATTACCTGTTCTCTCCTTTGGGAAATGTTAGCTTTTGCTTCAGAAATCAGAATCCTAGGAGTTTGAAGTAAACATTTTTAAAAATTGTCTGGGTTGCTATTTTAAATACATGTAAGTAAGAATATATTTTATGCTTTCTTTTTATAATAGTGAATATTAGAAATGGGTGCTCATATCCATTGGGCAACCAGTCATGGATATAAAGGATAAATCTGTTTGTTTCAGACTTTTATGGGAGTTTCTGTCCAACCCCCCCCCTTCTATTGGGAACCTAGCCTTCCTGGGGCCTACCATGCAACGTTCTTACCTAACTCACTGTGCCCTCCACCCAACCGTGACCTATTGATTGGCCTAAGAGAGGGTACCTAGAAGCAGAGCCCATGAGTTCTTTCTCTTGGATTTTTAGCCCCAAGGCAAAAGAGGTCAATAAGCATTTCTCTGGTGGCACAAACTATAAAGTGTGAAACTGGCAAACAGGGGACACATTTCCTATTACCTAGAGAAATCCAGGGCAACAAGTAGAGAGGAAAGACAGAGAGTGAGTCTTGGAAGTATTAAGTGCCAGCCGTGCATCCATTTCTGTGTGGGCTTGGAATTCTCTAGCACTTAGCAGACCTTGGAGGCCTGCTTCTCTTTATTCTCAAGATAAAGCATTTTAAGTGTGAGGTGGGAGAGGGGAAAAAAAGAGGAAGGAAAACTTAAGTCCTCTCTCTTTTGGGAAAATCCTGCTGGAGATAGTTGGTTTTGAATCAATCTATTCATGATTGGATGCAGCGAGTACTATGGGTTAATTCTCAAGGATTTGCAGACTAGAGCCTTCAGTTAACTATTCACTGGGTTTCTTCCTCCTTTTTGCCAACTAATTGGCCCATGCCATTGATAATATCATTTTGGTGAGGATCAGAAGACAAAAAGCATGTGTTTGTGTGTGTGTGTGTGTGTGTGTGTGTGGTTTCAGAACATTTGGGGCACAATATTTCAAAATGAAAACGAACGATAGCTAATAGTTACTGTGTGCCTAAGATGTGCAATGCACTGTTCTTAAAGTTTACATGTACCAACTCATTTCATTCTTACAACAACTGAAGTCGAGGTAGTTGTCATCCACAGAAGATACCGTGGCACAGAGAGGCTCGGTAACTTGTCTAAAGTCACACAAGTAAAATTCAGGGGTAGAATCAGGTTCAAACCCAGGCAGCCTGGCTCCAGAGTCCTTGCTGTTACTGTCCAGCGCACCTGTTATTTTTATGACTGGATGCAGGATATGACGTCTCATAGCAATGCTTTTCGAGCCCCAAGGCATCACTGGGCTCCACTTGGGGAGGGAAGGTTTTTTTTTTAGACCTGCTATCATTTTCTCTCTGCTCATGGTGGGTCAAGGGCTGAAGTATAATCACCATTATCTGGGGCTTATTGGAACAAGCAAAGTTGGGCTCCAAAGGGCATTAGCTTACTCTGTTGTAAGAAATGCTGCACTTTGGGAGTTATCAAAATCACAGGGATTTCCTTACATATGGTAAACAGCAAGACATAACTGATGAATGAACAAGTGAGCAACAGCTATTTACAAAAACTGTTTAAATGTACACTAGGAAT
Source organism: Hyaena hyaena (assembly GCF_003009895.1). Lineage (NCBI taxonomy): Eukaryota > Metazoa > Chordata > Mammalia > Carnivora > Hyaenidae > Hyaena > Hyaena hyaena. The sequence continues at coordinate 401,496 of NW_024081803.1, read as the reverse complement.
CTAAAACTTAATGGGCTCCTTCTGGATGGTAAGATTACAGATGATTTTCACTTTGTGTTCTTCAAGTTTTTAACCAAGAATATATACCATTTTTTTGGTTTTGTTTTTAAAATTTATTTATTTATTTTGAGAGAGAAAGAGTGAGGGAGAGAGGACATGTGCAAGCAGGGGAGGAGCAGAGAGAGAGGAAGAGAGAGAATACCAAGTAGGCTTCATGCTGTTAGCATGGAGCCCAACTTGGGCTGAATTTCATGAATCGTGAGATCACAACCTAAGCCAAAATCAAGAGTCGATGCTTAACTGACTGAGCCACCCAGGTGCCCCATCTCTTTTTTTTAAATCAGAAAAAATAATATGCTTTGAAAGAGAGATACTCAGATGCAGTAATTATCATGTGTTGGTTTCATGTTTGTGTTTTATACCCAAAGTCAAGAAATATTTCGGGGTGCCTGGGTGGCTCAGTAGGTTAAGCGTCCAACCTCAGCCCAGGTCATGATCTCACAGTTCGTGGGTTCGAGCCCTGCGTCAGGCTCTGTGCTGACAGCCAGCTCAGAGCCTGGAGCCTGTTTCAGATTCTGTATCTCCCTCTCTCTCTGACCCTCCCCTGCTCATGCTGTCTCTCTCTCTCAGAAATAAATTGAAAAAAAATAAAAAACAAATATTTCATGGGTCTCCTGTGTAAAGTTTAGCGTATGTACTCAACAAATACTTGTAATGGTATTTGTTAATAATATATTCCTTTTCTATAAGACCCTGTCATTTCTGACTGAAAAAAATCATATAATTCTAAAATATTTAATGAAACCGTTAAAACACTGGGATTAGAAAAAAGTACAATCATCATGGGTACATACTAAGAATATTGTTACTAAATAGTAATTTGAGATCCTAGTTTTTCCTGCATTTTTTGTTTCTTTCAATTCAAGCAGATGCTTATAACCTTAGGGATGGCAGTAGAAAGAGTTCACAAGATCTCCAGGCTTTTGTTTCAAAAAGTCAAGTTCATCCAGGACCATAGGGTCCAAGGTAGAGAATCTTTTCCCAAAACCAGAAAGAAAAAGTTCCCATTTGGATGGCAGAAGCAGAACCCAGGGGTGTTGGAAGAGCAAAGGCCTGTCTGTCATCACCCTGTGGTGCAGGGTGATAGTGGTGGGGCTCTCATGGTACAAAATATGCTCAGGGATCCTACCCCACAGACCCATTTTTTAAAAGTTTATTGATTTTGAGAGATGGGGAGAGAGAGTGGGGGGGGGAGGGGCAGAGAGAGAAGGAGAGGGAGAGAATCCCAAGCAGGCTCTGCACTGTCAGCCCTGAGCCCGAGGCAGGGCTTGAATGCACAAACCATGAGATCACAACCTGAGCCATAATCAAGTCAGACACTTCACCAACTGAGCCACCCAGGAGCCTCTGGACCCATTCTTATATCCCAGCCTGGCTTGAAAGCAGCAGAAGGCAATTGGCCTGAATGGATCTGGCACCTCATGGCCAAAGATAAGGCTCCAGCTCTGTGTGGAAGACTGGCTGATGGCCAGAAGGAGTAACTCCTCGGTTGTTATGGGCTGGGTTGTGCTCTCCCGACCCCCATAAATTCATATGTTGAAACCTAACCCTCAGTACCTCTTAATGTTACTGTATTTGAAGAAGAGGTCTTTGAAGAGGTAAGTAAGAGAAAATGAGGTCTTATGGGTGTGCCTTAATCCAATCCCACTGATGTTGCTATGAGAAGACATCAGGACACAGACACACAAAGAGGGAAATCCTGGGAAGACAAAGGGGAAAGATGGCCATCTAAGAGTCAAGGAGAGAGGTCCTCAGAAGAAACCAACTTTCCTGGCACCTTATTCTTGGACTTCTATCCTCCAGAACTGTGAGGAATAAGTTTTTGTTGTTTAAGCTGCCCAGTCTGTGGCATTTTGCTGTGGAAGCTGGAGCAAACCAATACACAGGCATTGACCTTCAGTGAGACCTCAGAACCTTATCACATCCCAGAGAGGTCAACTCCAAGAGGACTGAGGCTGAAAGTTTGCCAATTTTATAAGATTAGGGCTTGGAATAGAATTCAATTCTTTAATGGAAAATAAAACAATGCTGGGGCGCCTGGGTTGCTCAGTCGGTTAAGTGTCCGACTTCGGCTCAGATCATGATCTCACAGCTTATGAGTTCGAGCCCTGTAATGGGCTTTGGTGCTGACAGCTCACAGCCTGGAACTTGCTTCAGATTCTGTGTCTCCATCTCTCTCTGCCTCTCCCCCACACATACTCTGTCTCTCTCTCTCTCTCTCTCTCTCAAAAATCAATAAATGAAAAAAAATGTTTTTAAAAAATAAAACAATGCGTTATTTCTTCTACACATAAATTGGCGCTCTATGATTCAAAGTAATTACCCATACTATTTGGTTTCATGTTGATTTTGCTGCACTGCATTTTGAGGGATCTGTTTTTATTGCTACTATTTGTTATACATTCTTTTTTTTTTTAATGTATCTCTCTTAGAACTCATTATTTTATGACCCATTGTGAAGTTGCTTAAAAACACCTAATACACTTCTCAACTCTTTATTCTTTCCAGGAAGTTTGGCTATACTGAGTTTTATGTTTAGGTGTTCAAAAGTCCACTATAGAGGGGTGCCTGGGTGGTTCAGTCAGTTAAGTTTCTGACTTTGGCTCAGGTCATGATCTCATGGTTCCTGGGTTTGAGCCCCGCATCGGGCTCCGTGCTGACATCTCAGAGCCTGGAGCTTGCTTTGGATTCTGTGTCTCCCTCTCTCTCTGCCCCTACCTTGCTCATGCTCTGTCTCTCTCAAAAATAAACATAAAAAAATTTTTTTTTTTTTTAAATTCCACTCTAGAGAAGAAGCTTGGAAGGAGGAATTGAAAACCACCAAACCTCCAAGTTTGCAGGAAGAGCTAACCAGCAATAAACAGTGAAAGCAATGGAAACAGCTTGGACACTTCTGTGGTTTTATCAGCAGATGACAGGTGTAATTTAATGTAGACAAACTAATAATTAACCAGGGAGCAAGGCAGCCAGCCCAGTGATGTGTCTAGGCAGCGAATCATCTTCTAACACACAGATCAAGAAAAGGATTTAGGGATTATTCTTGAAAAAATCATTAGAACTATCAGTCTAGTGCAGAATTCTGGGAACAAAAGCAAACACTGTGTTAGCAAGGACAAAGCACAGAAACTGGAGGTGCACCAGTTTGCTTCAAAAGACTTGTTTGATCTAGTCAGGAATATCTTCATGTCAACCGTTGTTATGCAAGAAGGTAATAGAAGAAGGATAAAGACCCAAGAAGGAAATGTATCCACTTATCCCAGAGGGATGCAAATTCAAATGCCTTCAGGGACCAAGCAGGTAGGTAATTGCGTGAGTGGTTATGGTAAGACTTTTGGGAATGGTGGGAATACAGTCAGAGTGGAGGGTGCTTATAGGCTCCTAGATTCACACACAGCCGATGTAGCAGCCCCACAAAATCCACCTGCCTAAGTCAGCACTTTGTTCACCAGGGCGGACCCCTGAGTTAGAAAGTTTAGTTTTGTGCCTCTCTTCTGATTTCTCCCAACTCTGAGGGTTCCTGAAGAGTAGGCATCCTGCCTGGAATTGAGCATAATACTTCTTCCCATGAAGACTGGCTGCAAATGTTGCAACAGAGAAGGGCTCCGGACCGTATGGAGCAGAAAAATGCTGCTGCTGATCACCGGGCCTGTCACTCAGTGGCGACTGTGTCTCAGGTGGCATGTCTAAAAGCACTCGAGAGTGGGCCCAAAAGCCCACTCTGTGCTTGACTCAGCCTCCAGTGCCCAATTTGCATGTGGTGCATAAATTATTTCTGTCTCTGTTCTGCATAATGTTGCGTTTTCACCCTTCTGCCTGCTCCTTCTCACCAAGCTCGGCCTTTCTTCATCCCAGATCTGTGTCTTCCCCTCTTCCACAACATAAAAAGGACTTTCTCAGTTGGATTTTCCTTTTCTGTCTTCTCATCCTGGTTGGTTTTGCATCTTACCTTTCCCTTTTCCTCCTCATATCTGTGCTACAAAAGAGGTGAGACCACAACAGTCTCAATGAATTATATCCTCGGGAAGTGTGATATTCTGGTTAGCAGAGTTTATGTTTAACTGACTGTGTTAACTCTTTCAAATAGCACAATTCTCATCTGGTAGGTAACAGAAATAGATTAATAATTAAGAAGCACATTGCTGTGAGCATAGCATCACGTATACACCTGAAACTACTGTAATATTGTGTGTCAACTATAATTTAAAAAGTTAATAATAAAATAAAATAAGTACATCAGGCTAGTCTTGATGTTTATTCATATTTTAAACTGTGCATTAATATATACGAAAGAACCAATATAACATATATGTAGATTATAAAGCATAATAAAATGAATACCTGTGAGGTCACCTCTCAAGAACTAGAACATTGAAAAGGTACCTGGCTGGCTCAGTCAGTGGAACATGTGGCTCTTGATCTCATCTCAAGATAGTGAGTTTGAGCCCCATGTGGGGTGTAGAGATGACTTAAAAATAAAATCTAAAAAAAACCAAAAACCAAAAAACTAGAACATCACAAATACTGTTGGGGGCACCTGGGTGGTTCAGATGGTTGAGCATCTGACTTCGGCCCAGATCATGATATTGTTTGTGGTTCACAAGTTCGAGCCTTGCATTGGACTCTGTGCTGACAGTTCGAAGTCTAGAGACTGCTTCAGATTCTGTGTCTCCTCTCTTTCTGCGCCTCCCCAGCTCACACTCTGTCTCTCTTTCTCTCAAAAATAAATAAACACATTTAAAAAATATGGTTGAAGCTCTGTATTTTACCTGGTATTTCTTTGATGGTTTCCAATTCTCTCCTCCCTTAAGATCGTTATTATGAGTTTCAGTTATGACTATATAACACTATTGATGCACAAACATATAAAATAAGCCAATATTTTCTCAAAATATAAAATAAAGCTCTAAGTTGTTTCTTGCTTTTGTCACCTCTTCCTTCCAGATGTCACTGCAGTGGCCTAGGCCTGAGGAGCTCCACTAGATGATGGCAATAGCCCCCTCCTATATCTCTGTGTCTCCATTTTCACTCAGGTTTGAACCAGCAGTAGCTGGATGAAGGGGCAGTTCCATAGGGCAGCTATGGGTGGAGGAATTCAGTCTTTAAGAGGCATGAAAACATTTGAATCAATTAGAAATACAGTGCTAGTTAACTGATTCTCCTTTTTTAAAATGAGAGACTAGATGAAATAATGGTTTCTTTTGGCTCTAATTTTTTTTAAATCATTACAAAAACTAAGAGAATGGAAAACAATATACAAATAAAATTAAAATGTGTGGTACAGATTCTAAATGCTACATGATTTTAGAGCAAGAAAGTATCGTTCTCTCTAGGAATAGTCAAGGACATTTTTGCTGAAGAAGGTGGGATTCGAAATAGATATTAAAAGAGGAGAGTGATTTGGGGCCATAGCTAGCATGACACCTTCTTAAAAGCTTAGAGCTTTGAATTTTTTAATTGAATGATGGGCAAAGAAGAGGTGAAATGACTTTGTGTATGAATAAAATGCAAGGTCAGAAGCACCAATGCAAGAATGAGGTGGATAGGTGTGGACAATGTGGACGTTTTCATAATAAGGGTGTGTTCTGGCCAACAGTAAAATGAATTTTGATTATGTTGGTTAGAAGAATAAAATGGAAGATCTGAAAACTAAAGGGTGTAGTTTGGACTTGGTACAGTAGACAATAGCAAGACCTCACATGTTCTTACAACAGTATTTGAGGCTTAATAAGACTGATAGTACCAAGCAGGCTGGATGGGAAAAGAAGAAACTAAAGTTGGGGAGATTAGGTAGGAGAACTCAACTTGGATAACAATAGTTCCATATTTTTTACAGCTCCTTATGATTTAGAAAACATCTAACAAACCCACAAAAAAAGTACTCAAAACAAGCTTTAGAGGAAGCGAGGGGAGATATTAATATTCTTATTTTACCTGAGAACCAAGATTCAATCTAAATTTGCCCAAAGTCATAAAGCTGGTAAATGGTGTCATTGGAACTCAGACCTACTTTTTGCCTTTTTAATCTCTAAATCCAGCATTCCAGTCATTAAGAAATAGAGATGAAAGACAAGATTCCAAATATTGAAAATGAATACTTTGTGCAACTTTATAAGGTAAATGAGTCAGCATAATTCACATTATACAGTAGTAACAGTGCTGGCCTGAATATCAAGAAATGTAAAATCCTAATCCCTGAGTTCATGTGATCTTAAATACATGCCTTCTATGCTCAGCTTTCTCTTCCCAATCTGTAACATGGGAGTTGCACACAAAGTTCTCTTTATTGTTTTTATTCTCCTTAAATTCATTCTGGCTCAACAGGCTTAGAGTTTGTGAATAAAGCATCAGTTAGCCATCTGGATGACCAAGTGGGGTGTGTATCATAGCAATTAAAAAATTAGCAAACAGAGTCCATTTGAGGGCCAGGAATGAGGAGCTCAGGTTTACATACCAGCAAAAAGTTCAAGGGAGTGGTAGGCAGAATAACAACTCCCTCAATATGGCCATATCCTAATCCCTGGAATCTGTGAATGTTACTTGATAAGGCAAAAGAAATTGGAGATGTAATGGAAGTAAGTATATTGCCATGCAGATTATCCTGGATTATCTGGGTAGTTAGAAGGGAAAGAAGAAGGAAGAAGAATCAGAAAAGATGGGTTCACAAAAGCAGAGGTGAAGGAATTGCTGGCTTTGAAGGTGGAGAGCGGCATGAGCCAAGGAAAGTAGGCAGCTTCCAGATTTTGAAGAGGCAGGGAGACAACTCTCTCCTAGAGCCTCCAGAAGGAATACAGCCCTCTGATGACACACTGACACCTGCTGAGACCCATTTTGGACTTCTGACCTCCAGAACTGTAAGATAATAAACTTGTGTTACTTTAAGCCACTAAATTTGTGGTAATTGTTACAGCACAAGGGGTCAGTAGGGAAGGACAACTAATATTTATTTATCACTTTTTAAAAAAAAGTTTATTTTGAGAGAGAGAGGAGCTGAGAATGGCAGAGAGAGAGAGAGGGAGAGACAGAATCCGAAGAAGGCTCCCACGACCCTGGGATCATGACCTGAGCAGAAATCCAGAGTTGATTGCTCAAGACTGAGCCACACAGGTGCCTCTTAGCAGCTTTTCTAAATTGGGTATTGATATCACAATAGGCTTATTGGGGGGACAGTAGGCTATTTTACACATTAGGAAAATAAATCTGAAAGCTGAAATAATTTGCCCAGGGAAGAGGCTGAGCTGGGAATTCAGACTCAGGGCTGCATGACTGCCTGTTGTATCATACAATTTCTGGTATGAAAGGCAAAGCCTGCACAAAACCTACACAGTTACTTAACCACATAGTGCTAGAAAATCAGGGAAAGATGTGATATACATCAATGAACTGGGGGCTTGGGAACCAGGAAGATTTTCATAAGGATCTGGGAACATGAGTCAGGGAAGCACCAGCATTGAACACTTATTCAGAAGCAGATACTTTTTGTACACATTATTTCATTAAGCCACCACAAATAACACCATGAAATAAAGTTTATTCTCCTTATTTTTATGGTTGAGGAATTGGGGCTTAAATAAGAAAGTACCTTGCCCCAAATCCTATAGCTAATTAATGACAAAGCTGTGATTTAAATACAAAGCTTACTTCCTGTGAATAAAAATTTTTATATTTTTTTTAAAAGAGGAAAATCCAGAGGAGGGCATGAATTAATCATCACTTGAAAATATATGATCCCCATGTCCCCAAACATGCACAGAAGATTGTAAAAGGCTTGAGGTTATGGATGTTTATAAAATTGTTCTCCAGGGTGCTTAGAACAGTCTTGAGTATATTATAGGCACCCAATGTACACTCATTAAATGAAATCAGTCAGTGGGATAGAGGGACTTCTGTATAAGGTTATGTAAGAAGTCTGGAACTCCTATGTCTAGAAGGATGAAGGTGGAGAGCTGATGACACTCAAATGTAACAAAGTGTCTTCCTCTCACTTAAAGATTTCCCTCCATGACTTCACTCATCCCAAATTTCCTCTTTTTCTCCTTCCTAATTGCCTATAGTGCATGCATCAGCCCCAAGCCCTTGGGTACTTGATCACTCTGTTTAGTATTTTACTTCATCCTTCTGCATTGATGGCAAGGGCTGTCACTGCTTTGGGCATTAAGCCTAACTTTCTGGTTTCCACTTTCCCCTCTCTCATCTTACCTCTCGAGCCTTACTACTCGTCCATGCAAACCCTTGTCTCTGGTTGGCCTGATCCTGTGTCTCAAGTCAGGGAATCCCTGCCTCATACCAACCACTCCCTGTTATATAGACCCTCCTTATTCATTGCACCAACGTTTTTGATGAATTCTCCCCTCACCCACAATGCCTTCTTTAACTCTTCTCTCCCTCTTTCTTAATCCTTTTGTTATTATTGCTTGCATCATATAATGTACACTTCAAATAAAATAAAAATTCCTTAGTGTGGTGCAAATGCTTCTTTCTTCAATCTCACAGTTAATTTTTTCTCCATTTATTTATTGTGGTGAAATATACATAACATAAAATGTACCATCTTAGCCATTTTTAAGCTCAGTGGTACGAAGTACATTCACATGTTTTTGCAACCATCACCTCCATCCAGCTCCAGAGTTCACCTTGCTGAACGGAAACTCTGTTGGACGGGTTCTCTTTGGCCCACCCTCCTTGTTGTCCACTAAGTGCTTACACACTGCCCTCTTGTCAATTTCTCCAACAGTGCCTTCCTCCACTTTTTACACAAAATGTAGCATACTTTATTGTTTTGCAGGTCATAGTTCAGGCCCTGACATAGGCAATTTTCTCCATCCAGAAGGCATTTCTCCAATATTACTCCCACCCCAACCTGATCGTCAACGAAGGCTAGTCCATCCTCATTTTTTAAATCTCAACTTAAATGTCACTTTAGCGTTGGCTTCCTGATTTCTCATGTTTCAGTAGGTTACCTACTTCAAAGCCAACCAATCAACAGAACACTTCTTGGGTATTTAAAATTTTTTTTTAATGTTTATTTGATTTTGAAAGAGAGAGACAGAGCATGAGTGGGGAAGGGGGGGAGGGGGAGAGAGAGAGAGAGAGAGAGAGAGAGAGAGAGAGAGAGAGAGAGAGAGAGAAACAGAATCCTAAACCGGCTCCAGGCTTTGAACTGTCAGCAAAGAGCCTGATGCAGGGCTCAAACTCAGGAACAGCAAGATCATGACCTGAGCTGAAGTTGGATGCTCAACTGACTGAGCCACCCAGGTACCTCCTAAGGTATTTTTTAAAGCTTCTATAAATACTTTCTTCTTCTTATTTTTATAATTATTTACTTGTTCACGGTCACTTCTACTTATCTGTAAGCTTCATGGGGGCCACAGCCGTGTCTCTTTTACTCTTAGTGCCTAGTAGGGTGACTGGTACATAGTAGGCATTTAGATATTTGTTGATAAATGAATATCTTATGTTTTAGTCTATAATCTCTAATTGTTCTTTAAGTTGTAACATCATATCATAACGTATTTATAATGCTGTTTTATTAACTGCTTTTTTAGGGTCTATTTTCTGCCTTCAATGGGACTGTAGTTTGTAGAAATTCTATTTCATATTTCTTTGCAATAAAGAAAGATAGTGGATTTTCAATAAACACTTGCTGAATTAGGTTAGACTTAATTTGATTTGGTATCTATCACATTCTGAAATATCACACCAGGAAACATGTCTAAAATATGGAGGAGAACTCGCTGTGTGAGTCCATATGACTTGGGGGGCCAGTGGTAATGGTTAGTGTCCGAGGTCAGCACTGAGCATATGAGCTGTGTATGCTCAAAATTTTCTTTGCATTGGAGACATCTTATCAGTTTGCCAAAAGACTAATTCATCAAGCTTTTCCTTTAGCATAAGACCAAATCTTTTATCTTTGGTTGAAGATCAGAGAGAAAGGACTTATTTGACTTGAATTTGGGGGCCGTATTGTAGGACAAATACAAATCTTTAAATTCTAGAAACACATTTGGTCTGGGAAGACAATCAATGAGAAACAAAGGAATGAAGGTCTACTCTGGAAAATGTATACTTCCATTACCCATCTCACTCTCTATGTGAAGGCATACACCCATTCTCTGAAGTGGCCTATATGATTTTTTGCTCTGTGGGGAGTTAACTCTTGGATCTCATCTTATTTAGACAATAAAAGTATAAGAAAGTTGAAGAAGGGTTTAAGTCACTTCACAGATATCAAAGTTCTTGAGACAAACACCTTTACAAAATACTTCTCAGTGGTGTTACTGTACAGAAGAAATACTGATGGACTTACCCCTTCATTCCTACATATCTTTCCAAACCCATGTACGTGTGCACATTCCTAACTGTGTCAAAAAGTCTCCCCTAAACATTTATTGTTTTCCTCCTATCCCAGTTCCTGTTCACACCATTTCTCCCCACACTTGTTATCACCCTATAGGTGTTTCTTTGTTATCTTTCTTGAACTGCTTTATGCAAACACAAGAAGATAGGAAGAGAAACTTTCTGCCTTCCCCCATTTTTTACAGAAAATGTAGCAGCTTTATTGTTTTTCACCCTTATTCTTCTTGTATAACAAAGTATCCTGTAACTCTTCCTATATCACTAAAAAGAAAACCATAAAATTTCAATATCACTGCATAGTATTTTGTCATGTGGGTATGCCACAATTTATGTAACTAGTATTCCTTTGGACTGCCACTTCGCTTTTTTTCTCCTCATTTTTCTTCCTATTATAAACAACAAACAATGCTATGTGTATAACCTTGTCCACATGTAATTTCTGACATGTGCATATTTATCTGTAGGATAAATTCCCATAAAAGGAATTGCTGTCACCAATAATGATTGCATTTGTAATTTTGATAGACCATGCCATATTCCCTTCCATAGATACTGCATCATTTTGTAACACCAGCAGGAATGTATGAGAATGCTCCCTCAAACTGCAATTCTTAGAATCAAAGACCAAAATGGAGCTTTTAGGGATAAGAGTTTCCATGAGCTTATTCCTCTGTACTCAAAGAAGTCCTGCTTCTATAGAGACAATAGATACAAGGAATAAAATTGATAAGGATGACATCCACCTTCTGGGTTTGAGGCTTTAGCCAAGCTCAAATTAGGAAAACCTGGTGAAGAATGTATGAGGAAGCCCCCACGTAACGCTTTTTTCTGGGGCAAATCCCCATGCTGTAATTCAAGTATTCTCTCCCCGTAATGTGTATCAGATTATAAACGGGGCCCTTTGAGTGACTGGAACAGTAAGACTGGCTTCATTTCAAGAGGCCAATAGCTGCCTGGCCCAGGACAATGGGAAGGGGAGAGGTTTAGGCTTTGGGATTAGACGTCCTTTGGATGTGATTCTGGGTAAGTCATTTGGGAGACTAGAGGATGTTTTCCAGCTATTAAAATGGGGATACTAATCCCCATACCTGTTTCGATGGTTGTATATTAAATAGAATGATGTTTGGGATGGTGGCTAATCTATAATAGCATTTAACAATAAGTTCCCCTTTTGCCTTTCTGAAAATAGCAGAAATTCAGGAAGAAAAACCCCAAAAGTTTGGAGGCAGTGAAGCTGTGCCCATATTTTGTTTCCATATATTAAATCTGTCTTACTTGACTCATAGAAGAGGCCTTAAATATCTATTTACTATTATATTGCATGTAATTCCAACATGCTTTGTGGTTTGACTTCTCAGCCTAGGTCAAAGTAGAAGTAAAAGGATCTAAAGTTGTTAACTGCTGAATGAACTACAAAAAGCAGAAATTAAAAAAAAAAGTTATTTAGAAACAACAAGAACAAAAGTATCCAGTAGGCCTGGGGTGGTTTCTTAGTAGGCTCATCAATAGACAGAACCTCTTAGCATGAGGCGACCTTCAGGTCCAGTCATCAAGAAGTTAACTGGTGTGCTTGTAAGAAAGCAGGCCAGTGGTCAATGAATTTCTTTTATTTATTCCTTCCTTGTTTACTAAAGGATCAAGGTATCTCTGTAATACACCAATGGTTTTATAAAGATTTATATCATCAAATGCAAAATACATATTTTGGGGGGAACTTTGAAAGAGTGAATTTCAGTTACTTCAAAAACTATTTTAATTCACTTATTTGACCAATATTTATTGAATGCTCACTATGTGGTCAGCACTGTGGTAAGCTCAGGATTTACCTGGTATACATAATTGCCCCAAAATTCTGGGTTAAAAGAAGTATCATTGATAGCACAGTTCTAATTTATGTTAACCTTTCAATGAGTCTTCATGATAGCTTTATTGTCATTGTAACTGATTTTAATTTTAGAATCTCTGGGTTCCACACTGTATACCTTCCATAGAAATCAGAATGATAAAATTGTTGAAATAGCAAATGTAAGGTTGAAATCACTTGACAACCTGCAAATCTTATGTATCTACTTGAATTTTCTATTGTGATAAACCCTTTTGATTCAGTCTCATTTGTCGGCTTTATACAGTGAGTGTAATTTACTTAGCTAATTTCACTAGTAGATTATGTTCTTTCAGGGCATAGAGAAATAGGAATCATAAATATGTCACTGCTGCCTGCTTTTGTATCTCATTTCATAGTGTCACAGGCTTAAACAGAGAAAACATACTTAAAGATACAAATTAATTGTATCTGTTTCCTAGAAGCACTTAAAAATGCCTTCATTTATTAGAGATACCAAATCTATCTACTGAATGATAGAATTTAAGTAACTGTATGTTGGTATCATACAAACATATCATAATAGCAATAAAAATAATGGCAGTTATCATTTATTTAGTGCTTATTACCTATCAGGTATCATGTGGAGAGTTTGAATGGATTACCATCTTTAATCCACCCAACAAATTTTCAGAGAACATCATCAACAACATTGTATGATGTTAGTATTCCCATTATACAATGGAGGTAGCTGCGGTTTAAGGAAGTTAATTATCTTGCTCACAGTATTCATGTTAAAGAATAACAATTCAACCAAGTAAATGCAAAGATCTAATTGGCTTTATTAAATGATTCATGTTGGGCAGCATCCCATCTAGCAAGTAGAGAGGAGTTCCAAGGAGTTCTACAGAATGGAAGATTTTCATAGGAAGGATGGTGGGGCAAGAAAGTTGCCAGCAAAAGGAAATAAAGAGTTGTGCCAGACAAGGTCAACTTCCCTTAGCTGCAAGGATAGGGGTTCTTATTAGGTAAATTACCTCCTCTTCCTTCGGGGAATGAAAAGGGCCTATGTGACAAATTACCCCATTGGTGCTGCTCAGAAAATTCCTGACTGACTGGTTAAGACTACATTTCTGGGCAAGGTTGAAACCACAGTGAGGTATTAAGCCCTGGTTTGGTGACGTGGCCTAAGTCATGCCATTTTGGGCCTATGTTGTTTTTTTTATCATTCACATTATTATTTCAGTGGAACTGGGATCCAAATTTAGGTAGTCCTAATTTACACTTCAAGCTGTTTTTCTAAAATGTTATTAATTCAAATTCAGTAAAGAAAGAAAGAGAGGTCATTTATATGAGGAAATATCCTTACCTGTTGGCTATAAGTTTTGATAGCATAGGAACAAAGAGGCTTAAACTGTGGTATGAAATCAAAGGATAGAGTTATGTGACTTGTTTCTAAAAGTAGATTTTGGAATTACTTCTCTTCTCTTTCCCCTTACCTCCTCCCCAATGGCTGGGGTAAAAATTTTCTAGGAGTATTTTCTGTAAAGTCTTTATAGGATTTGCTTTGGCATACTCACGAAAAGTTGTGTCCTAAAATATGGAATCCTTGTTTGCCTTGCCACCCCCAATTAACTAGGTGCTATAGTGTTAAATATTATATACCTCAAAATAATCCTTAAGATTTAATAGGCACCTTTCTTCAACAGAACTTTAGTGCAAATATTACCTAATTTGTCCTCAGCATTCCAAAGAAAATTACAGTATTATTAGGTTTTACTGAAGAGAGACGTAGACAGGATCAGAAAAATGAGTCACAAAATTCTGGGGAGGTCAAGGAGAGAATTCAAGGTTTAAAACATTTTTTCCCCCTTTTTTAATCTCAAAATGTTTCTTTCACTTGATCAGTAACAAGTGTAACTGTGTAGCTTGCTTTGTCTGGCTTCAAATGTACTTTCACTAGAAGATCATTGTAATTCAAATCCATTCAGTGCTGCTTCACTTTTGTAATTTGTTAAAATTAAGTAGTGTACCCTCCACATATTTTAATGATATAGCACATTGATAGCATTTTCACTCATTTAAAGCTATGTTTACTGACAGAGTTTTAGCACCAAAAAATTTCCAAAAGGCAATCTTCACACATTCAAATAGCTTGAACAAGTAATTGATACACCTTAAACTCTGGCTAGTTCTGAATTTTTCAAATTAAGGTCACATAATTTAAAAATCACATACTTTAAAAAAGTTGGTAAAAATACATTCAATGATGAAGAAAATTCATTCAAGGTCATTAATGCCAATTCAACCTTTGCTCTAACAGTCAAGGTGCAATAGGTTGACTTTTAAATGGACTTTGGATTTTTCTTAAGGGAATGGTGAAAACTTTATTACTAAAGATGGCAAAGTTGTCAGTGACAAGAAAATCAGGGGGTCAACAGAAAGAGGTGTCCAGATACAAGTGAGAATCAATCAGTTGTGTGTGGGAATCTAAACTGATTTATGCAATTTCTCAAGACCCTCAAAATAAGAAAAGAATAAGAGAGAATTTTGAAAGAAAGAAAAAAAACAACCAAAGAGGTGAGACACAGCCATTTTGATGGGGGGGGGGGTGCCTAACTACTCAATGAGGTCATCCTATCTCCCGGAAGTGACACGTAATCACCTGCTTTGCACTAGCTCCGCCCCTTCCCTCAGAGGTCCCGCCCCTTTGCCAGCAGCCGGGAGGGTGTTAGGGGGCGTTTCTCCAGGAGGAAAGCTGTGAGCTGCGACGCTGAGGAAGGGGACCCCAAAACGTCTGGCACTGCCCCCTCCAGGGATCACTTTGGACCGCATCACTCGGCCCAGCGGGATTCAGAAACGCCGAGGGGTCAACCTGATGGGTTTCGGGGTCAACGGAAGAGGGGAAGGGGAGCCCTGGCGGGGAGAACCCCCCGGTCCCCCGCCCAGCAGCTGAGGCACAGGAGGGCGGCCATCTTGGCCGGGAGGGTAGGGCTGGGGAGCTGCGGGCGCCGTGCGATTGGGGGGCTCGCCCGGAAGTGACGCCAACTACCCGGAAGCGGAGGGGGTTCCCTGGCCCACTCCCCCCTCGTTCGTTTGCTCCCCCGCTTCCTCCCCGCCCCCCTTCCTCTCCATTCGTTTCCCCCCCTCCCCGTTCCCTGCCTTCTTCCCCCCCCCACCCGTCCCTCCCCCCCCAACCTCCGGAGCTGGGAAGAGAGTCAAGATGGCGGCGAAATCCGATGGCGGTGGCGTGGGGGTGGGCTTCGCCCAGCTGCACAACCTGGACGAGGCAGTGGGCAGCGGCGGCGAGGAGGACGGGGAGCCCGGGGGAGGCGGCTGCGGCGGCGGCGGCGACGGCAGTGAGCCCGGCGAGAGCAGCTCGCTGCACATCTGCCACTGCTGCAACACCTCCTCGTGCTACTGGGGCTGCCGCTCCGCCTGCCTGCGCTCCCTCCTGGGCAAGAAGCCGCGCCGCAGCGCCGCCGCCGCCGACGGGGGGGACCAGCCGCTGCAGCCGCCCGGGGCCGCCGGCGCCGACCACCACCCCCCGACGCCTGCCGCTCGGCCGCAACCGCCGCCGCCGCAGGTGGAGCGGCCGTGGCTCGACTGCCTGTGGATCGTGCTGGCGCTGCTGGTCTTCTTCGGGGACGTGGGCACCGACCTGTGGCTGGCCCTCGACTACTACCGCAAGGGGGACTACGGCTTCTTCGGGCTGACCCTCTTCTTCGTGCTGGTGCCGTCGCTGCTGGTGCAGAGCCTGAGCTTCCGCTGGTTCGTGCAGGACTACACGGGCGGCGGGCTGGGCGCCGTGGAGGGGCTCAGCAGCCGGGGGCCCCCCATGATGGGGGCTGGCTACGGCCACGGCGCGGCCCGCGGCGGCCCGGGGGCCTCGGCCACGCCGGGGGCGCAGCGCCTGTGCCGCCTCTCCGTGTGGATCTGGCAGTCGGTCATCCACCTGCTGCAGATGGGGCAGGTGTGGAGGTAAGAGCACTGCGGGGGTGGGGGCGGGGGCCCGGGCAGCCGGCCCTGCGGAGGGCCCCGCGGGCGAGGCCGGAGCCCTCCCGAGCCCTTTCTGCCCTCGAGGTGACTTGCAGTTGGGCCCCTCGGACGGGTCTGGCCCGGGGTCTTGAAGTAGGGGTTTGCCGCGCACTTCCCCGGGCGTCTCAAAAAGACCATCGTTTGATCTGGATCCCTGGCCACGCCTTTTGGCCCTGGGAGGCCCCAGTCCCGCTGTTTGTCTGGCTTCTTCCCTGGTTCGCACTTAACGGAGACCCTGCCTCATCCTTTCCTTCCCTCACATCTCTCTGGACCTCTTATTTCCGTTGTCCCTTTCCCCTGTTTCCCAAGGTAACCAGCCACTAGCGCTTTTTATCTGCACCCCAGCTCGCCTCCTGGGGGGGGGGAACCTTCTTTCTTCTAAGCTGGTTTTGCATTCGGTTTTGTCCCCCGGTGAGACATCTTCCCCTCTTCCCCCGTCTTCTCTCCGCAGTGGCCTGTGTGGGGCCCTGTGCAAAAAACCCCTCTCTGCCTCTCCTTTTAACACTCCTTTATTCCATGCCTCCTCCCCCCTGCAATCCCATCCCCTGCAAATTGACTCCAAACCGCTGCCCTCGTTGAAGGAAAAAATGACTTTTTTTTTTTTTTTTTTTTTTGCTAGATTAGACGTACCCTTTTCTTGGTGACAGGTAAAATTGTGTAGTATATGATGGCTGTAAGCGTTTGTTTTTTAACTCTCGCCTCCAGAAAGTCAATTAGCCACCTGGACACCTATTCTGGAGGAACATTGTTTTTTGATACCTAGGCCAGTGCGTAGGTGATTTATGTTTACACAAGCCCAAGCTTGGCCCTGCGGCCCTTTCCTCTTTTGTAAATTTCCCCTGTGCCTGGTGACTACCTCGCAAACCACTTGCAGGTGTTCTTTTTGCTACCCACCTTAACTGACTTAACTAAGTAAATGATACCATTAAAATCTTAGTAAATCTGTGCCTTCCAACTTAAAAGCTTGAGTGTATTCTGGAAACTGTGAGTGTAGGTAAACATTTGCAAGAAAATCAAATCTTAACTGAAGCTAAATTACACAGAGCTCAGTGAGAAGACATTTTGCCTAGATAGCCCTGAGTCCTGCACCTAGTAGGAGGTTTTAGGTACTCTGTAATTTAGTTAACTGAAATGTACTTAGGTTAACTGACAGTAGAGTTCATTGTCTTTTGAATTGTTTGTCCAGATCTCTCTCTATAGTTGTAAATAAAGATGTTTCAGAAAGCATGGGATTGAATTAAGTCAAATCATGAAAGCGACTGCAAGAACTTTGTCCTGTAGAATTTATACGCAGATTCAGGATGGGAGACCTGTGAGTGGTTCCTGATTTTTCTGGTACTTCTAGGCTTGTTTACTGGTGTTCCTGGATTGAACCTAGCAACCTTTTTTCCCAGCCTTACTCGTCTGCAAATAATTGGTTTTCTGCTGATAAGTTTTTAAGAAAGGGATAAAACAGCAACAAAATGATGACTGATTAATTTTTAGCAGTTTTGAGGGTAGTGTGGGGTGAAGAAAAATTTTGAAATAGGTTTTGAATTTGAAATCTAAATCTAAAAACATCCCTGAACTCCCAAATCCATCTTGAATCAAAGATAGTGTGTTTGATATGGGTATACTTTTTTTTTGATTTCCTGCAGGTTGCTAAGATGCAAAAGAATGAAAGGGGGAGAGGGACAGGCAGTACTGGGGAGAGGAAGATTTTGAAAGACTAGTAAAAAGAAACAGCATGTATTTAATAACTAGGTTTCTGAGCAAGCCAAAGCAAGGCCTCTGTCTTTCCCTGTCTTTGACTCCTAAGTGAAAACAATCAGAATTTTGGTGTCATGCGAAGTTCCTGGGAGAATTGTTTCCAATGTAATCCATCCTACGTATTTATTAGTGGTAAGCTTTTGGTACATAATGGAATTGAGAGTTCAGCTTCACAAATTTTTTTAGAGCAATTTCCCCCCCATTGACCGCAATCTTGATTGCATGTGGGCAAAGAAGTCCCTACTTTGGAACAAAGTAAAAAGTACATTTTAAGTGTAATTTTAGGCTTTTGTAGTTGTTTAAAGTAGGGTAGTATGTTTCTTTTCCAGTTCTTTCTTGCACTCTTCAAGATTTGCAGTGGTATATATATTTCAGAAAGATGCCTGTGATTTCACTATGTTGAAATCTTTTTTCAAGATTGGAATATGTGTCTAAGTATTTCATAAAGTTTTGAAAGTATAAAGTGCTAAAAGATATGTTAATTCAGCTAAGTTATTTATTCCAGAGTAGCTGAACTTCAAAAGAAGTATTTGCGGATGAAGGATTTTATTAATTTTAATTTTTTTTCAGTAAGCTTGTTTTGTTAGAAATATTCCAGGGGCAGGGTCTCCTCTTTACTACCTGCTAGGCACATGGCCTGTATGCAAATAATTCATATGAAAAGCTTTAGAGAGAGGTTTTTACCTTTTTTTTTGGTTTAGTTTCTGGGCAAACAATTATGAATTAGTGGGTATAAACATACATCGCCTCAGAGTTTACTGCAGATTTTTGGGGTTACAGTTGTTCCTTTAATTATGTTTGCTACTTAAAGTTTGCTATTTCATGTGGCCATGTGACAAAAAGGGTAAGTCCTCAGAATTATATCACTGATTTGGGCTACATTTCTAAGAAACATATTGGTAAAGTTGTACATTGTTAGCACTGATTTCATTAAACTATGAATACCTGTCTCTTCACATGCCTTTTTTTTAATGTGAAATTATTGGACTCTTGCTTGAACAGATCTCAGTGCTAATTTAAGAGAATTTAGTTTCTCTTGATAGCAGCGTGATAAACTTCTATGTGTGATGCCTTTCCTGTCGAGACAAAATACTTGATAGCTCTTTCACCAAATGACTTTACAGAATATAAGAAAATATTTTTGGCTAGGCCAGAATCGGAGCATGGAAGAATAGTTGTCTGTGGGATGATTTGGTTTCATGAACCTCCTTTTGCAGAGTTTTGGTGTGTGATTAGGGTCTACTTCATGCATGCTTTACTCTCACTAAGTCCTTAACATGTAACCTAACAGTGTAGCTTTATTTTCTCTGTTTTTCAGGTGCTTTCCCCAAGGATAGAAGGCGTATGAGTCACTCGTAACAAGAATATGAGTCAGGATTCAGTTTAGTAAAAGTGTTATTAGGAAGTGTGATCATTTTCTTAGAGGGTTACAGCTTAGAAACAGTTTGATTTAATTTGCGTATTTGCATTGTTGTATGTGTTTTCCTTCAGTGTATCGGCCTTCCTCTACTTTTGTGCTACGTTTAGAGGGTGTTTAGGATTTCAGCAGTTCTCTGCAGTCACAAGCAACAGTTCTTTGACATTTCATCTAATGTCATGATATCGCAGCCAATCATTAATTTCCCTATTTGTTTTTATGGGTTTGTTTACAGCTTTCTTTCTCACAAAACAGAAGAAGAATTTATGTAGAATCTTAATGTTTGCCATTTGTAAAGTGAGTATCAGCCGTCTTTTCTCTTAGGAGTCTTTTCTCTTAGGAGATGATGTGGGGTGGAGGTTACCTTCAAGGGAGGAAAAAAAGGTGTTTCACGTATCATATAGCCCTATCCATCTATGAACAGTTAAAAGCTTCGTGTGTTCTGCACTTTGTCCTGTTTTAAGACTGGCATAATATAGGGAACACAGCCCTTTTAATCAGCAGCAAATGTCGCCGGGCTGGTGAAGATGCTTTTTTCATTACTCCTTCACCACCCCTCAAATATATAGGGACACTTGACATTTTAAGGGTCTTTGTTCTTGTTGAATCTTTTAGAATGTTGGTTCTTATTAACTCTGGCTGAGGATAGAACCTATTACAGCTTTAAAAAACAAAAAAGAAAATGCTTAAGGTCCCAGAGTGGGACACAAGCAACTTTACTTTTAGAAGCTCCACAGATGATTACATGGGCAGCCAGGCTTGAGAAACACTTTTAGAATTGTTTCAGCTTGTTCATTTGGAGAGTGTTTGTTGGATTTGTGTTCTTAATAAATGATGGAACAGTTGAGAATGGAATGATGTGGTACTATGAAGTTTGGTTCCTGGACCCAGCTTAACAAAAAGACTTTACCTTGGAAACAGTACCTAAAAAAGTACATGGAGCTGTTGCTGGTATAGGCACTTAAGGTACTCTTGTTTTTTGTTTTTTTTTTCTCCTTTGAGCCGAGTATGGGTCCTCTTTAAAAGGATTTCTAAATTGAAAGTACTCTTAAATAAATGTAGACCACTTCTTTGCTTTTGTGTGATTCAGACAGTACTTTTATAATTATGTTGCATATAAAAGGTATATTACGTTTAACTTTAAAATGAATCTCAAGTAGGCTTGGGGTAAACATAACTGGGCTTAAAGGGGTATTCGACTAAGTGATCTATAATGTTCCTCTAGCTCTAAGAGTTTGTGATTTAAGAATGGAAACTTTACGGGGCGCCCGGGTGACTTAGTCGGTTAAGTGTCTGACTTTCCCTCAGGTCATGATCTCCGCGGTTCGTGGGTTCGAGCCCCGTGTCGGGCTCTGTGCTGACTGCCAGCTCAGAGCCTGGAGCCTATTTCAGAGTCTGTATCTCCCTCTCTCTCTGACCCTCCCCTGCTCACGCTGTCTCTCTCTCTTTCTCCTGGAAATAAATAAAAATATTAAAAAAAAAAAAAAGAATGGGAACTTTACCCCTTACAAATAAGGAAATTTCATTCGTATGGGGCCAGAGTACTAGTCACTGTCAAATGAAGATTGTATACGTGTGTGTGTGTGTGTGTGTGTGTAGGGGGCTTTACATGTCTTCTTATTACTAGATGGGAATCCAAATATTTTAAAAATACATTACATTTTATCCATAAATTTAATGGAATTCTGTTTCAAAAACAAGTCAGTGGGATTTTTTTGAGGGGAAATGAGAAAAATTGAGAAAAGTAAATGTTTTTGCATAATCAAAAAAATCTTGTTGAAAAAATGTTGAGACTTATCAGAAAATGGATGTGCTGTAAAGTGTCAATAATTAGAACAGTGTGTGGCTGGCAGAGAAATTAGGCAAACAGGTAGTGAAGCAGAATAAGGAGTGAGGTAATAGACAGGTTTATGGGAATTTAGCAGATAGTAAAGCATTTAATCCATGAAGGGGAAAAGGGTAATTTAACAAATGATATTGGGGCAAATGCCTATCTGGTTGAGAGGAATTGATCTCTACATTACATATTAAACCTAAAAGAAAATATAAAATAATAATTTTGTAATTTTGCAGTGGGCAAGACCCTTTGATACCATCGAAAAAAGAAAGTCAGATACCACAACATTAACTGTCTTATGTAGTAATTCCTTTCCCCCTACTACCACCTGAAAAATCATAGAAATCCATGATTAGTAGAAGTTATATATTTAGATAAAGAGTTACTTTCTCAAGGAGAGTGACTATCAAGAGAGCCTCTCTGAAAGTTGTTTCTCATTTTTGAAAGAATAAAACAGTAAAACTTGACATTTATGGTAACTTTTCAAGGGAAGGTGATGAAAAAAATGGCATGCATTGAATAACATTGCAACTAGTGATGAAGGATAGTATTTCCAGAATGATTCAGAAACAAAGCATTAAACTCTATGTTACAGAAACCTGGCATTCTGAAAATCTAGAAGGCACATGTCAGAAGTCACAGGCAGTTCATTTCTGTCTCTTAACAATATGTGCTTCGATTTTGCAAACTTTATCCAAAGGTCATTTAGTTAGGCTTCTGCAACTGATAAATTCTGTACTATTGCAAAGATACTGTGAGATTGCAAAGATTCTATGGGATTCAAAAATAATCCATGTCTTATGTATTGCCATTTTCACCCTGGGCTGGTAGCTTTATGGTGTTACTTCTGCAAGCAAGTTTATGCCAAAACTTTAGTTTACTTCCCATGATGTTGTTTACCTGATTTTTTCTAGTTAGAATTCTGGATTTCTTATTTGTTTCTGAACAAGTTAAAATTCTTTTTAAATGTCATAAATCCACAATCTCATTTAAAAAATTCAGTTACTTTTTATATTTGCCTAAAGACAATTCACTACTTACTGTTATTGGAGATCTTTTTAAAAAAAATTTTTTTTCTAAGGACAGGACATATATAGTATGGTATACAGGGAACACTATATTGGAGTAAGAAGTCTGTTTTATCATTCTGCAACTTACAAAAAAAATCTCTGGCTTTAGTTGTCTCATATTTATCAAATGAGATAAAGTTAATGATTTTTAAGGTCTCTTCAGTTTTAAAAAAGCTTATTATGCTGATAGGTATTAACACTCTGAAGTTTTAAAGAAACCATTTTCATGCTCTAGTTTGAGCAATTAAAATATTTTAAAATGTATAGGTTTCCCAGGAACTGCTTTGAAATTTTACCATGTGTTATTTGCATGTACTGACACATTCTCATTATTTTCAATAACTTTGCTGCCTGTAGAGGCATTTTTATCTCTCTGTAGTTAATGTTAAAATTTATAGCAGATTAGACTTTCTAAGAAATGTGGTAATGCTGGTTTATTAGCTAATTTTGTGAATTTGCAATTTCAGCCAAAATTCACATCTTTTAAAGTTCATTTTTTGTAGTCTTCAGTTTTAAATTTTCTCACCATTAGATTAAGCTAAAGCAATGCATGTATCCAAGTTCTGTATTTTGGAGGTTTTCCTGGATTGTTTATTAAGATTAATTTCTTTATTGAGGAGGAACTTCAAAATCACCTACTGCAATTTATTATTTGATATGTATTTTCTAACTTTGAAAAGTTAGTGTTCGTAATTATTGTTTTTTTAATGGTAGCTTCTGTGTCAGTTGTGAGCTGTTTGGGAAATCATTCTAAGTGAATTTTGGTTTTGGTATTCTTAGATTAAGGTATAGGTACTTTTTTGGTTCTAGTTGTATTTCCCTGTTTTGCTTGGAGGACTCAGTGAATATTGTTACATTGATATTGATACATTTCTACATAAGATTCAACTTTAGATATTTCTTTTCTGTATGTCTAATATGTATATATCTTCCTATATTACATTGTTTTTTATCCATTTTAAAAGGAACCACTATATTCCTAACATATTTTACATATTGCTAACAAAGTTTCATGTATCACTTTTACCTTGAAATACCAGTTTTTAAAATAACTTTTTAAATTGACGAATAATTGACATAGGATATTTCATTAATTTCAGGTATACAACATAAATGTAATATCTCTGCTGTATATTACATATCTGTGTCATACTTATTTTATAACTGGAAGATCGTGCCTCTTAATCCTCTTCACCTATTTCATCCATCACCACACCCCTCTCCCTCTCCCCTCTGGCAACCATCAGTTTATTCTCTGTGTCTGGGTTTTTTTTCTCTTTTGTTTTTTAGATTCCACATATAAGTGAAATCACTGACTTACTTCATTCACTTAGCATGGTACCTCATAGGCCTATCCATGTTGTTGCAAATGGCAAGATTTCATTTTTAAAACAAATTTAAAGTTAAGTTTTATTTATTTATTTCATCAGTCATTCAATCTCTACACCCAGCCTAGGGCTCAAACTCATGATCCCGAGATCAAGAGTCGTACGCTCTTCTGACTGAGCCAGCCAGGCACCCCAAGATTTCCTTCTGTATGGCTGGGTAATATGCCACATCTTTGTTTTTCCATTCATCTATTGTTGGATACTTAGGTTGGTTCCGTATCTTGGCTATTGTAAATATTGCTATAATGAACATAGGGGTGCATGTGTCTTTTCAAAGTGTTTTTTTTTTTGTTTTCTTTGGATAAATACCTGGAACTGGAATTGCTGGATTGTATGATAGTTCTATTTTAAATTTTTTGAGGAACCTCCATACTGTTTTCCACAGTAGCTGCACCAATTTACAATCGTAATACTTACAATGCACAAGGATACAAGGATTCCCTTTTCTCCACATCCTTGCCATACTTGTTATTTCTAACAGGTGTAAGGTGATATTTTGTTGTGGTTTTGATTTGCATTTTCCTGATGGTTAGTGAAATTGATCATCTTTTCATTGCCTGTTGGCCATCTGTGTGTCTTAGGGAAAATGTCTGTTCAGGTCGTCTGTCCTCCCCCTTCCCCTCCCTTTTTTTTATTTTTAAAGAGCGAGAGCGAGAGCCAGAGAGAGAGAGAGAAGGAGGGAGGGAGGGAGAGGTGGGCAGAGAGGGAGACAATCTCCATCAGGCTCCACACTTAGAGCAGAGCTTAACAGTGGGGCTTGATCTCATGACCTGAGTGAAATCAAAAGTCAGATGCTCAACCATCTGAGCCACCCAGGTGCTCCGCTCTGTCCAGTTTTTAATTGGAGCGTTTGTTTATTACTAGTTTTTAAATACTGAGTTATGATTATGAGTTCCTTATATAGTTCACATGTTAACCCCTTACTGTGTATATCATTTCTGACTATTTTCTCCCATTGCCTTTTCATTTTGTTGCTCATTTCCACTGCTGTGTAAAAGCCTTTCAGTTTGATGTAGTCCCATTTGTTTGTACAAAAGCTTTTTAGTTTGTTGTAGTGAAAACTTTTGAATGCAGTACTTTGGTCTTTTTTTATTGTGAGGATGCCATTTCTGTTTTATTTTGGTTATCAATTTGTAGACTATAGACTGTGTGCTCATTACCCATTTCTAGGAAGAAATTTGAATATTCAGTTCACAGAAAGGTAAACAAGATTTCTTTACAGCACTCTTGGGAGGTTGAGTTGATAATTATTGTTTACCCTGAGGAGATGCTCTCAAGGACTCATATTTACATGAAATAGAAATCTCTTTCACTATTATGCCCCCTTTTTAGTCCATCTTAAGTATACTGGACACATGAAGCAAGATGGCAAAAGTGGGGATGAGACCAAATCCATGGCTTGGGAAGACTGCCAGTAAAATAGACCTGGCATGGAACTAAGAACTCAAGCTCTACCAGACACACTCTACTTTCTCTCTTCAGCTGTGTCTCTTAGAGTGGTCAGAGAACATCTTGCATTTTAGGATAGGTCCCGGGGCTACTTGAATGCAGATTTATGGGCCTACTGCAGGCTTAAGGAATTAGAGTCTTATGGATTTGGGCCAGGGAATGTGTATTTTTCTTAAGTCTTCATTATGGAAACTTTTAAGGATACAGAGAGAGATAGAAAGAATAGTATATTGAACACCTGTTAACATCTACCTGGTTTCAGTAATGAACATAGATATTTTTGGCATATGTTTGTGTATCTAACATACTATGAGGTGGCACCTCTCTGTACTTCAAATACTAAATAATTGGAATAATTCTACATAGCTGTAATACCATTATCCAAGAAAATTAACAGTAATTCAATGATTCCATAATTTTATAGAATCATCTAATAGCTGCTTATATTCACATTTGCCCATTTGTCCCCAACAATTTCTTTTATAGGTTTTTCCCCCTCCAAATAGAGATGTAATCATAATTAATGGATTGCTTTCATTTCTGTTACTCTAGAAAACTTTTCTTACTTTTTTTTTTTCCACTCATGACATTGACTTTTGCAGACTCTAGGCCATGTCTTACATGTTCTATATTTTGGATTGCCTAACTGTTTTTTCCAAGTATCATCTGCGCTCTGTGTTTTTTGGGTAAGCTTCAAGGTGCAGCTGTCTAGGGGCTTGATTTTATTCAAGATATGTATTTTTGCCAAAGTACTGCTTCCTACTTACTACCTTTTTGCATCCTGTCAATAGGCACATGGTACCTGGTTTGTTGCACTGTCAGTGATGCTGAGGTTTATCTCTTGGTTAAGATTCTGACTGCCAGAGTTTTCTGTATAAAGGTATATATTTTTTCCCTTTTGCAACCAGTAAATAACTTGTGGGGTCATACTTTGGCAAGCTGTCAGTGTTGTTTCCTAGCAGTGTTTTACCTGTTGCCATTAGCAGCCTGTGAGAATCCTTGCTTGTTATCAATTATGACAATGTTGGTGGGAGGTGGGATCTGTATTTTAAACAAGCTCCTCAGCAATTCTTAACCTTTTTTAAAGTTTGGGAGCTGTTGCCCTAGTAGAATCAGTACCTGAGCATAAAAAAGAAGAAATTCTGTCCTGAAGAAGTGAGTATGAATCTAGGCCCTGATGGGTTTTCAATGGGTTGTCAGTAAGCTAAGTTTAAACTTCATGTTAGTTTTGGAGGAACAAAATTAAAGTGTTCTCATATGTTTTTCATAATGTAATAGCAATAAATCAAGGTAAGGACTAACAGAGGTATGTATTAACTATTAGTATGTAAGATTAAACGAGAGTGGTATAGAAGAGGCATGTAGAAATTAGTGAAGAGGAAAGACAACTATATTGAAAACTCTGTTTTTGCAAATATTGTCTCACTTAAATTTTCATAAGATTTTGTGGTTATTTTATGGATGAAATGGGTTTAGAGAGGTTAAGTAATCTGATGTCGCTGGTAACTAACTGGTGGAGAAAAGTTTTGAAGGCAGATCTCATTGATGGCAAAATTTGTGCAGTTTTCTTCAGACTTCTCTGGTAATGATCAGAAGGCTCCTCTCACTAATTACTTTGCTTTACTTTGGGACTTTGCCGTTCAGCTTATTGAAAGTGGAGAAAAGATATTCTTGAACCACTGGGGCCTCTTGATGAAAAGCTAGGGTCCTTTGAGAGCTCTGATTTCTAGTGTAATGTATTCAACTCTGAGGAGAATCGGGTAGGCTGATGACTCTTAGTTGATTGTAACGGGTGTTGTGATTCAGGCAGCTGAGTAGTACTGCTAGGTCTATATCCTTAGGAAGCTATTTTCTGTACTTCGCCCTAATCTCTTTCTTGGGGTAGAGGATCCTTCCAACCCCATGATTTCCACATTACAGAAAGGAGTATGTAGGTGGACCACACCCTCTTGGCCACTCTTTAGCCTTGTGGGTCCCACCTAAAGGCTGCACCCGTATGTTGGTTCTTTGGTGACCTGTTGGAAACACTGAGAGCACCAGCTCTTAAGATCCCTAAGATTATAAAGCCAAACTTTTGCTATGCATTGGAATCACCTGAGGAGATATTTGGCTACTACCATAACAGATTAGGATCCATTAGACCTTGGAGGGCCTTGGAATCTATACTTTAAAAGCCTGTATTTTCACAAAGGTACCCCAGCAGTGCACAGGCAGAGATGAGAACCACAGTTGTATAGGCTGATTTCTGCCAATATTTGCAATGGTAGTTGCAAGAGAAGAGAAGGAGTTTCTCTTAGAATCGTTTGGAAAGTTTTTATAAAGCTGAGCACCGGACATGCCAGATTGAGAGGGGTGGACCATACAGAGGAAGCTGTGATAATTTTAATGGATCATGTCAGTGTTTAAGCAATTTCTGATTTGACCTTACTCTTAGGTGGAATGGGTTGGTGAAAGTGTATTGATCAAACAGTAGCAAGGTTTGTCATATATTATGGCATACGGATTGCCATTTCTAAAGATTTAGGGTATTGTAAAGACATTTAACTTTAAAACTGTATGGTGTATAATTGAATATTCCTTTGATTCAGAAGCTTCTTTGGAAGTTTGAAGTACCTCAGGGTCATTATTAACACAAATTACCACTGTTCGTGTTCCAGAAGTGGCAAGTTAGAGGCATTTTCTTGTTTGGGGAGATTGATATTCAATCCAGAGTGAATTTCACATCTCGAATTTTCAGAAATGTTGTATATGTTGAAATCAGTACTAAGGGTAGGATTCCTAAAAAAGAAATCAGTGAGTGAAAAGTAGAGACGTGACCTAAAAGGTATTAAATGGGTGTCATTACAGACAGGAATGAAGGAAGCAGAGAAGAAAAATGATTTAACTACATTTTGCTTGATAGATTCATGAGCAGAGGGTGAATAACTGGGGCGGGAGGGGGGATCAGAAGGGGTCATGGAGTGTTTTACAGTGTTACTCCATGTTGGTAGGATATCAGTACAGTAGATCAGCAAGGAAACCTAAACTGCATATACCAAAATAACATCCCTTGGGATTCTGTCTAGGAATGTAGTGTGGCAGTGTTGAGGAAATTAAGGCTCTTTGTAACTGGAAAGTTTGGGGTCAGAAATCCTAGTGGGGGCAGTGGCTGGGAGAGATGGGACACAGTGTTTATGGGCAAGCACCATGTAGACCAGATTGGATCCTCCGATTCTGGGTCTAAATGAGCAAAATTCCCACATCTGTAATTTTGCTTGGTTATGAGGAATGCAGCTTTGGGTGAGTCACCTAAACAGTAGTTAGAAATAGCCTTGTATATTCAGGATGCTGCCATTTTTGCCATCTTTAAGGCAGTTTTCATGAAAGGTGATTCTGAAGGAACAGATTATGCCTTGTAAAAAGGAAATTATATTTTCAAAATTTAAGCAGTCTTGAATGGTTTGGTTGGACTAGTGTGTGATGGAGTGCCTTTGGTCTGGAAGAGCAAAGAAGCTACCTAAAGGATTTATTACTTTGCTTGCCGACTAAACAACAGTTGTTAAGGTGAAGCTGAATTTAAAAGTAATTAATATTGTAGATTTGGAAAAATAGAGAATTAGAATATGTTTATAGCATTTATGGGCTATATGGTATCTATTGTTTGATAGGGACTACATAGTTTTTTTAGGTAGGTTGTTAGATGGTAGTCATCTAGGGTTAAATGAGATCGCGTTTGTCAGGCTGCTAACGGATTTAGAATGGGGACCCATGAGGTTGGATTGTGTCATTTTGCCTATTTGCTTGACATTGGCAGTTCATGATCTCAATTTGTAATATGCTCATACCTAATGTAATGTGATACATACATTCCTGAAAAACTCTCATTCTGCAAAATCACCCACTAAAACTAACTGTGGGGAAAATAGGATTAAGGTTAGACTACTTACAACTATGTAACTTTGTAACCAGAGCACTAACAAAATCAATGAGAGTCTGGATAAAAACACCAGCACAGTAGCATGGGTAACATTTGCACTCCCTGCCAAGATGATTCTAGTCTTAGTTTATCCTGGGACATGTTTTTCTTTGATATGTAGGTTCTCGTAGCTATTAGCTTCATTGGAGGCCAGTTTCACCATAATTAAAGCTCTGATGTACCTTGTATCCTTCATGGGTGTCCACAGCATCACGAAGTAGTTAAGAGCATAACTGATCCTAAAGCCAGTAGAGCAACCACCTCATTTGTACCAATGACTTTGGTAAGATTCTCAATCACCACTTTTCTTAAAGTCTTCATTTTGTGTTTCCCTCTAAGTCTTTCTCATTATTTGTGACAAATCTTGCCCTGGATAGCTTCAAAACATTAACATGCTGGGAAGAATCACTCAAGAACCAGCACTACTTTCCCGTTACACTGTTGTCATTCCCATTTTTCCAGTCAGGTGTGAAGGAGTCCATGTTACAGAAGCATGCATTTTGGCATGTTTTTGAATCTCTGACAGTTTCGAGATGCAGCTCTTGAAAATATCAAGGCTCTATTGTTTTGGGAGGTTCTAGTTTGGGAGGTACTGGTGTTTCAAGGTTAAGTGAAATTTATTACCCTTCTCATGGGTTTTTTTTGGCCCTTACACACAATAAGTAAGTGAAGAGGGGCTGTTTTAATCCATTTTAAAATTTCTGCTTCTGTAACATAGTCATTGGATGGAACGTGGTAATGTCTCAGTGCAGCATCATTGGAGCTATGTATGTGTAGCAGGAATGATTTTAAATTTTGGTTCATTTGAAATTAAAATTCATCTGAGCATACAGTAAACAGAAAAAGGAGCAACAGTAGCCAGTTGTCAAGGAAAAGACTGATGGGTAGAATAAACAGACGGCTTTCAGGAATATAAACAATCTGTTTTCATAGAGTGGTTTTTTTTTTTTTTTAAAGGATGATTGGGAGAATTTCCAAAATAAGTAGAAGTTAGTTAAATGTGAAAGGCAGCAGATATGCAACATTTATGTTAGTGACTGTTAACAGTTTGTTTCCTCAGTACTATAATAGCAAACATTTCAGTGGCTTAACACAATAGAAGTGTATTGTCTCCTGTGGGTGGTCCTTGGCTGATAGTGGCTTTCATATCCTTAAAGGACTCAACACTCAGTATTCTGCCAGTGAAAGGAAAGAGAATATGGAGAAAGCATAATTGCTTCCTAAAAGCCCTACTAGAAGTGACACACATCACTTGTGCTGAAAATCCATTGTGAAGAACTAGCCCTGTGACTGTAACCAGATCAGGTGAGGCTGGGAAATGTATTCCTGCCCAGGCAGAAGCTTTGTACCGTAGAAGAGGAAGCTTAGATTTTTGTGGACAAACTCAGAAAGAAAGAATTCTATGCTTAGACCAGTATCCTTCAGATTAACGGAGGGTGTATATATGCGGGCAGGTGTGGGTGTGTGATGTAAATTGCTGTTGATTGAAGTATAAAAGAGAATGTCTTTTTAATTTGATTCATGTTTTAATTCAGTATTTTCAGATTTGTGAGTCATGTCAGGCCTCTGTCTCAATGTACTGTTTAAAAACGTAAAAACTATCCTTAGCTCCAGGGTTGTATAAAAACAGGCCAATCCCTGTTTTAATTGGTCAGGTAAAACAAGTAACTATTTAAATCACTTTAAATTTAATTTTGTTAAATTAATAAATTTAAATTTATTAACCTTCAGTAAAAATAACTAAGTTCAAACATTTTAAATGTGATCCATACTAAATATACTAAATTAAAATATAATGGAATAATACAACTTGAGCTTTAAATAATTTTTTTTCAGATAAAATTTAATTGAGGTAAAAATGGCCCTCATAAATGAAATAAAAAGTATTGTGGCCGTATGTCTAATCCTTGTCAGTGTTTCAAGTCTTAAAAAATAGTTAATCTTATTCAGGACAGTTTGGGATCATGATACTTGAACACAGCTGATGTGAACAAAACCATGTCCCATACTTGGGGACCTGGTTGGGTGCTATTCCCCAATAAGTACCCCTGAAAGTCACTTCTTGTTATTCATTTGTTAATTGTAGAGGCCACCAAATATATGACTTAAATATGTGTGTAAAATTCATACTTAAATTTTGAATTTTATGCTAAACTTTATATTATTAAAATTATAGATTCTATTTTTATGCTAACCACTGGGGATGGATTAAACTTATTTAAAAATTCCTTACAAAGTTGTTGAAGCATCTAAATAAGAATCAATGTAAAACTCAAAATGTTTTCATCAAAACATGTCAGTATGTTTTATAAGGTCTAATTGAAATCCATAAAATATTAAAAAAATAGAACCTATTACTCTCATATTGAAGGTTTAACAATCAACTGGTTCAAGATGTTTGTTCTGTTAATTCTAAATATTATTTAGGTTATGTTTTCTGGTATTCTTAATTGGCTTTAAAAAATTAGCTTACTAAAAATTTAATAAATACATGTGTTATTTAGAGGCTATTTAATAAAGTTCCTATACATAATATCACCATCAGTTGAGACTCTGTGAGGGGTCTAGATGAAGATCCTTGTTTTTTCTACCAAGCCAAAATCTGTGGCTTGTATAACTAATAAGTAATTAATATTTTCTGAGACTATTATGCTGTAATGATAAAACTGCAAATTTGAGTAGTAATGATAAAAGTGCAAATTTGAATAAAAACTATGCACCGAAACCTTTAACAGAAGCTATATGGTGTTACAGGTCAAATACACATTATTTGAGATCAAATTTTTGTCCCATTTATCTTATTAATATAATTTTAGTACTTTTAGTATATTTACTTGTAGTCTCTGGAGTTGGCTTAGTCTTTCCCTCCCACTAGTCCTTCCGCTGTAGCCATGCTCTGTTACCCAGACTATAAATAGACGTGACTCCCAGTATTGTGTAAAGCTACTGGGTGACCCCATCTGAGTTTGATCAAAATAAATACTGTTACATCTCTGCACTCCAGAATGTAATACTGCTGCAGATGTTATAATGGTTACACTGTGTTTAAAAGCTTACTTTTGGGTGGACTTTCCCAAAATCATACTTAGTGGTATTATAGTAATGTTAACACAAATCTTAGGGAACGCTAAGGCCAAATTAAAGGCCAAATTAAAAATAAATGAATTAACTTCACATAATACTCTTGATTGCTACAGATACAATCTTGAATAATATGTATTTTTTTAATTGAGCAGATAACACTTCACAGCCTTTGGAATAGCTCCAGTGAAACAACAACAGAATAACAAGTATTGGTGAGGGTGTGGAGAAACTGGGACCCTTTGCTTTGTTGGAAATGTAAAGTCACACAGACTTTATGGGAAACAGTATAGTGGTTCCCAAAAAATCAAATGTAGATTTACATGTGATGCAGCAATTCCGCTTCTGGTTATAAACCCAGAAGAACTGAAAGCAGGGACTTTAAGAGATATTTGTACACCTATGTTCATGGAGGCCTTATTTATACTGGCAGAAAGGTAGAAACAACCCCAATGTCCATGGATTGCTAAATGGATAAGCAAAATGTAGCATATACACAGACTGTTTATTATTCAGGCCCACGAAGGAAATTCTGACACAGGCTACAACATGGATGAACCTTGAGGACAATATCGTAAGTGACATAAGCCAGTTAACAAAAGGAGGTTCCTTAGAATAGTAAAATTCATAGAGACAGAAAGTGGAATGGTGGTTACCAGGGGCAGGCAGGAAGGGAGGAATAGAAAGTCAGGTACAGGTTCAGTTTGGGAAGATGAAGAGAGTTCTGTGGGTGGATGCTGGCGATGGCTGTACAACACTGTGAATTTATTTCATGCCACTATATTCTTAATGGTAAGGATGGTAAATTTTATGTTACGTTGTATTTTACCACAGTTAAAAATAATTAACAAACTTTTAGATATTTTGACTTCTTTCTTGCCTTACAACTTATAACATAAAAACATCAACAAATGAAATATTTTTATCTTCCTTGCCCAGGACTGTTGGCCAGTTTAAAAAACAAAAGCCATACTAATACTGTCCTCATAGCCAACCCATTTAGCTTAAGGCATACCTTTTATTAGTGTTTTAGCTAGACTGTCCAGCTGATGACTAGCTGTTGTGTTTCCTAAAAGTATTTTAAAACTGGTCACTTCCGTAACTCGGTGTGATAATTGTTGGGTAATGATAACCTATAGTGTCAGATTTGAAAAAGAGAACCCCGGGGCGCCTGGGTGGCTTAGTCGGTTAAGCGTCCGACTTTCGCTTGGGTCATGATCTCGCCGTTCGTGGGTTCGAGCCCCGCGTCGGGCTCTGTGCTGACTGCCAGCTCAGAGCTGGAGCCTGTTTCAGTCTGTGACTCCCTCTCTCTCTGACCCTCCCCTGTTCACGCTGTCTCTCTCTCTCTCCTAGAAATAAATAAAACATTAAAAAAAAAATTTTAAAAAAAAAAGAAAAAGAGAACCCCAACGTTGTTAAATCTGAGATTACTCTAGTAAAAAAAGAGTAGTATTTTGAATTAAAACAGTGTCTTCCAAATTCTCCCTCCTATGGCATGACCTGTGGTCATGAGGCCCAGCACTGCCTAATAGGGAGGGTTGAGGGAGTTCGTAGACCCTGGGCCTTCAGAGAATGCCATCTGGAGCCTGAGTGATGGGTCTCAAGATGCCTCAGACCAGTTGTTAACTTGGGACAGATTAGTTAACCTGTCTGCTTCTGAGTGTCCTCATAGGTAAAATACTGCTTATTTTGCATAGAAATATCAGGAACAGCTTTATGGAGGAGGGTATCACTATCTTATATAGTTATTTGAGAATTAATAGTTAATACATGTAAAGTCTGATATGTAGCAAGTGCTCACTAAATAAATGTTCAGTATTAACAGCTGTTTCTACCTGGCCCACATACTGAGGATTGCACCTGGCATTGATAAGGTGCTACTTGGCCAAATTTTCCTCCTTTATCTGTTATCCAGCTCTCCTTCTATACATACCAAAGTACTTTGCTTAGGTGTTCAAGGTAAATTCTCCAAATACAGGTGTGATAATGTTAAAAGAGTTATAAATATGTATTTATTAAGTGACTATTCTTACTGTAAGTGAAACCAAGGAGAAAACTATAGTCACTTTGTAGTTCATTTACCTTTGATAAATGCTTGTATAAAAAGTGGGTTGTGTATATTCAAGAATAAAGTTAGGCAGGCATGTCTTTTGAAATAAAAGTCAAAAAACGTTATCTATCACCCCCAAAATCTGAAACATGAACTCTAAATTTTATTATTATTGATTGATTTTCCTTCGAATGTGAACTTTAAAAAAAATGTTGGGGTGCTTGGCTGGCTCAGTCGGTGGAGCATGTGACTCTTGACCTTGGGGTTTTAGGTTCGAGCCCTATATTGGGTATAGAGATTACTTTAAAAATAAAAATGTTACTGTAAAATATCATCATGTATGTATAAACTTTTGATGGAAAAAAGAGTTCAGCACCTGGTAGTTGATAAGGAAAATATTGTGTCAATGTAACAACCCTTTAAAATTCTCTCAGCAAGGAAGGATGTTAACCAGCCATTTTACAACCCTTTCCAAACAACATTATTGACAGAGCTTCCTTCTCTGGATCTGCTACTACCAGATCAAAGACCTTCAGTGGTCCCTCTTCATTCACAGAATATACTTCAAACTTTTAAATAGTGTCTTGGAGACTTTTTGGTTGTTATAGCTGGAGAGTGCTGCTGGCATCTAGTGGGTTGAATCAAGGGACACTACTAAACATTCTGCAGTGAATAGGACAGTCCTCTGCAACAAAGAATTACTCAGTCTAAAAGATAGAGTGCCAGTGTTGAAAATCCCCACTATAGGTAGTCCTTTGTATTGCTCTGTTCAAATTCTAATGATTTTTTTAAGGTTTATTTATTTTGAGAGAAAGAGCATGCGTGAGCACATGCATGAGTGCTGGGGTGGGGCAGAGGGAGAGAGAATCCCAAGCATGCTCTGCACTGTCAGCTCAGAGCCTGACGTTGGGCCTGATCCCACGACTGCAAGATCATTACTGAGCTGGAATCAAGTCCGGCGCCCAACTGACTGAGCCACCCAAGCGCCCCTCTGACCTTTTTCAATTGTTAACTCTTCCATGAAAATGGGTCCTGGTCTTTCCATTCATATCATCATTCTTGACTGTGAACTTTCTCAGGGAAAGTACTTTGGCACTTAGTAATTTTGTTTTTTTAATCTTATTTATAATCTGTTCTCTCTCCTTTGAGAGTAGGCTCTGTCTGATTCGTATTCATTTCTTGCAAAGAAATTTGTTTATAGAAGGGTGCACTATTTGTTTGAAAGAATGAACAAACATGGCATTAAAACATTACATGGTGTTGACACAGGGCAACTAAGCCATCTATGTAACTGAATGCTAGATACTCAGTACTCAGAAGATGGGTGTACAGGGGAGTCTCTGAACATACAGTCTGAATTGGGCTTCAGTGAAGGGGTAGTACTTGAACGCCAGAGTTTTGAAGAGGAGACACAAGACTCTGTAATGCAAATATAAGTATACACACACACAGACACACAGACACACACACAGACACACACACACACACACACACACTATTTTCATTCTAAGACTGCCTTGAAAATAGCCTTCACCAATTTGGGAGGTTTGCTTGTGACAGTTCTCTAGGGTCAGGTTGGCTCAGGTGGTGGTTTTAATCTCTTGCCTGTGAAATGTTACATGACCTGAAACTGTGTAGTGGTTTATTTTAATCTGTTTTCTGTGTATGGTGGCTGAAGTCTAGGTGCCTGGTAGGAGTTAATAAGAATAATCAGTTATTTGCTTTTTAAAAAAGAGGCATCTGTCAACTTGTGGTCCTGACTGTCAACCGTATCTGGGTTTTCTCCAGCTAGATTCCTGTTCCTTGGGCTACTGCACTCCTGTAGGCTCAGACACAACCAAAACCAGTTAGAAAATGAAGAATTAAAGATGGATGTGTTTATCTGTACTTTAGTAATTGTCTTTTTTTAAGGGCTTCGTCTCAGTTTTATTTATAGCTCGTATTACAGTGAAACCAGAAGTTTTCTGTTTGGTCCAACCAAGCTCTTTCAGATCTTTTTTGTTTTTGTTTTTAAACCTTTAAGATGTTTCTACTTAAAATTTAATTTAACTTAATTTACTTTTTTAGTGGTTTCTTCATGGCTGAGAAATTTTGTATCCTTTTTTTTCTCTCCCCCAACTTTAATGTGTATGTACACAGAGTCTCTTTTTGGTTGGAATTTAGGTTGTACGCTTTCACGACTGCTTGATGACCACCTGACGTCACATGAGACTATTCAGTAAAGTAATAATCCATCTTTAGAACATTAATTTTTGGGCCCATTTATAATTTTCCAGTTTCATAATAATCTTGAGGTTGCTGCAGGTCGATCCCGGAGTTAATAAACTTTCAAAAGATTATACCAGAGTAGATTGATTCATTGTTGAACATGTGAAATTATTGATTTGACCAGAATCTATGTTTGTGGTCTGTTTGTAGTGATTTTGCCAATAATAGTGTCGATTAAGTTAACCTCTTTATCCATAGGACGATTTACTGCCGCTGCCTGTTGATTTTAAGACCTGGCTCCCACCCAGCCTCTGTGGCCTGGTTCCTTGCTGTCTGTTCTATACCCAGATTTCTTGCCTCTGTTTTAAAACTTAGTACGATGGGATCAGTTCTGTGTAGTTCACAGTGTAGCAGGAACTCAGACTTTAGGCTTTCTATGTCAGAGAGGTATCTTCGAATATACATTAGACCACTGTTTTTAGTTTCTTCCTAAAGGCCTGCTGTAACAAAGTATCACAAACTGGGTAGCTTGAAACAACAGACATTTATTCTCCGACAGTCCTGGAGAGAAGTTTGAAATCAAGGTTCCTTGTCAGTTCCTAGCTACTGGTGGTGACAGTCATGCCTTGTTACTCCTTGCCTTCCAGCTGCATAATTTCATTACCTGCTTCCATTGTCACATGGCACTCTTCCCTCTGTCTGTGTCCAGTTTCCTTTCCTTATGAGGACACCAGTCATAATTGGGTTAGGGCCCAGCCTACTCTAGTATGACTCCATCTTAACGTATTACATTTGCAAGTACCCTGTTTCCAAATAAGGTCATATTATGAGATACTGGTGGTTGGGACTTTCACATATCTTTTTAAGGGACACAGTTCACCCTGGGACACTCAAGACTTTAGCATAGCAGGGCTTAAAATTCTCTTTCATAGCGGACGTGTCGGTTTGACTAAAAATGAAGGTTGGGTATAGGTAGTGCTTCGAATAAGGGAATTAGGTATTGATGACGATATGCTGTAATGGTTATGAAATAGGTAAATCTACAGCTTTGCCATGTGATAGGTAGGAGCCTTTGTGGCTGTGCTATTATGTGTGATGTTATACAACGTGTTCCACCCAACTTCACACTGTAACAAGTGGAAATCTGGTACAGTTTTGTTACATATTACCCCGCAGATAATGCCTTTTTCTCAGTTTCTGTATAGCGCCATAGGCTTGGGCTTCAGAACAGATTATACAATTCTCAGTTTGCCCACTGGTGGAATGAGAACTCTGCCTCCCTGGTAGGGTTATCCGGGGTTTGGATGAGATGATGTTGGCATCGTAGCTGGCACACATGGCATGTTTGCTCTGTGGGAGTTGCCCTTTCCTCCTCTCCATCTTCTCTTAGCCTTGGCCACGCTGAAAGTGGCTGTCAGTGGAGCAGCTGGAGTCCGTCGTGCTGCCAGCAGTAACATCTTGATGTCAGTCGTGCCAGACTTTGCCCAGTGTTGAACTGCCTAAAAATAGTAACCAGGAAGACAGCCAGAGGAGGTCTCTTGCTTTGACTTAGAGACTTTATGGGGTTTTTCTTTGAGAAAGATAGTCACACCTTACCAAGATGCGCTGATGGCTTGTGGACCTAGGTTCCAGCGGGCACAGTGCTGTGGGGCACCATGACACCCCATGTGCTTGGGGGTAGACCTCATCTGCCTTCACAAAGATTTTTAAATAGTTTTGGATTTGAGGATGGCAAGGAGTTTTGTGGGACAGTACCTGAATGTTTCAGAAAAGAGTTTGATAAGAAATTTGACTTGACATAAGTTTAAAAAAAGTATATGCATTTATTTAATAAATAAAGGGATAATATAGTAAAAGCACCAGTTTTCTAGGATATTTGAGACCATTTCTTAACCTTTCGAAGTATCAATATTATGCGTAAATTTTCTTTGGGGGGAGTTTATTCATAATGTAGTAAACATATCAGATCCTTGCTTATCATCTGTTGTGTTAGACTGTTTTACTCAGCTCACCCTCAGCTTCTGATTCTGGAAATTGGAAATGATAGTACCTATTTTATTAATCTTAAGATAGTTACAAGCATCAGAACAGGATTTATTCTCAGATTTATTTCAATTATGAGATTTTACAATTTTTTTGAAATCCGATAACTTGTAGAAGTGCTTTGAAGATGCGAGGTATGTAGAGCAGTGATAACGTCAGTTAGGAAATACCAGGCACACAAGTTGGGAACTTTGTAAAAAGTTTTACGAGGTTTGTTTTACACTCATAGAATAGTACATGATGTAGCCTGTCTCTTGGGAGTCAGAAATTAGTGTTAATTTGTCAGACTTTAAATGTAAACAGCACTTCTCTAATTTTTTGAAAAGGACATAGTTGCATACCTGTATTTTTGTTCTGGCAGTCAGAAAAGATCATGAAAAATGCTGACCAGCACCACTGATAACTGCTTACAGACTGCTGAAGTGATTATGTTGGGGTGTTATTGGTTTGGTAAGTGAGGAAAACATTCTGGGCAAGGTTTAAAAATCCTGTATTGCTTTCAAAGTGAAATAAATATCTTCAAGTAGGTAATCAAAAGGTAAAAAAAAATGTTTTTTGAGAACTATTACAGAGGGACCTGAGGACTAGATCCTGCAAACAAATTCTCTTTCTTTTCTTCCCTACTGTATTTTTGTAAGATCAGTTGTCGCTCATTTAGTTTAGAAAGGAGGAAGGAGTGGGGGCGCCTCAGTGGCTCAGTCAGTTAGGCATCCGACTTGTGCTCAGATCATGATCTTGTGGTTTGTGAGTTTGAGGTCCTCTCTCCCCCTCCCTGCTGCATCAGGCTTGCTGCCGTCAGTGCAGAGCTCACTTCACATCCTTTGTCCTGCACTCTGTCTTAGCCCCTCCCTTGCTCTCTCTCTCTCTCAAAAATAAACATTAAAAAAAAAAAGGAGGAAGGGGATTCTAACACTAAAAATTACTTCAGGGGTGCCTGGGTGGCTTGGTTGGTTAAGTGTCTGACTTGATTTCTGCTCAGGTCATTATCTCACAGTTGTGAGATCGAGCCCCAGGTCAAGCTCTTCACTGAGAATGAAGCCTGCTTGGGATTCTCTCTCTCTTCCTCTCTTCCTTTCTCTCTGCCCTCCCCCCCCATAAGTAAATAAACATTAAAAAATTAATTACTTTAAAACTTTGGTTAAATATCCTCCCATCTAGAATGTGGCTTCAGGTATTTGAGAGGTGAAATGATCCTTTGGTTGTCCTTTTTCTTTTGCCTCACTGGACAGTGGGAACGGAGCTAATGGAGAAAGCTATGGATGTGCTCAGGAGACTTCAGGTGAGAGCAGGAATTGGAAGAAAGCTAAGGGCAGGTCTCTTCCCTGTAAGTCAGTATAACCTCTGAATGGATTAATAAGCAACCAAACGAAGGCACTTTGTGTTCTCAGCTATAGTCACGGCCACTTTGTTCCTTGAATCAAAGGAAGGAACAGAATGCCTAATTATAATAATCTTCTAATAATTACAATATTTTGCATTCATTTTCTTTTAAAAATCTATTTGAGTAACTACTAGCCTTCAGAAGATGTTGGAAAATAGTATTTAGGCAGCAGCTGGCAGCTACCAGTGTTGGAGCCTGCAGTGTGCAGCTCGTAAAAGATTTCATTAGTTGGACATACACTTTGATTTCCTTCTTGCAGCACGAGTGCATTCTCTTGAGCAGCTGCTTTGGAAGGAAATGTACAATAAACATTTCTACACTTGTTTTAAATATGTGGGTTTTGTTGGAGTGTCACTTGCCATCTGGTAGAGAGAGGAGTGACTTACTGCCAGAGAGGAAGTGATTGGAATCCCGGCACGTGTTCCTAAGGCAATCTCAGGTTCCGTCTTCATTTCTCATTCACCGAGAGGAAAATTGACAGCTGTAATTATTTTGTTCCATCAGATCCTTAGGAAGAACTACACGTAGGATAAGTTTATAGAAATATGTTTTAAACTGTACCTGGCTTGAAATTGTTTTAATTGGAAAGCAAATGTTTTTCATAATGTTTGTTGAAACTTAGCATTTTTAAACAAAAAGATATTGTAAACAAATCAGACAATAAAAAAAAGTGAAAGTCTTCTCCTCATCCC
This sequence comes from Hyaena hyaena, assembly GCF_003009895.1. NCBI lineage: Eukaryota > Metazoa > Chordata > Mammalia > Carnivora > Hyaenidae > Hyaena > Hyaena hyaena. Next base: position 360,903 of record NW_024081803.1, on the reverse strand, counting down.
AAATCACTGTCACCAGGAAGGTGCTGCATTCAACCCCCCTCCTTTTTTTTCCACATGCTATCAACTGACTAGACAATAGAATGATTTATGAGTAGAAGTTTTCTAGTTAGTGAATTGGGGTTGCATTATAACCAGATTGATTGCTTTGGATAATGGCAATCTTGCATTGGTTCTCAGGAGGCTGCAGGGGCATTGAAAGACTGATGGGGGTGGGCTGAGTAAAGGAAAACCCTGCTTCATCAGGGAAGTTGCCAAAAAGGGTCATTGTCCTTAATTGGTATTTATATACTCCCAATCGGAAAAATGCCATCACAATGACTAACTTATACTGAAGGCCTCCTAAGTGCAGGGCAATAAACGCTTTACATGTGTATTACTCACTGAATTCCCACAGTAACCCTGTGAGGTATATACTGTTATTCCCATTTTAGAGATGTGGAAACTAAAGCACAGAGAAGTGAGCATGTACCCAGTGTCCCAGAGCTTAGTAAGAGATTCAAAGTTAGCTATTCTGGCTCCAGAGTCCCGTTCTCACAATATTCTGCCATCATTCAGAAACACACCTGTGTTGTCTGCAAGCTGTTACATACATATTTAAAAAAAGGTTTTTTTTTTTTAATGTTTTATTTATTTCTGAGAGAGAGGGAGAGAGACAGCATAAGCAGAGGAGAGTCAGAGAGAAAGGGAGATACAGAATCTGAAACAGGCTTCAGGCTCTGAGCTGGCAGTCAGCACAGAGCCCAACGCGGGGCTCAAACCCACAGACTGTGAGATCATGACCTAAGCTGAAGTCGGACGCTTAATGGACTGAGCCACCCAGGCGCCCCTGGAAGCTGTTATATTTTTAAAACATACCTTTTGGCCCAGGAATTAGGTGAATGGGAGTTATAGATATGTTAATAACTTAAATACCAGAGAAGAAATTTTGTGTAATTAAATATGTGACTTGAAACAATTCTGTTGCCAGACTGCTTGCAGGAATCCTCCTTCTGGTTTTGCTTTGTTAAAGTAAATGTTTCCCCCCCGTGAGTCTTCTGTAGTGTTTTATTCTGGATATTTTTCTTTGGAGCCTACATGCATTCTGGCTTTCACTCTTGCTCAGTAGGCAAACATGTCTAGAGACAGCCATGGAGTAAAGGAAAAGAAAAGCTTTGCAATTTAAAATTGATTTATGTGGAAGTCTTTTCTGTGGTTAAAAAAAGAAAAGAAAAGAAAAAAGGAAAGGGAAAAAAAAACCCCTTCTGTCCATTCTATCTTGTCATCCCCAGCTACAGTAAACCAAGCCCATTTTGGGGGGTAGGCATGAGTGTGTGGTCAGCACTCAGAACAGGAGATAAATGCCACTGTGATAATCAAGTGATGTCTACGAGAAGCTCTGTTGTTAAGTAAGTGTACTTGTGTGAAAGTAAGATGTGGAGGAGAAAACTCCTGAAGGTTGCCAGATCCACCTAAAGTATGTGCTGGAGTGAATGGCATTTTGAGGGCCACAGCTCTTAATTTCTGGTAATTCATAGAGCAACAGGTAAGATGTCCCGAACTGATTTTCCCCCCTCTCAACCATCTTTTGAATTAGCTCTGTGTATGAGTATGTGCATGTGTGTGCCATCTGTTCATTATAGCACTAGCAGAATTCTTTTTAAAAATTTTTTATTAAAATTTTTTTTAACATTTTGTTTATTTTTGCGAGAGAGAGAGAGAGCACGTGAGCAGGGGAGGGGCAGAGAGGAAGACACAGAATCCAAAGTAGGCTCCAGGCTCTGACCTGCCAGCACAGAGCCTTATGTGGGGTTTGAACCCACGAATCGTGAGATCATGACCTGAGCTGAAGTCAGACGCTTAACCGAGTGAGCCACCCAGGCGCCCCTGCACTAGCAGAATTCTTAATGGCAGTTCTTGTTCTGAGGTTCTCTATGTTAACCTCTCCAGTGGCCTACACTCCAGCGAATCCTTTCTTCCTTACACTCTTCTGTGTGCACAAGGTGTGTGACATTTGTAATAACATACACTTGAGGAACTCAAGAATAACATATATAAAGAGGGCAAAATATGTTATCAATTTTTCCTTATAATTTCTAAATTAGTAAGAGTCAAGAATTCACGGTTACTAACCTAAATCCTAAAGTTGAAAGAGCCATTGTGAAGGGTGAGAGAACAGACTATTATTCTGTTACAACAGTGGAGGTTAATATGTAATGTTCCTCTGTAAATTATTCAAATCTAAGAATATTTTCTAACATTGCAGAGATTTAAGAAACAAACAAGAGTTTTGAGAATGCATTGTGGATACAGATGGTGTTGTTTTACCCCACTGAGACTTTGCTTCAGCATTTGAGATGTGAGGATCAGAATGTCAAAGAGCAGCATTTATATTTAGCAGCTTAAGATCTAATTGGCAACCATAAAATTTACCCACTTACCATGTATAATTCCGTGTTTTTATTTTTTATTTATTTATTTATTTATTTTTTAAATGTTTTATTTATTTCTTAGGAGAGAGAGAGAGAGACAGCGTGAGCAGGGGAGGGTCAGAGAGAGTGGGAGTCACAGACTGAAACAGGCTCCAGGCTCTGAGCTGGCAGTCAGCACAGAGCCCGACGCGGGGCTCGAACCCGCGAACTGCGAGATCATGACCTAAGCCAAAGTCGGACGCTTAACCAACTAAGCCACCCAGGCGCCCCATAATTCCGTGTTTTTAATATAGTCACAGAATGGCGCCCCCATCACCACTATCTAATTTTAGAACATTTATCCCTCCGAAAAGAAACTCTGTGCCCATTTTTAATCACTTCCCATTGTCCCTTTTCCCCAGTCCCTGGGAACCCTCAACCTACTGTCTGTAGAGTTCTGGGCGTTTGTACAGTACCTACAGTATAGAGCCTTTTCTGACTGGCTTCTTTAACTTCCACGTAATGTTTCAAGGTTCATCTGTGAGGTAGCCTGTGTCGGTGGTCCATTCTGTTTGTGGCTGAATGATTATCCATTTATCAGTTGATGGACATTTGAGTTGTCACCACAATTTGTTACAAACAGTGGAAGTTTTTGTATGGACTGTATTTATATTTGTTGGGCATATACCTAGGAGTGGTCCTGCTGGGTTCAGTGATGATTCTGTGTGTAACATTTTGAGGGACTGCGTACAGTACTGTGTTAGTGCTATAATTCATTCTTTGTTTAGCACAAGACATTATCCAGGACCAGGAGCTTGTTTAAGTCACTCTTGTTTAAGACTGTCATGGGAGGGGTGCAAGGGTGGTTCAGTAGGTTGAGCATCCAGCGCTTGATTTTGGTTCGGGTCCTGATCCCAGGGTCAAAGGATCACATCCTGTATTGACTCCACTCTGACTGTGGAGCCTGCTTAAAATTCTGTCTGTCTCTGTCTCTCTCTATCCCTCTCCCTCTCTCCTTTTGCCTCTCTTCCTTGTTTGTGCACTCGCTGTATCTCTCTAATTAAAAAAAAAAAGAAAGAAAAAAAAAGACTATCCTGGGATACTAGTCGCTAACCCAGATCTAACATCAGATCGAACTAGAAATTACAGATTATTTTCATGCCTCTACAGGAGAAATTTTTTATATACGTCTGAGATCATATAGATTCTGTGTCTTGCTCTGCTTTTTCATTTAAAAAAGTTATTGTGGTAAAATACTAACATAAGATTTACTGTATTAACTATTTAAGATTTTTATCATTGTAATTATGCTTTATATAAATGACCATTGTAACCATATATTTTTTTTTATTGTGGTAAAATATGTGTAACAAAATTCACCATTTTAACCCATTTTCAAAGTGTATACAGTTCGTTGGCATTAAGTACATTGACAGTGTTGTGTAATCATCACCACCATCCATCTCCAGAACGTTTTCATCATTCCAGAGTCCCTCTATCTATTCAGCATTACTTCCCCAATATTCCCTTTCTCTAGCCCTTCCTGTCTTTAAGTGTTCACCTATTCTAGGTACCTCATATAAGTAGAATCATGTCTGTCCTTTTGTGTCAGGCTTATTTCACTCACCTTTTTTTTAAGGTTCATCTGTATTATAGCATGTATCAGAATTGCATTCCTTTTAAAGACTGAATAAAAAATCCATTGTACAGACATAATACCGCATTGTATTTAGTTGTTTATCTGTTGATGGACATTTGGGTTATTTCTACCTTTTGGCTTTTATGAATAATGCTATTGTGAACACTGGTGTACAGATATCTGAGTTCTCACTCTCACTTTTTTTGGGTACATATCTAGGTGTAGAATTGCTTGATCATATGGTAATTCTATATTACCATATGTTTTCGAGTAACTACCAAACTGTTTTCCTCTGCAGCTGCATAATTTTACATTCCTACCAGCAATGTACACATGTTTTGATTTCTCCACATCCTCACCAAAACTTTTTACCATTTTCTTCATTATAGTCAATGTAGTAGGTATGAAGGTATCTCATTGTGGTTTTAACTTGAATTTCCCTAGTGACTGATGATGTTGAGCATGTCATGTACTTGTTATTTGCCTTTTATATACCTTCTTTGGGGGAATTGTCTGTTCAAATCATTTACCCACTTAATTGGCTTGTCCTTTTGTTGTTTAGTTGTAGGAGTTCTTTATATATTTTGACATGCAGATATATGATTTGGAAATATTTTTTCCCATTTTGTAGGTAGGTCTTGTACTTTCTTCATACATTGAACCATCTTTGCATTCCAGGATAAATCCCAGTAGGTTTCAGTGGATAAATTTTTTAAAAATATACTGTTGGATTTGCTTTGTTAGTATTTTGTTGAATGTTTTGTGTATATATTATTCATAGGAATTTTGGTTTTTAATTTTCTTGTGATGTCTTTTTTTGGCTTTGGTATCAGTGTATTGTAGCCTCATAGAATGAGTTGGGAAGGGTTCCCTTTTCTTCTGTTCTTTGGAAGAGTTTGAAAAGGACTGATATTAATTCTTTAAAGGTGGTAGAATTTACCAGTGAAGCCATCTGGTTATGGACTTCTTTGGGAGATTTTTGTTTTCTCTTGAGTCAGTTTATATAATATGTATGTTTCTAGGAATCTATCCATTTCATCTAGTTGACTAGTTTGATGTGTAGTTTATATAATTCTTCAATAATTCTTTTTACTTCTGCAAGGTCTGTAGTATGTCTCTTTCATTTCTGATTTAGGTTAATGTGTCTTTTGTATTACTCATAAGTCTAGCTAGAGGTTTGTGAATTTTGTTCATCTTTTTTGAGAGGCTACCTTGGTTTTCATTGATTTTCTTTATTTCATTTATTTCCTACCTGATAGTCATTATTATTTGCCTTCTGCTAGCTTTTGTTTGGTTTTCTTTTTTCTGTTTCTTATGATATAAAGTTAGGTCATTGGTTTGAGATCATTCATCTTTTTTTTTTTTTTTTAACTTTATTTATTTAGAGTGGAAGGAGAGGGAGTGGGGAAGGGACAGAGGGAGAGGGAGAGACAGAATCCCAAGCAGGCTCTTCACTGACAGATATCCATATATTTGGATATCAACATATATAAAGAACTCCTACAATGTGGAGCTCGAACTCATGAATCACGAGATCATGACCTGAGCTGAAATCAAGTCAGATGCTCAACTGACTGAGCCACCAAGGCACCCCTCATTTGTCTTTTTTAATGTGGTTATCACGGCTATAAATTTCCTTTTGAGACCTGCTTTGGCTGCTTCCCATAAGTTCTGATGTGTTTTGTTTTTGTTTATGTTTTCATTTGTCTCAAGATATTTCCAGTGTCAGGCCTTGTCAGGGCCTTTTTCTGTCAGTTTTGTTTCTTTGCATGGGCCGTACCTTCTACTTTCTTTTCATGCCTTGTGATTTTTTAAAAATGGACACTTGAATTTGGTATTTAAAATATTTTATCTCTAGAAATCAGATTATCCCCCTTTCCTGGTTTTTTAGATTGTTGAAGGCAGTAGTATTTCTTATACCTTGTAACTTTTTGCAAATATTTCTGTAGGAATTGTATTCCTTGTCCTGTACAGTCCCTGAAGTCTCTATTTCTTAGCTTGTGTTCAGTCAGTGTTTTCAGAGAATGGCTTCTATGCCTCTAAAGCTAAAAAAACAAATAAACCTCTCCGATTTTTTTCAGATTGGCTGTGTGCTGGTACCTGTTTTCCTAAGATAGTCAAACTTGGAACTAGTTTAGCATTCAGCGTGTGGTGAAAGCTTAAGGTTTTCCCTGAGCACACGTCCAGGGCATACCTGCACCTTTCTAAATTTCCTTAGATACAAGCTTTTGACTGCCTTAGTTTCCCAAAGAAGCTCTCTTCTTGACTTTTCCTCCTACACCTCAGGTAGTCTATCATATGTTTCAACTATAATCCTTTACTTCAGGTTTCTGCAGACTGTTCCTACGCCTTACATGTTTTGAGCAGTGCCAGCCACTCCTCAGTCTGGATGGGTTTGAGTTAGGTGAAACAGAGACCATATATTGTCCATCCTTCAGATGGTCCTAAGATAGGTTATAACAGAGTTAAACCATAATTCTCAAGTAAGGTCTGCTCTGCTTTTTCTAGAACCAGGGAGCCTAGGTCCCATTTTGGGAACATAGGCTGCTGCCACACCAGAGATGGGGTGGGGCAAGGACAAATGAAAATGCCACAGGGCTTTCCTACTGTTTTAAGTTGACTTTTCCTTGATCCAGTATTCAGCTGGTTGCTGTGTTTTCCAGAGTTTTGATGAAGTTGGTTCTGACAGTTGGTGTTTGTTTTTCGATGTCGTGGTACTGTAGGGGCTGTGGGTTGGAACATGGAGCCGCTTACTCTGCCATTTGCAGACATCACCCTCACCCTGTCAGACCTAGATAACTTCTGGTAGTTCAATTTCAGTGCCCACAGAAAGCATTTTATTCCCCTACTTCTACAAATTCGGCATACAAGAGGTGCTCTTTTTATATATCCCTGGCAGTCACCAGTTTCTGTTACACTATTTTCAGTATTGTTGTTGACTGAGTAGCGTTATTTTTTTCTGGGTAAATATTAGATTAAATAGATATTAAATACTATGTACTGAATATTTTTAAAAGTTTGGAGCCTTAGGATCTTTATCTCTTATGGCCATGTTTTTGGATATCTTTTCTCCCTGTGCAAATGCACTTTTGAAATAACCTGAGGTAATGGTAAATATGATTTGATTTATATACAGTTTTATAGTTATGCATTTACTGGCAAAACCGAAGTACAGTTAAAATGGCTTTTTATCTATTTGGTGGAGAGTATGTATTTATAATCAGTTTGCAGATATGGAAAGTTGGAATCATTTGGCAGAACATTAGACAATGACCACTGCATGTGGCTTTTTAAGACCTTAGTGCCCTCTTATGTAACATGAGATGGTATAAGTCAGAGTGTATTTAGGAGAAGACAAATTCTTTCACTACACACAAACTAGAGATGACCACTTGAATAAAAATTTGAGACCTTTGGATGTAAGAATTTATGAGGTCTTTCTGGCATTCTTTGGCTACTTTTTTTTGTTGATCAATTGTTTTGGTACTAGATGGGGATCATTGTTCATTTTTTGGGAGTTTGACCTAGAAGCTAACCTATCACATTTATTCTGAAGACTGAGTTGTGGCAAAAAAATGGAAAAAGAGGTGGTAATAAGTTGTTTATATGATGTGAACCTGAGGCTGCTGTGACCTTACACTGCACAACATTTTCCCAGTTGTCCCTTACTGTCCGGATGTCAACTCGAAAACACAATTTGGTTAAAATTCTCCACTAAGGCATAAGAGTTAGTAGTTTGTACTTCTCTGCTTAAAATACTTATTGTCAAGGGAAAGGTTGGGTTACTTAGTACTGACCTGTTGCGTCGGGATTTTTTGGATTGAAGGTGTGTCTTAACCCTGTTAGTACCTCTAGTTCTTTGCTGTCCTTGTATGTTATCTCCTTTGAATCTTAGATTATGGAGGTGAGAGGAGGTGTGAGTACCTTTATTTTATAGATCAGTAAACAAAAACTTCAGTGACATTGTTTCTTAAGATGGTGGTGTTGTAGGAGCCAGGTCTCATAATGTTCTTTCTAATTTTTCACATCTGACAAGTGGATTTTGAGAAATAGTTGATACGTGGTTAGAGATTAACAGTGTAGTTAGAAAATAGTGGATAGAAAAGAAAAGGGGGATGCTAAGGATCAAAGACCCCCACTATTATGGTGTGTGTGTATGTGTGTGTATTTATTTCTTTATTATAGTTAGGCCATATTGATTGTAGTTTAATACTTAGTTCTTTTCAAAGGAATGAAATTGGAAATAGGATATCTGTTAAAACAGTGACTTAATACAAGAACCTCTTGAATTTTCATTTCTTTTTTTGTTTGTTTGTTTGTTTGTTTGTTTGTTTTTTACTTTTCTCCTTTCAGACCTTTCATTTTCCACATAGGAATCCATAGGAAAGAAGACTTAGAATAACATAAACGTAGGGGCAGTAAAACCAAGGGGGAAAGGCTAACAACAGTTCTGAGCAAGTGCTGGGAAAAGAGCCTGAACACCAAGGGAGGAGAAAAGGGAAAAGTCTAGTGAGTGCCTGCAGTAATTGACCCCATTCTAGCATGGCTGCTATGACACACAATTGCAGAGTTTGATACTGTAAAGGATCAGAGAACTGTTGGCTCTGCTTGAGGCACTTTCAAACCTTACTGCTCTACCTGAATTGAAGCAGAAGCCTGCCGGTGGATTGGCTACTGGCCATGAATAGGCTGACTCCATAGGGAAGCAAGTAGGAAGCAGTGCTGTCCCGGTCACGTTCATTCTTCCTCATGATATATATCTTCGTTATATAGAAAGGGAGGGAGTAAGGGTAAAACTAAGAGGAGGGTGCCTCTTCCAGACACCTATGCTTCCAAATGGGGATGTGGAGGTATGTCTCTAACTTACTAGGATGGCTGGGTTGAGGAATGGTTGTCTTTTTGATGTCTGTTTATCTCTTTTTTCCACATTATTTTTTCAGTGAGGGCTGGGCCAGTGACAGCAGCGAAGGTTTAGAACAAAGTAAAATTTAAACCCTTCATTCAGCTCTGTGATCTTGGATACCTTGGACACATTGGCAAGCTCTCTCTGTCTCTCCCTCACTTCCTCAGCTGTGAAATGAGGTACCAAGAGTGTATCTATCTTATAGGTGCCATAAGTGAGTTTACGAATCTAAAGTGCTGACACACTGCCTAGCACACAGAAGTGTTCTTGTCAGAAACTGAAAAACTAAGTAACAGACCATGCGGACAACAAAATGGGTATGTATTCTATCCCACCTGAATTTGTGCTTTTACCAAATTCAGTACTTTTCATTTTTAAATTTTTACCCTTAGGTTTTATTAATGGAAGTTAATTTTATCATGGATGTGTATCTCCAGCAGATGCGGGATGTCGTCAGTTACAGGACCAGGGAAAGACATAGTACCTGCGGACTTAGGTGGATTTTGTGAGCTTCAGGTGAGAACCTGGAAAGTGACCCTGGCAACAAAAGATGCCAAGTCTCTGGTGTGTGGGGGTCACATTTTTCCTGCAACAGTAGTTATGTATTAGAATTAAGAACGTATGGAAGTAGACTTGGTAATATATTATTCTGGGTAATAAAGGTTGGGCAGTGCTTATACTTTACCCAAAAGTGTGTTTTTCAAACCTTCTCTTATTTAAAAGAATGCCACTTATTAGGACTGGCCCTCAGAGTATGGTTTGATGTTTTCTAACAATTTTTATTATTGAATATGTTGGTTTATGATCCTTTTAATGGCCCTGATTTTATTAGAAGATAATTTTAGGTTTTGACCACTTGGTTTTTTCGTGTGTTATTATATTAGTAAAAGGTTCTGTTTTCCCTGTTTTCAGGAACAGGGGAAACAAATTCGATAAAATAAACCATTTCTCTTTAAGGAAGAGCTGTTTTCTTTTTCCTAAAATGTATTTTTGGAGGCTTATGGTCCAATCAAATTAGCTGGGTTGAGAATGAGATTAAGTGATGAATGCACAAAAATGTGGGGGTCTGAAGTGCTTATACTGGGTAGTTTGGCTAAGACTCAACCATTGGATAAGTCTTTACTATTAATGTGTAATAATTTAAAGAGTTCCTGAACTCATTGTTGGTCTCCAGAATTTTTTTTCTGGCTCTCCGGTGTCAGTCAGACCCAGTGCTTCACTGGGTTAACCTCTAGGCCTTTTGTAATAATACCCTCAAAATTTTTAGAAAATCAAGTCATATTTTTATAGAAGCCAAAACAACAACAAAAAAGTGAAGTTCCTCTTTTGTAATTGTGGAGAATAAAGTATGTTCTATAACTTTTCACTGCCACAGTGTCAGTATGAAAACCATTTTTAAATCCCAGTTTAGCTGCCTTAAAATGAAATTTGAAATAGAACCACCTAGTAACTATTATAATAAAAAGTTAAGATGTTTTCCCCCCTTCTGCAATTGATCAGTTGTGAGTCTCAAGTCACAGCTTGGAAAATTAAGGCCATAAAGCTTCAGAGTTGGGGCTGTCTGAGAATGGCTCCTGTGGACTATGAGAAGGCAACGGAGAAGACTTTTTTCTGGGTTTACTGTGTGGTAGGCATATTTATTCCTGTTTAATTTGATATAGTCGTGTGCACTGTCTGCTTCTCCCTCCTTTGCCTTCAGCTTTTTGTATTCCTAACTCTTGGATTCAGTTCTCTGTTTGTTCTTTTAAAAATTTCTGGAAGCTATCTTCTTTAAGTTCTATTTATAATTAGGTAGTTTCCTGTCTCAGAAAATAAAAAGGGAGCTGCTTTATCTTGGGTCTATCACTCAGAATTTTTCTGGGTCACTGTTTTTTAAATATAAAATATGATGTAGTCAGATTACTTTTCCAAATATGACATTCTGTGAAGTAGGATAAAATGAGATTGATCCTTCTGTAGACCTTCCTCTTGTTTTTGTTACTCAGCACCATATATTTGCTAGGACCTGGACAGCTAAATACAATTCCTCTTCACAAAGGCAGACTAACCCTTTATTCTTTTCTTTCTTCTTCATTAGTTAAGCCAGAATTTGAGTTGCAAACTCCATGATATAGGTTAATAAATATTTTGCTGTTCTATAAATATATTAAATACTTAATTCTGACCAAGAAAGACTTGTGACAGCTTCTAAAGTGCTCCATTAATTGATGAGATTTATTAAGGGCTTAAAATGTTGCTAACATTGTAAAGACTGGTGGGGTTCCCTGAACATGTTTATATTATAACTAGAAAAATAAAAATATCTGAACGAAAGAACAAATCAGGTGCTAAATCTTGCTCTCTTGTATAAGTACAGTCCCAGTATAGAGAAAGATGTATGCATTGTAGTAATTATTGGCAGTTGCTGGGAAAAGAATTGTGGGTCCATCCTAATCATGGAACTGGGTATTTTGGTTGCACTTTGCAAGATTTGCAAATTCCAGGTGGGCAGAAAGGGTTAATGACATGCTAGGTGTGTGTGTATAGGAGACATCATGAGCAAAGGCATTGGACAGGAATTAGGCTGGGGTAGGGAAGAGGAAGGTGATGATAGCTTTGGGATGTGGACGCTGAGAAGACTCCATAAGAAGTGGAAGCTTTATTAAGGTAGGTAGTGGTGGTGGAGAGAGAACTTTAAATCCCAGGCAGAGGAGTTTAGGTTAAAGGTAGGTAGATATTTAGAAGTCTTTAGATTTCTCTTCTTCTAGCCTTTATTTTTTTTTTCCTCTTCTTCTAGCCTTTAGATGTTATTGATTGTTGATTTGATGCTTAGAGCTGCTGCATCTTATAACCCTGTGATGGTTATGAATTCCATCCCATATCCTTGATTTCTTGAATTTAATTTCTCTTGGATACTCTGCCTGGATCAGGCCCTGTTGGCAGTTGTGATTTGGTTTTGTGTTTGAATGAATCTTTTTACCTTTGCTATATTCTAATCTCATAATATTTTAGAGGCATATAGTTGGAAGGGTGCTTGGAGGTAATCTGAGCCACTTATCAACCAGTAAAGGAATTATACCCCTAATTTTTGAAATGATCTGTTTCTGCTGGAATGCATGAACCATCTTTTAATACAACTCTTTCCATTGGTAGATTTCATTCCTTGAGTTAAGATATGCCTTTCCTAGTATTATCTGGAGCTATACAAAGTCTAATCTTTTTTTCCCCAGTATTCCAGCCCTTCAGACATTTGAGGAAACTTATGACATCCTCTTCTAAACTGTCTTTTCTCAGTCTCAGTATTTTACTTTCTCTTACTTAATATTTCAAGATTCTTCACCATACCTCTTGCCCATCTTTTGTGTATTCTGGTCTTAATGAAGACCTAGAATGGAACATAATATCCTTTTTTTTTTTTTTTTTAAAGAAAATAAGTTATTGGGGGCACGTGGGTGGCTCAGTTGGTTTAAGCGGCCGACTTTGGTTCAGGTCATTATCTCCCAGCTTACGGGTTCAAGCCCCACATTGGGCTCTGTGCTGACAGCTTGGAGCCTGGAGCCTGCTTTGGATTCTATGTCTTCCTCTCTCTCTCTGCCCCTTCCTCTCTCTCTCTCTCTCTCTCTTTCATAAACAAACATAAAAAAAATTAGTTATGATTTAGCGGGCAACAGAAAAATACCCTTCTCATTTGGCTTAAACAATAAGGAATTTACTGTTTTCAGTTTAGAGGTTTACATTTTCTTCATAATTGAATATTCCTAAAATTGAGACATTTTGAACATTTATTTAAGTAAATAGAATGTTGGTTTAGTTGACGGCATCCCCCCTTGATGATTCAAAACGTAATGATGCATCTAAACCACTGAAATGTTTTAATTGAGGAAATGTGATATTATCTCAGATATCAGGAGATCTGATGGATAGAGTGGGTCCGTGATTGTTGGCTTTTTTTTTTTTTTTTTTTTTTTTTTGCCTTGATTATATCAGTGACCCAGTGTGGCAAGTAAGTTTTTGCCTTGCCCTCTTATGACTGCAAGATGGCTGCAAAGGCTCTAGGCATCACATCTCTGTAATCAAAAACATCTAAAGGCCAGAAGAGGGAAGGTCCCTTCTTTGTGTTCATTTTTAATAAGCAAAATTTCTAGAAGTGACCCTTGGTCAGAATCGTCATATGCCCATTCCTAAACCAGTTACTGACAAGAGACAGGGACTACCATTAATGACTCAGTGGTTCTCAGACTTGTGTGTACCAGAATGGCCTGGAGAGCTTGTTAAAACACAGGTTTCTGGGCCCTGCTCCCAGAGTTTCTAATTTCATAAGTTTAGACTGGGGACTGAGATTTTGTATTTCAACAAGTTCCTCCCAAGTTCCTCCTGCGTGATGCTCATGCTGTTGATCCAGGGAATGGAAGTAGGCTCAGTCTCTCTTCAAATGTGTGGCCGACTGATATGCAAACAAAATCAGAATTTTGTTAACAAGTAAGGTGGGCCAGTGAAGAAAGGTAGGCAATGTCCATTTCTGCCGTGGTCTAGATTACTATTTCTCCTGGATGTTGTAACACTCTGAGAAGTGTGATTGTTATTGTGGGTTGTACAGAATATATTACCAGTAGTAAACTAAACTTTGAAAATGATTTACTCATGTAGAGTAGATCATGTAGATTCAAGATAGTGTTATTTTCTGACATGCTTTCTCGCAGGGGAGAGAAAAGGGTGGCTATTCAGTGAGGGCACAGGGAATGTACACTTTTGGAAGTAGAGTATGTATTAGTGATGGCTGATACATATATTAATTCATTTAAACATCAAACTGAATCTGTGAGAGAGGTAATATCCATACTTCCCAAAGGAGGAAACTGAGGCCCAGAGCGCTTTAAGTGATTTGCCCAGTGTAATATTATTAGCAGATGGTAGAGTTGGGCTTCAGAGCCATGAAGTTTGGCCTTACAACCTATGCTTTTGACTATATGTTCTACTGTCAGGCAGGCCCTCTGTTGCAGGAATGGTAAAGCTGAGAGTTTCATTATATGTTTTTGGCTTTGCCAGTGTGGTGGTAGGATTGGTATTCTGGTAATTACTCCCTCCCTTCCTTTCCTTCCTGGTTCATAGCTACTTATATTTAGTGTTATTGATACATTTGAACATAAGTGTGGAACTTAAAACATTATGTTAGCACTATCTGCCAGCTTTTTGCCATCTATGCATTTTGTAAACCTGCCTTCCTTTTCTTTTTGCACAATACTAGGGGCAAAGAAAATTGTATAGATAGGATTGAACATAGAGACTGTGGTTAAACATTTGGTTTTTCTGTTGTTGAATGTTACGGTGTGGAGGCTAATTGTTTGTAAGAGGGGTTGTGTTGGTAAGTAACAAACTAACATGAAGGTTTTTAGTTGCCCCAGAATTATTGGGAAAGGTAAAGAAACTTTAGGCCAAGCTTCTAGGCATGACTCCCAAAAGCAGACTGAAAAATTGGGCTGTTGCATTTCTTGCCATGCCCTGCTTAGTTATCACTTTAAGCTGTAGCCATACTGGACAACTGGCCATGGTCTCTTACTTGTAGGTCTTTATGCAGGCTGTTGCCTTTGCCTGGTTTATTCAATCCTCTTTTCTTGGCTAATGCTTCTTAATGCTTTGGATCTCATTCTAAATTTTACTTAAAAATTTTTCACTCATCCTCCTATCTTAATCTCCCTTAGACAGTCCTAAGAGTCCAGAGAGCTCCTGCTCTCTTCCCGCCGCACCCTGTATCCCACTGTCCCAGTACTTACCCATTTATTACTGCTTATTGGTCTTTCTTCCCCCACTCCATGTCACATCTTAGTGCCTGGCACAAATGTGATGCTTGAATGTAGAGAGTTGAGTGGTTCAGATTTAAAAAGTCACTAATGACACATTTGAAACTTCATTATCAAGAAATACATGTCAGCCACTAACGTCTAAGTTGTCATTTACAATTTTCCTAATTATAATTGACTTGACAGATTTTTGCCTTGGTTTGAGTATAAGACCTTTTGAAAAAATGTTTGTTTATTTTTGAGAAAGCACAAGCAGGGGAGGGGCAGAGAAAGGAAGACAGAGGATCTGAAAGGGCTCTTGGCTGACATCAGTGAGCCCGATGTGGGTCTTGAACTCACAAACCATGCAAGATCAGGACCTGAGCTGAAGCTGGATGTTCAACCGACTGAGTCATCCAGGTGCCCCTGAGTATTACACTTTTTCTCTTATATCTAATGTAACTTACTGGAAATTGGACAACAAATCTGTATGCTAATAATTCTCTGAAAGTTTGGAAAGTGGGAATCTGAGAAGTTTGTAACTACATGAAAAAAGACCCAAAAGATAAAAAGTTTAATTTTTGAATAATTGTAGGTTTACAAAAAAAAAAAAAAACTGGTAAAGACCACATGAAGAGTTCCTTTATACTCCCCACCCAGTTTTCCCCATGTGTTAACATCTTACATGACCATGGCTCTTTTGTCCAAAGTAAGGCACCAGCATCGATACACTGCCATTAACTAAACTCTAGATTTTATTTGAATTTCACCAGTTTTTCCATTTGTGTCTTTATGTTTCAGATCCAGTCTAAGATACCAAATTACATTTTGTTGTCATACCTCCTTAGTCTCTTCTGGGCTGTGACAGTTTCAGTCTTTCCTTGTTTTTCATTCCCCTGACAGTTGGGAAGTACTGGTCAGGTATTTTGTAGAATGTCCTTCAGTTTAAGTTGGTCTGATTTTTTTTTTAGCCATGATTAGACAGAAGTTATAAATTTTTGGAAAGAGTACTATAGGGATGAAATGACTTTCTTGACACATCATATAAAGGAATGCTTGATACCTGCGTGACATCATGGGTGAAGTTAACCTTCAATTAAGTAGCTAATCCCTTGCTTAAGGGGTGTCTTCAGGTGTCTCCACTGTAAAATTACTATTTTTCTCTTTTCCACTCTGTTCTTTTGAAGCAAGTCACTAAGTACCCGTGCTCAAGGACTGTGGGTACTGGGACAGGGGATTAAGCTCCGCCTCCTGGAGGGGGCCGTGTGTGCATATGTTATTTAGAATTCTGTAAAGGAGATTTGCTTTTTCTCTCTGTGCAGTCACTTTGTTTGTTTATATTGATGACAATTTAATAGCTGCTTAATGGGTCTCAACTATGTGACAGATACTGTGCTAATTTAGGGGGCAGTATTTTTAACTTTTTGGGGGTCACATGCGTCTTTGAGAAACCGATAACTGCCATAGATTTTCTCTCCAAAAAATATATACAAAATTTTGCTTCTGATTTAGGTGTTTCACAGATCTTTGAAAACTCTTAGAATTTCAATTAAGACACTGTCTTCTGGTAATTTAGAATAGCTGAAGAGACAAGGTAAAGAAATAAATAGGATTGGATGTGTTGCATGTAGTCAGGGAAATTTGAGTAAAATATAATGGGAATACTGTTGAGGGAGTTGCTTTACTTGGTGTAGGGAAAGCTACAGAGGGGAACTACAATTTGAATTTGGCATTGAAAAATGAGAAGGTTAAATTCAACAAGAGGTTGGGAAAAACATTCTAAAGCAGAAGGAACACAACCGCCAAAGATGTGTGCAAAAATGCATGCTGGAGGACCTAAATCTGGCACGGTACGGATGAAGTGGAAGATGGCTTAGATGTAAAATTGGTGGAGAGGTAGGAGAAGGTATAGAGTGGAAAGAGGCTTGGATAAGTTCTCAGTTGATAAAGTTTGAAATGTTTAAATTAGCATTTAATGGTTTTGTACACAGATTTTTTTGTCTTTCATAGTTTATTTTCAAGTTGGTTTCCAAAGGACACCCAGTGCTCATCCCAACAAGTGCCCTCCTCCATACCCATCACCCTCCTTCCCCTTTCCCCCAACCCATCAGCCCTCAGTCCGTTCTCAGTATTCAAGAGTCTCTCATGCTTTGCCTCCCTCCCTCTCCCCAACTATTTTTCCCCTTCTTCTCCCTCATGGTCCTCTGTTACGTTTCTTCTCCTGTTTCACTTATAAGTGAAAATATATGGTATCTGTCCTTCTCTGCCTGACTTCTTTCACTCAGCATAACACCGTCGAGTTCCATCCATGTTGCTACACATGACCAGATTTCATTCTTTCGCATTGCCATGTAGTATTCCATTGTATGGATAAGCCACATCTTCTTGATCCATTTGTCGGTTGATGGACACTTAGGCTCTTCCATACACAGATTATTTTTATCTTTAGTTTTATGACTCAGTAATAATTTACTTGCATCATGCACATATGAATTAAGGAGAGACTGGAATGTGAAGAAATGCAGACCTCTTTCTCAAGAAGCATGGTTATGAAGGGGCTTGGTGAGGGAGACAGCTAGAAGAGATTGTGGGGTCCATAAGAGTTTTAAGTTGGGAGAGACTTGAGTGTGTTTAAATGAAAAGAAGGAGCCAATAGAGAAGGATAATTGAAATGAGGCTCCGGAAAAGGAGGGAGGGTTGATCTAACACAGAATAGTTTGCATTAGGAAATAATCTAACTTGTACGTAATGGGTTTTATACATTTTATTTAGAATGATCTTACGTATAAGACATAACATTTGACTTATAGATAAGTTCAGGCTGTGATCTGTCCTTTCATCTTACTGTATTCAGTGTGCTTATTTAATTTCTTGTATTAATGTATTTAAGGTCTTTGCTAAATTCTGATGATAGAAAAAGTGTCAGAGGGTCCAGGCCCTTTGTGAACTTAGTTGAAGTAATTAGGATATAGGACAGATATATAAAAGGATCAAAAATAAATAATATTATGTGAAATTCTACAGTTTTTTCTCATGCTTTGGGGTTCAGCCTTTTGGCCGGAGCAGTCACACTATCTTCTTCTTCTTCTTCTTCTTTTTTTTAAAAAATATTTCACAGTGCCCATAGAACTTGTGGATTGTTGTGTGTGTGTGTGTGTGTGTTTTATGTTTATTTATTTTTTGAGAGAGAGAGAGACAGAATGCAAATGGGGGAGGGGCAGAGAGAGGGAGACACAGGATCTGAATGAAGCAGGCTCCAGGCTTTGAGCTGTCAGCACAGAGCCGGACACGGGGCTTGAACCCACGAACTGTGAGATCATAACCTGAATGAAAGTTGAATGCTAAACTGACCGAGCCACTCAGGTGCCCCTGTATCTTCTTGTTTGTTTGTTTGTTTTTTAGGGTGCTAGAGAAAATGAGGTTAAGGTCTGCGGTAGTTTATCTTGTAAAGAGTCAAGTTTCTCAGTTTTAGAAGTGAATTCAGCTGTTTCTATGCTTAGAGAATCCCTACTTGATATTTTTCTTTTCCTCTTAGATAATTTTAACTCTGGGCTACGAAGAAGACTAATTTTTATGGTGACCTCTTTTCTTCCCTTTCTTTTAACTTAGGCCACAGTGTTAATCGCTAGTTTCTAATCTGATAGATACTATTTATAAAGGAATTGAACCTCTTAGGAAGGAAATTATTCCTAAATAAAGCATTAAAATTTAGCACATGTTTGAACATAGATTTGACCCTATGTTTAACAAAAGGAGGTGTTTGGTTGTGGTTATAATGCCCTTTGGGCATGGTATTAATTGACTTTGGAAATTAATTTAAAATGAAACTTCATTAGGCAGCCAGTAATCTTGGATTTATATTCTTTCTGCTCTAAATCCTTACAAAACATATGCTCTTTAAATAATTAAAAAGTGTGTACTGAAGTTTTATTGTTGAAAAACCATCTTGTATTGAAATAGTAAATAAACAACTTACACATTAAAGCATTTTCCTTTTGTGATGGATTTTTGAAAAGAAATTTTAATGAAATTATATTATTTGCACTAACACTTGACTTTGAAATCTTTAAAGTCAGTTTATTTTATGCTTCTGGACTCATTCATTCATTCAGCAAAAATGTGCAAAGCATGGCTGCATATAGCAGTGAGTAAGAAAGACTTGGATCCTATCCTCAAGCTTCCAGACTAGTAGGTGTGCTTTGTGCTGCAGGCTATAGGGTGTCTGATGTGAGCCGGTGAGGGTGCTTCCCTCCTTTGTGGGAAGGCATCAGCAAAGATCTCTTTGGTAACATGAAGTCTGCAACCTTAGGGGTGAGTAGAATCTGGAAGAAGGGTGAGGGAAGGATGTAGGCACAAAGGAAAGGGTTCTGAGGGAGGGAGCAGTGCCTGGGGAGTGTGGGGGTCCTGTGCAAGTTGACCTAGGAGGCTGAAGTATACACATGTGGTGACGAGGGCCACATTGTGAGAGTCTTGTAAGGGTTTTGACTATCCTAAAGGCTCCAGAAAGCTATTGATGGGAGATCAGATTTGCATTTTGAGTAAGATCAATCTGCAGTAAAGTATAGTGATGTGAGGGCAGAGTGGAAGATGGATGAGAGAGTCGAGCAAATGCAGGAAGGCCAGTTAGCCTTCAGTAGTAGTCCCTGCAAGGGCTGGTGGCAGGTACTTACTTGACAGTTTGGTGTTAACCTCTACATTCTGAGAGACCACTGAAGTAGTCAGGTGAAAACTACGTACGTTTACAGACATATCAAATAAACAGCATATGCCTCTTTTAAGAAGGTGTAAAGCTTTATAGCGCATGTAGTTCTCAAATTTCATTTAAGGATCCATATCCTAAAGATAATGCACAACTACTGTGAAATCTTAATAGTTTTTTTCTTTTGGGTCCGCATTCTGTGTTTATTTTATAAAATGAAACTAATATTCAAATTCTAAATCTTTGGTTATAGTGATACAAAAACAGATTTTTGTTTTCAGTTCTAAACATATTCCATTACTATTCTGGAACAGACCTTTAATTAACTAGTAAGGCAGGGAATTCAGTCTGCCCAAATGTTAGATAATGTTGTTTAACATTTGGTAGCCTGAAGCAAGACAAGGCAATGCTGACCATAACCAAGCAGAGAGGACTCTTTGGTTTTTTAATTATTAAAAAATGTTTATTTATTTTGAGAGAAAGAGTGGGAGGAGGGGCAGAGAGAAAGGAGAGAAGAGAATCCCAAGCAGGCTTCATGCTGTCAGCACAGAGCCCATTGCGGGGCTCAGTCCCTTGACCTCTGAGATCATGACCTGAGCCAAAACCAAGAGTTGGACACTTAACCAACTTAGCCACCCAGGCAACAGAGAGTACTTTTTTTGCGTAATAAAGTAAGCTTGTAAAATGTATACAGTTCTGGAGAGTATGTCTTATGAAGACTAGAGAAGCAGGTGCCATTGGTTCATGGGCTCAGGATGAAACCATGGGCCTTGCCAGAAGATTCTTAACTGTTTTCACCTCTGTGAGGCTCAAATAAATGTGAGGCTGTGCTGGTAGAAAATATTTTGTATTTTCTATTTGTCTTTCTTTTCCAGGGGGAGTAGAAACTTTACATCTCAGATTTATGAGAATGTGATGAGAAAATTTTAGAATTCAGTTTTGAGTCCATAAAGTGAAGGTGGACTGCTGAGAATATTTGAAGGGGATTGAAGCAGTCATCAGAGAGAAAAGAGAATGGAAGGGAGGGTACTTTTGATTTCTCCTGAAGACTGAGAGGGTAGACCATTATTTATAGGCAGACAAGGAATGAACAGAAAGAAAAGATTACAAGTATGTGAAAAACTCAAATTAATAATTTGTAAGAAAACCTCAGAAACACTCAGACTCATACCTTCCTGGAGCTAACCAAACTGTAGGTTTGTGGGTACAGGCCCCAAGACTGTCTTTACTCCTGATACCAGCTGCAAGTTCAGGGGGTTCCCCAAATCACCCTGAGGTTCAGTAATCTGCAAGGACTCACAGAACTCCTTGAGAGCTGTTATTCTTACAGTTGTGCTTATTATAGGGAAAGACTATGGATCAAAATTAGCCAAAGGGAGAGACTCCTAGGGCTAATCCTAGGGCAGGGTCTGGGAGAATTCTAAATGTGTAGCTCTGTTCTCTTCTCCCACAGAGCCAGGATAGTTACCCTCTTGGCATCACTGGGTACATGTGTTTGACCCTATGCATGAAGTGTTGCTAACCAGGGAGTGCACTTAAGCTTTGGTTTCCAGAGTTTTTGGGATTTAATTACATAGGCATGATTGCTTGATTGCCCATGGAATTGAACTCACTCTCATATCTTTTAATTGTGTGTGACCTGAAGCCCCCACACTAAATTGGTCATTCTGACATGGCTAGTCCCTATCCTAAGACTGTTGGGTATGGCCATTCCTACTCTAAGATGGGGTGTGACGAGCCCCTTCCCTAAACAAGGGTACTTCCATCAGATATGACTTAGATTAACTCCCAGAAACCAAGGCCGTGGTTAGACCTCTTTTGGGGCAAAACCAACTTTACTGCACACCTGTATTTTAAAAGGATTGTCATTGAGTTTTATGTTGAGACTGGTCTTGTTGTTTTCAGCACTAATTCTGGGGTGCCTGGGTGGCTCAGTCAGTTAAGCATCTGACATTGACTCAAGTCATGATCTCATCGTTCATGAGTTCAAGCCCCGCATCAGGCTCTCCTCTGACAGTGCAGAGCCTGCTTCCGATCCTCTCATTCCCTCTCTCTACCCCTACCCTGTGTGTGTTCTCTCTCTTTGTCTCAAAAATAAATGAGCATTAAAAAAAAAAGTGATACCAGCCTGGGAATATTTTGAAGGAAAGGGGCGATAGGATTTATTTATATATTGGATGTACATATGAGAGAATGAAATGAGGAGTCCAAAATACCTCTTGGGGCTTTGGGCGTGAACAGCCCTTAAGGATGGAGTTGGCATGACTGGGAAAGCCAGTTGTCTATCATAAGAATTAGGTGGCTCCCACCACTACCATCAATTAAGAAGATGTCTTAAAAACTAGTCCGATATTGATAATACATTGAGGCTCATTAAAAGCAAATCACTTCTTGTGTTTCAGATACTTGAAAAAAAGAAAAGTCTGTTGTATCTTACAGTGCCCATGTGAGGACTTTGAATGAACAAAAGGCCAACTTTAATGATACCAATACTCTTATATTGCTTCCTCTCTCATAATATTATCAAAGTGATCCAAACTATGTTTAGATGTTATAAATTATTTCTGAATAGCAACAGTAGTAGTTTCTGGATCTAAAATTATTCAGCTTATTTAAACTGATAACATTTTGAGAAGTTTTTGCTCTGTTATATATGCTACATGCATGAGTTATGTCATATTTCATAGTTTCTTCATGCTATCTGCTGACCTAGTAAATTGGTTTATTTGGGTCAGTTGAGAGCATTGATCTAAAGGACTAAATTAACATTGAACTCAGTTCATTATCTTCATGGATCTTTCCTCAGCGTTGATGATGGTTATTTTTATACAGGTTCAGTTTCTTCATTGAGTTTAAGTGTGAATGATGGCAGTTAGTTATAATTCAGTGGATAACATAGGATAATATAACTGCACTCTAATTTTAATTTAAAAATTGATAATTAAAAAATTCTTCCAAATAGCAAGATTTTGTTAGTATTACTCTGTGTTGGTGTTAAGACCATAATAATGCCAAACCATTTGGCATTCATCTATTTATCAGTACATAACTTGTCATCTGACAAATCTGTCGGCTAGAATTTGTGCTGTTCTCAAGCCCTAGCGACCCAGTAATATCTTTGCTGCATTATGGAAAGAAAAAAGTTTGCTTAAGACTGCTTAGGAAATTTCTCATCATAGAGAATTGTGACTCAATGAACTCAGTTCTAATTACATTTAAATTTGTTTATACCAGTTAAAAGGATTGACTAGACAAGAAATACAGTTGGCCTCTGGACAATATGGGTATTAAGGTTGCCAACCTCTGTGCAGTCGAAAATCTGTGTATAACTTTTGAGTCCCCAAAACTTATAAGCGCTAATAGTCTATTGTTGACTGGAAGCCTCACTGATAACTTAAAACAGTTGATTAATAAATCTTTTGTATGTTATATGTATTATATACTGAATTTTTAAAATAAAATAAAGAGAATGTTATTAAGAAAATAATGAGGGACAAAATATACTTACAGTACTGTGCTGTATGTGTAAAACAAAAATCCTGCGTACATGTGAAATTCAAGAATCAGCTGTATTCTGTTCAAAAGCAAGTTGAGGATCAAATTGTCCTTTCTTGGCTCTCTGCTCTGGCTTAGTTCTTTGGGCCACTGCCTTAATTCTATTCATTTGTTTTGGAAAGCAAACAAATTAGTGAAATAAAGCAGATTGGTATTGCTAACATCAGCATAGAGAATGAGAACCTGTGGTCACATGTATACTTTATTAGGAAAAAAGTTCAAATGAAAGTTCTTCAGGTGCAAGAAATCATATCCTGGTAGTCATTCTTAAGTGGTGGATTACATTGAATTTTCCTCCCTCCCTCTTTTCTTCTCTTCATCTCGCCCATCCTCCCTCCATTTCTCCCTCTGTCCTTCCCATCATTTATTATATATCTAAATTCAAAGCTTAAAAAGTTACTGTTAGCCTGGCTTTTAAAAATGTGTTACACCTTGAGTGCTATAGGTAAGACCAGCAATATACCTAGGTATTTTATGGAATCAGAGCTAAGGATATTGTCCAGAATATTTCAGAGAGGACAACTGTAGACAGTGCAAGGAATCATGCTGTTATTTAATGTCTACAGAAAGACATCCCTCCTCCCAGCTAGTAACTGATTTATTCCAGTGTTTTCACTGCCCTTACTGCTAGCAGGGACATTTTTCATCAGGTTTCATTTGAACTCTGTGTACTTTAGCAAAAGTCTCTATGTATGCTCTTAATGTAAATTTGGAACTTAAAAAGGCCTCTTTTTAATGTAATTTGTTAATAAGTTTGTTTACCATTGTCATTCTCCTGTGATCTTCTTGTCTCTACATGGCGTTCAACCTTCAATTTACTATCCTCTTGAACAGGACCTAGTTCTCTTCTTCCCAGTCAGTTATGCGATTGATACCATTGCTTCTGTAGAGCCAAAATTGTAACATTAGTACAAGTTTATTAATACTTATTTCCCTTGCCGGTGGGAGTTTGGAACTTTTAAAGACAGATTTATAATGATATTTTTAAAGTGGGAGAATATGTGAGGCAAATGGGAATGTGAATTGATAAGTTGAAAAAGATTGAGAAAAAATGTAAATAAAATACTTAGTTGCTGAGATAATTATCAGATGGATCTTGGGTATACATTTTCTGAGATAGAACTCAGTTTGATCTGAATTCATCATGCTTTTAGCCTGGTTTGTTGCTTTTGCTATTAATGATGTTGTTCTTAGGGAATGTGTTTACAGTGGTGGAATTTTACTACAATCTTCCCTTATTGTTCATGAACAAAGTTAAAGTCTTGCTATACCAAATAGATGAAGTAGTACAAAATTATAGTAAATTATGTTCATGTTCTTTGTTCTTACACGATTACCTGCTGCAGTCCTACAAAATACTTTTCAAAGATAAATATATTTTGAATTGTAGCTTTCTATATACACATTTGTCAAATATATCAGTGTGTGATTTTTTAAATTAATGTAAGTCCACTTAGGTGTATAAGTTCAGTAGAAACAGTGGTTTAAAATGAAATTAGGAAAGAAAATTCAGGACAGTTTCAGTGTTGCTTATTTTTATTTGTTTTGTTTGTTTATTTTAATTTTAAATAGACTCCATGCCCATCATGGGGCTTGAACTCATGACCTTGAGATTGAGTTGCATGCTCTATCAGACTGAGCCAGCCAGGCACTTTTGCTTCCTTTTGTTTACTTTTACTTACTTTTAACAGTAGAAACTCACCTTCTTGGAAGGTGCTTTTTGGGACAAAAATACTGCTTTCAGAATATCCAATGAATATATCATTTGGGAAAAAAACAGAGGAACTGGAAGAAAACCCCAGAGAGATTAAGGAATACTTTTTCAGGGCTACTCAACAAAGAATTTATTTATTTTTAATTTTTTAAATGTTTATTTACTTTTGAGAGAGTGTATGAGTAGGGGAGGAGCAGAGAGAGGGAGACACAGAATCCGAAGCAGTCTCCCTCTGAGCTTTCAGCACAGAGCCTGATGTGGGGCTTGAACTCACAAACCGTGAGATCGTGACCTGAGCTGAAGTTGGACACCTAACAGACTGAGTCACTCAGGTGCTCCACAAAGAATTTATGTGAAGCAAATTAGTTGGGTTTCTTTTTTCCTTGGGAGAAATTCTAACATAATTTTAAATTAAGGAAAGAGAAAATAAAACTGTATTCAGCGAATATAGTAGAATAGTACACATCGTTATTATGGCTAAAGGAGGTAGAGGAAAAGGGAAGGGGAAAAATAAAGGATTTCAAAGTTGGAAGGAATTTTAACTGATTGTTCTATTTAGCTTCCTTTTTTTCAGATAAATAATATTGCAATTTAAGAAATGAGGTGGGACTGAGAAAGTAACCCAAACTAGAGGGTGAAAGTGGAGAAGGAAGTTTATCTATTAAAATTACTTTCACCTTGTGTTTTCTACGGAGGGTTTTGCCTAAAGGATAATAGAGCAGTAGGTTTTTAAAAGAGATTTAAAGCATAGGCATTCTTGAAATATTATCATCTCATTATAATCTTATATAGTTTTTCAGATTACAAAAGCATGATACATGCTTATTTCAAGCCAAGAAACCATTCTGAACATGAAATGTAGAGATTCCTCATAATTTCACCCTCACAGAAATAACCACTCTTAAAAGTTTGTTGAATAAACATTATTTTTCTTCACTTTTATAAAAATGGGAGTATACTGTATATGTTCTTTTATAATTTGGTATTTTTAGTTATCATCTTGCATGCTTTGTACATCTGTATATATAGTTCTGCTAATGTTAAATGTATACATAGAAATCCATTGTATGGCCCTTTCCATGTGCCATAATTAGTTGAAATCATTTCTTAGTGAAAGTATTCAGTTGATTTCTAATTTTTTATGAATACAAAGAGTATACATAGAAGTACAAATAGTTCTTCAGTGAACTTGGTGGTGTGTTTATTTACCCTTTGTACTTGTGTTAGTATTTAGTAGGATAAATATTTCTGGATCTCAGAATACAAACATAAAAAACACTCAGAGTGGGTACTAATTTGTATTTCCTTTAAGGAAGTATTGTCAGTTTTTTAATCTGATAACCAAAACATGTTTATTAATTTGTAGTCCTTAGTTTGTGTCTTTTTTGTGAATTTTGACAAAGTGAATACTCCCACGTGACCAGCACCAAGGTCAAGAAACCACATCCATAGAAATACCCGTGGTGACCCTTTAGGCATTAAAACTATTCTTCCTTCCTGCCTCCCACTCCCACCCCAAGGGTAAACACTAACCTTGACTTCTAACACCACAGATGAGTTTTTACCTGTTTGAATTTTATGGATGGTATCATACAGAATCATACAGATATTGTCTGACTTCTTTAATTCAACATTGTTTTTTGAGATTCAAACATGTTGTATATACTTGTAGTCTGTTCCTTCTCCTTGCTGTATGGTGCTCCATTGTCTGCATATATAGTTCACTTACCTGTACTAATACTGATGGCATTTGGGGTGTCCTAGTTTTTGGATATTAGGAATAATGCTGCTATAATATAAACATGCTTGCATTTGTCTTCTGATGAACACGTATATACACTTTTGTTGGGAGTAACATTGCTATGTTATAGTTTGGCTTCTTTTAATACATCTTTGGTTGTACATTTTAGTTCCCTGTTATATTATTCTTGACTTTTTATTTGGCATTTTCTTCTTGTTTTCTCTTCATATTATGATCAGTTTTAGTAGATACTGACAAACATTTCTATAAAGTGGCTCTTTCAGTTTGCGTTCCTATTAGCTGTTTGCTTCACATCCTTGCTAATATCTACTGTTGTTTTATTTTCCCATTATATTGAGTGTGTAAAACTCCAAACCATATTAGTATAACCTATACATTTGACTTGATATCTGGTACTTTTTTAAATTAAGAATTTCCTGGTCAGTTTTGGTTCTTTATTCATTCAGGTGAACTTCAGGATCATTCTGAAGTTTATAAAATAAAAATGTTGTGATTTTGTGATTTTTTATTTATAATTTTATTGACTTATAGTTACATTGATGTGAATTGGCAACTTATAATATTGAGTCTTCCAATTCAGAATAAGACATGATTTTTCAATTAATTTAAGATTTCTTTTATGTCCCCCAGGTGAGTTATATGGTTTCTTTTATAGATCATTCACATTTCTTACTAAGTGGATACTTTTATTCTTGTGAAGGTTTGAGTATATTTTCTTCTTTTTTATCTTCTAATTGGTGTAAAAATCCTGATAAAAGTATATTATTTCTTTTAAAGTTTTGCTGTGTTCTTTCTATCAGATACTGAGTATTCCTCAGTTTTTATACGTGAGACTAACATGTCTTTTCATGTGTGTGTGTGTTTATGCATTTCATTATTATTATTCTCCTTTCTAAAAGGAATTGGCAAATTTTCTTTTATCTGTTTGCAGGGACAATTTGAATAGTGTCAGACCAGTTTACTCTTTGACTATATAAAAGATCACAAGTGAAATATCTGGACTTGATTTTTGGAATGTAGCTTTTTGCTTTCTCAGTTCCATACAAAGCCTTATATTACTTATTCAGGTTTACTATTCCATAAGTGCATTTTGCTGACTGTTTATTCATTGGATTTATTCTCAGATTTATGAGCATTGAGTTAAGAAAATAGTCTCCTATAATTCTTTTTGCTTTCTTATTTTTTTCTAATTTCAGTTTCGATATTTTTATAGTTTCTCTTTAGATTTTGAGTAGCTGATGAGTGATTTATAGGTTATATTGAATCTTAATCAGAGATACAGTCTTTATTCTTTTCCTATGTGGGTTTCAGTTGATATTGTTATTAATACCTCTTTGATTTTGTAGATTCATGTTATTCTTTCAATGAATTCTTCATTTTATATGCTTATTAATTTGTTTTCTATCTTGGTAACATAGATATTTAAACTTCCAGCTTTCTCAGATTAACAGATTGGTTAATGACCCACAGATTTTGACATGGTTTTCATTTTAATTATAATTTTCTAGATAATCTTTGAGTTCCCCTTTCACCTAATATTTATTTATGAGAGGAGTATATTAAATTCTCATAGATACTAATGAATTTTGGGCTGTTGTTATTGTTGTGTTGTCATAAATCTCAGGTTTCATTGTGTATGATTAGAATGTTTTGTTAAGATGTTCTCTACTAGTCCAGTGTGTTTTCACTTTTGTGTAGTGTTGTGTATTATTCTTTAATAAGAGCATAATTCTCTTTTCATGACATAGAGTTCGATGTGTGAGTATGCCCTTGTGTGTTCCAGCTTAATATTTTCTGTATTCTTAGTTTTTTACTTATTCCATCAAAGCCTGAAAGAAGTTTATCAGGCTGTTGTGTCACTTTCTCCGTGGTAGTTTCAAATGTTTGCTATTTAAATTTTTTAACAGTTTTGTTGAAATGCGGCTGACTTACAGAAAACTACACACATTTGAAGTGTATAATTTGATAGTGTTTTGAAATACATATCACTACCGTGAGATCCACAATCAAGAAAACCAAAATATCCATTACCTCCAAAGTTTTCTTGTGCATCTTTATAACTCCTCATTGTTTTCCTGCCTGTCCTCAGGTAACCCTGAATTGCTGTCTTTCACTCTAGTTTACCTTTTCTAGAATTTTATTTTAATGAAATTGTACGCTGTTTGTTTGTTTTTTTTTCCTACTTGGTTTCTTTTACTCAACATAATTATTTTCAGAGTCATCTAAGTTGTTGTGTGTTTTCCTTTGTGTGTTGTGTTCATTCCTTTTTATTCCCCAGAAGTATTCCATTGTATGGAAACACTAGCTTGTCCATTCATCTGTTAATGGATACTTGGGGTTTTTTTCCCTTTTTGGGGCTATTATACATAAAAATGCTATACACATTTGTGTATAAATCCTTGTATGGACACGTTTTTTTTCTTTGCTTTTAGGTAAGTACCTAAGAGTAGAATGGCTAGATCATATGGCAGGTATGTATTTAAGGTTTTAAGACACTGTTCCTGTTTTCCAAGTTGGCTATACCATTTGGCATTTCATTAGCAGAATGAGAATTATAGTATTTGTTTGCTAGGAGTGCTGTAACAAAATACCACAAACTGGGTGGTTTAAACGATAGGAATTTATTTCCTCATAGTTCTGGAGTGTACGATCTAGGTGCTG
The DNA here is from genome assembly GCF_003009895.1 of Hyaena hyaena. NCBI lineage: Eukaryota > Metazoa > Chordata > Mammalia > Carnivora > Hyaenidae > Hyaena > Hyaena hyaena. Next base: position 331,827 of record NW_024081803.1, on the reverse strand, counting down.
GCAGAATTGGTTTCTCCTAAGGCTTTTCTCCGTGGCTTGTAGATGGCTCTTTCTTGCTGCCTCTTCACATGCTCTTTTCTTATGTCCGGATTTCCTCTCCTTAGAAGGACACCAGTCACATTGGGTTAGGGCTCACCCTAACCTCATTTTAACTTAACCATCTCTTTAAAGGCCATCTCCAAATATGGCCACATTCTGAGATCCTGGGGGATTAGGACTTCAGTAATAGTTTGGGGGAGGCACTTTAGCCTTGTCAACACTTGCTATGATTGGTTGTGGTTGTATAATTTTAGCCTTTCTCATAGATGTATAATAGTATCTCATTGCATTTTCAGTTTGCATTTCCCCAGTGATGTTGAGCATATTTTCATGTGCTTATTGCCATGCATGTATCTTCTTTGGCAAAGAAGATTTGGGGTTTGGTTTCTTACTAGTAAGTGGTTGGTTGGTTTTTTTTTTTTTTTTTTTTAACGTTTTACTTATTTCTGAGAGAGAAAGACACAGCGTGAGCAGGGGAGGGTCAGAGAGAGAGGGAGATAACAGAATCTGAAGCAGGCTCCAGGCTCTGAGCTAGCTGTTAGCACAAAGCCGGATGCAGGGCTCTAACCCACGAACCATGAGATCATGACCTGAACCGAAGTTGGACGTTTAACCAACTGAGCCACCCAGGCGCCCCTCTTACTAGTAAGTACTAAGAAATCTTTGTTTTGTTTTGTTTGGATACAAGGTCTTTATTGGGTACGTGCTTTGAAAATATTTTCTCCCAGTCTCTGGCTTGTATTTTCATTCTTCTAATAGTATCTTCTAATGAGGGCAAGTTTTTCATTTTGATGAAGTCCATTTTATGAACTTTTTCTTTAATAGACTGTACTTTTGGTATCCTATTTTATTTTTAAAGCTTATTTATTTTGAGAGAGAGAGGGAGCACACAGGCATGGGAGGGGCAGAGAGAGGGAGAGAGAAGCTCTGTGGGGTTAGCACAGAACCCAGTGTGGGCTTGAATGGTGATGGGAGATCACCACCTAAGCCAAAATCAAGAGTTGGACGTATAACTGACTGGGCCACCTGGGCACCCCTTGATATCTTTATTTTAGAGATCTTTGCCAAATCCATGAAGACAAAGATTTTCTCCTTGGTTTTCTTCTAGAAGTTTTATAGTTCTTGGTTTTATGTCTAGGTCTATGATCCATTTTTTCAGTTACTTTTTGTATATTATATGAAGTATTGATCAGTTCTTTTTTCCCCCCATATCTGAATATCCAGTTGTTCTAGAACCATTTGTTGAAAAGGACTTTACTGACTTTCCTTTGCACCTTTGTTAAACATCAGTTAACCATAAAAGTCTGAGTCTGTTTCTGAGCTGTGTTCTATTCCATGGATCTTTTTGTGTGTCTTCAGGCCAGTACCACACTGTCTTGATTACTGTAACATTTAAAAAATTTTTAATTCCAGTATAGTTATGATTACTATAACTTTTAAAATTAGTCCTGAAGGTCATGTATTGTAAGTCCTCAAAGGAAAAGTTTTTCCTTTTCAAAGTTGTTTTGGCTCTTCTTGGTTCTTTACATTTTCATTTGCATTTTAGAGTCAGTTTGTAAATTTCTACAAAACTGTGTGTGAGGATTTTTATTGGGATTGTGTTGAATTTCTAGATCAGTTTGGGAAGAATTGAAATCTTAACAGTATTGAATCTTCTGATCCATGAACAAGGCATATCTCTCCATTTATTTAGGGGTCTTTAATTTCTCCCAGCATTATTTTGTAGCTTTTGGTGTAAAGTTCTTGTGTCTTTGTCAGAATTGTCTCAAGTGTTTCATATTTTCTGACACTATTGTTAAAGGTACGTGTTATTAATTTCAGTTTCTGATTGTTTGTTGTTGGTTTACAGAAACACAATTGATTATTTTGCATTGATATACTTGTTTTAGTAACTTTTTTGATAGTTTTGATGGGACTTTGTAGATGAGCACATCCTCTACCAATAAATTTCACACCAATGTACTTTAATGTGCTTTCCATCCTTTGTTCTGGTTCATGGCCTTTTCAGCAAAGAAAGTCATTTTTAGTTTTGAATCATTTTTCTAGTACTATTTTTTTCTCTTTTTTGTTTTCCCCCATATTTCTGTTATGAAACCTAGCTATCAGTTTTCTAGTGTATCAATAAGAAAGGGCTCTAGAGGTAAGGACTTTTATTTCTCTTATGGAATCAAAATAGAACATAGGGGGTTTTTTGGGGGTTTTTTTGCATATACTTTCCCCATTTTTCCAATTGTTTTTTTTTCCCCTCAACTTTTTAATAGTTGTACTGTGTCAATATATTACAAAGCTTTTAACTCTCACATAATGTTACTTCTTCAAGTAACTATACAGTTAGCTTATGCTCATATCAGTCTTTATATATATGTCTTTGTAATCATTTTTGTTTTCTGAAGCTTATTCTCTAGTAGATTCCCCAGAAGTTGAAAACAAGTTTTCTACGGTTCTTACATAGTGTCACCTTGATACCTGAAGGTTAGTTTTGCTGGATATAAAATTCTTGGCTTGCATTTTTATAAGTATCTTAAACATATTTGTTTTCTTCTGGTATAAAATATTGTTGGCAATGTCCAATGATAATTAAGTCATGTGCTCTTTTGCCTAGAAGTATAAAGGACTTTTTCTTTAAAGTCTAATAATTTTTGAGGGTACCTAGGTGGCTCAGTCAGTTAAGCATCTGACTTCAGCTCATGTCATGATCTCATGGTTCATGAGTTCAATCCCTGCATTGGGCTCTGTGCAGGCAGCTCAGAACCTGCAGCCTGCTTTGGATTCTGTGTCTTCCTCTCTGCCCCTCCCCTGCTTGCACTCTTGTCTTTCTCTCAAAAATAAATAAGCATTAAAAAGATTTTTAAAAAATGAAGTCTAATAATTTTTTAAAAGAATATCTCTGGTGTTGGTCATTCAAGGCTGGTAGTCTTAGCTATATGGTATGTTCTTTTAGTATTTAGCTTCACGTTATTTTTTCTAAGCAAATGTTGTTTGCATTATGGTTTTCAGTATTTGGTTCTATTGCTTTCTTGGTTTAGGCAGCAATTCCTGTTTTCTGTGTTAGATATCCTCATCCAGTTTTAATATTTGTTATTTTCTATTGTATCCTAATTTTTATTTATGTCTTCATTTTCTTTTATTTAAAAAGTTTTCTTCTCTTCCCTGTTTCTCTTAAAGCATGTTTGTGTTTATTTGCTCTCATCTTCTAAAATAATACATTGATTTTTAAGAAAAATTTATTTATTTATTTATTTATTTATTTATTTATTTATTTATTTATGTTTAGTGGATCCCTACACACGCTATGGGGCTGGAACTCAATGACCCCAAAATCAAGAATCACGTGGTCATCCAACTGAGCCAGCCAGGTGCCCCAATAATGTTCATTTCTAAGCTGGTGTTTTCTTTTATTATTTTTCCTTGAGTTTTATCCCCTCTTTTCTGAATTAAAAGAAAATTCTGACTTACATTCTTTCATGCCTTGTATCATCTTAATATCTTTTTTTTATAAAGATGATTTTTTTGCGTTTATTTTTTTAAAATATTTTTATTTATTTCTAGGAGAGAGAGAGAGAGACACACACAGCGTGAGCAGGGGAGGGTCAGAGAGAGAGGGAGTCACAGACTGAAACAGGCTCCAGGCTCTGAGCTGGCAGTCAGCACAGAGCCTGACGTGGGGCTCGAACCCACGAACCACGAGATCATGACCTAAGTGAAAGTCGGACGCTTAACCTACTAAGCCACCCAGGCGCCCCTCATCTTAATATCTTTTATCTGGCTTTAATTAGTTAGGTGTGCTTTCATTGTGGAGTATTTGCTGTTTAATCTCTTTTTCTTACAATAATTTTGGGATCTGATTTTAGTAATTTTCTGTTGCTTATTTTTATGTAAAGTTATTTTTCTCCCACTCTTAAAGTAAGGATTAGTTTCTCCCCTCTTGTGCTCCTTTTGCGTTTTTTAAAAATGTTTATTTACTTATTATGAGACACAGAGAGAGTGCACAAGCCTCCAAGAGTGTGAGTGGGTGAGGGGCAGAGAGAATGGGAGACAGAATCCTGAGCAGTCTCCGCCATCAGGTCAGAACCCTAGTGCAGGGTTTAATCCCATGAACTATAAGATCATGATCTGAGCTGAAATCCAGTTACATGCTTAACCAATGGAGTCAGCCAGGCACCCCTTTTGTGGTTTTTGTGCAGATAACAAATTTTCAGCTTAGCCATATTCTTAGTTTACAGTAAGTTTATCAGGAGATAACGCCCTTGTAAGCTGAGGAAGATCTGCATATTCAAATAGCCTTCATAAAAGATTGTACCAATTTACAGTCATATTCACAGTGAAAAAGACCATGGTATCCTCTTTTCAAAAAATATTAAAATGTTCCGTTCTGTGTTTTACAGATTAAAATGTGCAAATTCTGTGTTTTGGTTCCATAAAAATCTGACAAATGAAAACACTAGCTAGGATATTATTCCGCACAGTCACACAGCACACATTGAATGCCTGCCTTTGTGCCTAGGATACAGAAGTGAGTCACTGGGTTTAGGGTTTTTTTCATTTACAATAGTAGTTGTCAAATTGTCCAACAGTGTCTGAGGCTACCCGTTTTTGTACATCCTTACTTATATTTTTAATAGTTTCAGATGTTTTAATTTTTGCTAATATTGGCCAAAGATAAGACAAAATTCCATTTCTTTAGGGCCCTTAAGGTATTAGGGGTGGGAGAGGTGCAGGACAGGGGATAATCCAGGCAAACTATGACATGCATTGTGGTAAGCTCTGTGAAGGAAGCAGGGGGTACTTCAGAAAATCAGCCTTACTCCTCAGCATCCAAAGCACCTACTGCTCCAGCTTCCTCCTGGATGAAGAAGGACCAGCCCACATTTATCCTCCAGCAAGTTGGAATGATAGGTGAGTGTCTCTTAAAAGACTCTGAAGATAAAATTCAGGAGTATGAGCAAATCCTCAATACCAAACGAGAAAAACAATAGGAATCTTTTGTGAAATTCACACACGATCAGATTATATGACCATATGGGACAAGGCCAACAAGCTGTGTGTCTTGAAGCTTTCTTGCATATCTGGGTACCAGGTCCGACTTGAAGAGATGGCTGCTGTACACTTTTTTAACTGGTTTGATAATCACTTTTCCTCTTCCAACTTTGCATCCTGAGAACACTAAACATTTTTGCAGGTCCATTTTATACAATTTGAAAGACCTTAAAACTTTCTTGTTGCCACAAGCCTAATTTTCTCTTCAGAAAGATCTTTCATCCTGCTTTGAGGAGGTGGAAGTTAAGTATACATTTATTTTTCACATGTTACTTATTCAGGACCACATTTTTGCAGAATGTCTTGTTTCCTTTATTGTTTCTGGAAAGGAAAGTTCTATTGAAATTGTTTTAGTATGAATAGAATAGTTTTATTAATTAGAGCTTATTTTGAGAAATTCTGAGTTTAATTCCAATGTATGCCAGTTCTTTCCAAAGTAAGGTAACATTCAGAGACAGCTCTTATCATATGGCTTGGCGAAATTTCTGGCATACTCATATTCACAGATTCCTTATCAATGAACATCTTTGACTTTTAAATCTAACCAAAAACTGAAACATTATTCTTTGTCCATTTTCATTATATATTGTTAACAAGCTTAGTTGCAAACAAATAAAGTACTTCAGCTATTTAGGGGGGAAAACATACAGGGAGGTTGCTTGGGGACACACATGAGCCATCTTGGGGTGGTGGGTAAGGAAGGCACCATAAAGGAAGAATTGCTTGGTCATTTTGAATGTTGAGTGTAAGAGTTCTTATTCTTTTACTCAGGAACTAGGGGAGTGGTAATGAAGGACATTTATATAGAACAGCAGCGTGTACAGAGCTACAGAGGTTTAAGCCTAAAGGATGCTTTTTGGGGGAAGTACTGGTGCTTTGAGGACGAAGTTTTTTGAGAAGAAGTTCAGGGTAAAAAGGTAGGAGGCCATGTCATGAATGGCCACATAGGGAAAGTCAGAGTAATCAGACTTTATTCCATTAAGTGAAGGAAGTCATTACTAGATATTTAAAATAGGAGATGATGTGATCTGATTATCAGGCATATGATGTAATAGAAGGCGTAGAATTAGTTATGTTTTGAGTTTGGGAAATTATAGTTTTAAAAGGAGTCAGACTACTAAGGACAAGGAGATTTTTGGGCAGTGGGTGTCTCAGCTACCTCCCTATTTGTAATGCTTTTAACATTAAAGGTTAGACCATTCTTATGCACATAGTTCTTCCAGAACTCAGGCCCACACCAAATCTTAGCCTGTAATGTATTAGCATTTGTTCCTCTTTAAATCTCCCTGGAGATCTCTAAGGGAAGCTCCATTCCTCTCCAGCTCGGGGTCTGTTCTCAGCCTTGTACTTTACAAGAGAAAGTTGGAATCCTCAGTTTTTGCCCCCTCTCCTGGAAGGGAGTCTTAGCAGTAATGTTCACATTTGGCCCAAGGACCTGAGTTTAGATCCAGAGTTCAGAGTTATGATTTATTGCTCCAGTCCACCTCCAGCATCATAAAGAGGTGCTCTGCATGAAGCCAGCACCATATTTTTATAGATCTGTCCAAATACGATCGTGGCTGGTTACAAAACAATGATAATACTTCATTCTGATGCCTAAAGGCTGTAAAGCTGTTAATAAATATGCGTTTAAATTTCAATTCCTGGTACTCATTTGTACCCATTCCTTGTGTGCTTATTTTTAAAGCCAATTATATGTTTGCGGTATAACTTGTAGTTCAGTATTTCTGTTCATTATAACATTTGGTGTCAAATGAATTTCTTTTCCTCATTTTCCTTACAGAGGTTTTTGATCTCAAAAATGTATAAATTTACATCTAACCCTTCTTTTTAACTTGAATCTCTTTAATCTGACTCCAGCAGACTTTTGTCCTTGGGGCATTTATTTCTGGCATTTTCATTGGAAGCCTTTTTTTCCCCCTTTAACATCACATGACAAGTTTAAGTGGCAGAGACTAGTACCAACAACTAAGAAGTCTACCAAGAAATATATAGGAACAGAAAACAAGCATGAAGAAAAAGTTGAATATTGGGTGATTAGCAAGTATGACAGAGGTTTTGAATCAGAGGTTTAGATGAGAGGAAATTATTGTAGACTGTAGAAGAGAGTTTCTTAGTAGCTCTGGAACCACCACCTAGGCTGTGATATATAGACTTTGATTTTGAAGATTCCTGGTGTCCGTAGTAGATTACTTGGTTATATTAAGATCAGTGCATTTCAAAGTGTGGTCCTGGCAGCAGCAGGACCAGGACCATCCCATCACCTGGGTGCTAGTTAGAAATGCAGATTTTTGGACCTCCCTTCAGACCTCCTGAACCAGAATCTCTGGAGGTGAGAGGGGCCCAGCAATTTTGAATTTTAAAATTCACTGGATTAGTTAGAATGAGAGAAGATAGAGCTCATTGGATCAACAGTGTTAGGAAATAATGCTAATTATGTAACAGAGTACCCGGTTTCAGAGATTTTTTCTTCTGGAGATTTCTTTTTTGTTGTGGTAATCCTTGTTAGTAGCTATAATTTCAATGAAAAAAGAATTCCAGAGACTTGACATTATATTGAATTGAGCATTTATGTGATCTCTTTTTACTCAATGTCTTTCATTTTCTGTAGCTTTGAGATCTCAGCCTTTCTCTGTTTGTTACTCAGAGAGTACAACTACTCTCTCCTGTTTCAGGCTCTTAATCTGGATTATTACCTCTTTAGATTTCTGTGTGGAAATGTGAGTGTAGATTTAAAAATTGAAATTTACTTGAAAGATATAAGTAAGATATGAGGAAGAGAGAGGTAGTTCAAATAGAAGGCACGATGGAAAACATTGAATTTTCTTTTAAATTTATAATACGGAAAGGGAAAATTCCTTAGAAACATAGTTAAGTTTTATTATTTAACTAAAGTTAATAGTTGAAAATTAGCTCCTTATTCAAGACCTCTTTGACATGGGACTTGGCTTTAAGTGTTTGAACTTGACACCAAAAGTAAAAGCAAAAAAAAAAAAAAAAAAAAAAGACAAGTGGGACTACATACAACTGAAAACCTTCTGCACAGCAAAGGAAACCATCCACAAAGGCAGCCTTCTGAATGAGAAAAAGTATTTGCAAATCATATATCTGATAAGGGGCTAATATCCAAAATATATAAAGAACTCCCTACAACTCAAGAGCAAAAAACAACAGACAGTTCAATTTAAAAAGTGGACAAAAGATCTGAATAGACATTTCTCCAAAGAAGACATCCAGATGGCCGACACATACTTGAAAAAGATGCTCAACATCACTCATTAGGGAAATGCAAATCAAAACCATAATGAGATTTGCTACCTTATACCAGTTTAAAAAGTCAAGAGAATAACAAATGCTGGCAAGGATGTGTAGAAAACGGAAACTTTGTGCACTGTTGGTAGGAATGTAAATTAGGACAGCCACTGTGGAAAACAGTACGGAGATTGTCCTCAAAAAATTAAATCTGGAACTTGCCATTTGCAACAAGATGGATGGACCCTGAGGACATTATGCTAAGTGAAATAAGTTAAGACAGACAAAGACAGATAACATATGATCTCTCTTATATATGGAATCTTAAAAAAGAAATACAAATTAAACATTAAAGCCAAGCTCACAGATAACAGATTGGTGGTTGCCAGAGGTGTATGTGTTAGTGGGGTGGGAGGGGGGAGTAGAAATGGACAAGGGGAGTCAAAAGGGATAAAATGAAACAAACAAACAAAAAAGAACTTACTAAAATGAAAATACGACGTCTTTTAGGAAATGCTAACCTAAGTTTTTGAACTAGTGTTAAAAAGATAAGATACAAGGCATGATGGGAGATATTAAAACAGTAAAATTTCTTTACCTAACTAAAGCTAATATTTAAAAGTTATTTTTGAATGGTTTAACAGCAAAAAATCCTAAACAAGCATATATAGTAAAAAGCTTTCTTTCATCTTTTCCCTTTGAGGTACCCAAAGTTTGCCTATCCTTTTATACACACATGCACACATTTGTATGTATCACAGATAGTATCTTACTACTGTACCTTTTATAATAGACAATTACATTTCTTAAAATCTTTTGCCATCATTACTGTGATACTGTGCATATGTAATCACACATATGTAAGTAGAGCTGTAGATTAAATTTCTAGAAGTTTACTGGTTGTATCAAAGAGGATGTGTGTGTGCAATTTTGATAGATATTGGCAAATTGCCGTCCATAATGGGGATCAGTTTGGACTCTCATCAGCAATGTTAGAAGCTACCTATTTCTTCACAGCTTCACCAGTTAAAAGTTTTAAATTTTTGCTAGTTTGGTTGGTGAAAAATATTTTCTCGTTTTAGTTTTAATTGTGGATAGTGTTGATCTTTTGTTTGTATTTATTTCCCGTGAAGTACGGATCATTTTTGAATATTTTTTTGAGGAGTATCTCTCCAGCACCTGTGGGCTTTGAAGATACCAAAATGAAAAATTCATTGTGAGGTTAATTTTTGTTTTTGTTTGTAATTAAGATGGAAAACACTTTGTCTTTATTTTTTTTAATGTTTATTTATTTTGAGAGAATGCGCACGCATGCTCACACAAGAGGGGGAAGGGCAGAGAGAGAGAGAGGGAGAGAATCCCAATAAGGCCCCACAGTGTCAGAGTAGGCTCTGTCCCATGAACTAAGATCATGATCTGAGCCAAAATCAGGAGTCGAACATTTAAACCAGCTGAGCCACCCAGGTGCCCTATGATGGAAGACTTTGAAATGAGGGATGCTGAAGACGACCAGCCAAGAGAGAGGGTGTGCTTGAAAATAAATGAAACAAAGTGACTGTAGAGGATTTAGGGAACCAGGAAATGCCTATTTAATCAGAGATACTTACATTGTGTGTGATATCATGACATCATTTCTTGGTCTTCTGCTCAGAATTCAGGTAGTTTGACAACAGAATTTACTTTTTGAGAACATGTGGTTTTCCACAAGATTTCTGCTGGCATTGCTGCAGTAAAGTGAAATATAAAAAAAGGTCTGAGGTTGGGGAGACGGGAAGGGGGTGATGGGCATGGAGGAGGATACTTGTTAGGAAGAGCATTGGGTGTTATGTGGAAACCAACTTGACAATAAACTATTTAGGGGAGAAAAAAAACAGGTCTGAAGTTTAGGTGTTAGGACGAGTCTCGTAGGTGTGCACATAAAGGCCCCCTAACTTTCCTTCTCACTTCCACATTACTTCCAAATTACTCTTCACTTTGGATGTCCCATGGCTTCTGATGGAAGGCCCACAATCTGTACCTTAGTCTGAAGAATAAGATATATAGTGTTCCATACAAGGTTCTCAGTGACCAACTTGTAAGCAGAGTACCTAGAGCAGAGTTGGGTCAGAAGCAGATCTCAGGTAGGAATGAGAACCAATTATAAAGTAGTCATTAAAAGATTTTATTTTTATTTTATTCTATTCTATTTTGTTTTACTTTTGAGAGAGTGTGAGCAGGAGAGGGACATAGGGAGGAAGAGAATCTTAAGCAGACTCTACACAACCATGAGATCATTACCTGAGCTGAAATCAAGAGTCAGACGCCTACCTGATTGGTCTTTGGGAAACTTAAAAACTTCAAACTCAGATCTTGATAACAAAGTGAAAAGGAAATGAGTTTTAATTATTTGTTCTGGAAGCATTTTAAAAAGTTAAACTGGAAGGTGCCTGGGTGGCTCAGTTGGTTAAGTGACCGACTTCGTCTCAGGTCAAAGGTTCTCATGGTTCATGAGTTCGAGCCCTGTGTCCAGCTCTATGCTGACAGCTTGGAGCCTGGAGCCTGCTTCAGTTTCTTTGTCTCCCTCTGCCTCTCTGCNTCTCCCAACAATGAATAAATGAAAAAAAAAAAAAAAAAAAAAAAAAAAAAGCTGGAAACTGAGAGTGAACAGTTTAACAGCAACCCAAAAATAGATAAATAAATGAAACTAGCCATCACTAGTTTTATTTACCTTAAATATTAAATGCTAGTTTGGTTCTAGAACTAAAAAGGACTTACTTAGAAGTATATGTGTTGAATATATAATGACATTGCTTCTTCTGTGGCTCTGAAGAATTAATTTTGCTACTTTATTGTCAAACCTTGTATGTCAGAAATACGATCAGGAATATGATTGGGGACTTCCCATGCAATTTAGAACCGAGAGTTCTGATTGACATTTGAGCTTCTTATCTCAAATTTCCCTTACCTTCATCTCTTTTAGAATTAAATGGGTGAGTATTTTTAAAAGTGAAAATTGAATTGTTTTCTCATTTATTGTGAACTGGCAGAAAAACGGATAGGATCATCCTTTAGGACAGTTGACTTGGTTGGGCAGAAAACATTCCTCTCATTTACCTGTTCTCCTTTTCACCTTGATTTTAAAAATTAGACAAAAATACAAAATCCAAAACTAACAGATTTAGGATAAATTAAAAGTCAGGTAGAATTAAACTGTTATAACTTATATAGTATTTGACTAAATATGTATAGCCTTTTTATTAAAAATTTTTTTCCCAATGTGTATTTATTTTTGAGAGACAGACCGTGAGTGGGGCAAGGGCAGAGAGAGAGGGAGACACAGAATCCAAAGCAGGCTCCATGCTCCAGGCTGTCAGCATAGAGCCCGATGCAGGGCTCGAACTCTTCAACCCTGAGACCATGACCTGAGCTGAAGTCAGATGCTTAAATGACTAAGCCACCCAGGCGCCCCTATGTGTAACCTTTTTAAAAACGGTATTTTATGTTTGGCCTTGTCCCATGAATATTCTCATTAATTCTAGAGTTAGTTATTAACTCTTAAAGAAGAGATGGTTTGAACAGCTAGTGGTTTTCCTAAGGAAATGGAAGGGCAGATCTCTGTACATTTGATATCATTTGAAGCCAAGGAGAAACCACTCAAGAAATGTTTGATGATAAGAGTTTGGTAAAAGTTCCATTAGTAGAACAGTGAAAAATCACTTTTTTACCTGATTTGGAAAACATGACTGCAGTGATAAACCTTTCAGCTTTGAACACCAGGAGTATTTTCTACAGAAAGAAGAGTGTGCTGCCCTTCCTGCTCCCGCCAATCTATCCTACTAAATTGACAAGTCACTCGGCAAATGGAAAGGAACTACTCCTTGAAGGCAGAAATTTATCTTAGTATTTTTTAATGTTTATTTACTTATTTTTGAGAGAGAGAGGGAGGGAAACTGAGAATCTCAAGCAGGCTTCACACTGTCAGCACAGAGTCCCACATGGGGCTCGAACCCACGAGCTGTGAGATTATGGCCTGGGCTGAAATCAAGAGTCGGATGCTCAACCAACTGAGCCACCCAGGCACCCCAGAAATTTGTCATATTCTTGCTTTTGAATTGTGGTATCTGTTTTAAAACACATGGCACAATAGGAAATATTCATTAGCGTGGTTGTCATTAAGAAAAGGTTAATGCATGCACTCTGTTGTAGAGCAGGAAAATGTGTGCTACACAAAAGCTTGCTTTCAAAAGAGATTAACAGGAAGAGTTTCTGCAGGTAGAATGATCTAATTCTGAAAGCAAGAAGACATGTCAGAGATCATCTAATTTAGCCCATTCTCCTAATTTGTGTAGCTGCAGAAACTGAGACTCCGAGCAGTTCAATAGCTGAGACGCAGGACACTCAGCCCCTTAGTGTAGCGGCAAAGCTGGCATCACAGCCAGAGCTCCTCTCCGTGCAGTTCTATGAGCCAGAACCCCCTGACAAGTTTCCTGATGTGTATTTCCCCAGATAACTTGGCGTTAACTACCTCACAAATCAAAGCAGTGCTGGAAAGAATAGAAATTTTAGGTAATGGTAATATTTTTCAGTCACTTTATGTGTTCACTGTAATGTGAACTCCTAAAAGGTACCTACACATGTAATTGGTCTGTAGTCCTCTTTGCACTGTTTATTTCTAATCAAAAATACTAGTTCGTTTTTAGCTTAAAATACTCCATTTTCTATCCTCTTGAATTCAGAAGAGGTGCTTTACATTACCAAGTAGATAGTGGTCTTTGACTAGGCCTTTGCTGTTAATTTCCAGTTCCCTTGTAGTTTGGCTAGCAAATTCAATTTGTGTTGGTGTTTCTTTTGGAATATGTTGAGATTTTCTTCATGGTGGTCAAGTCTGATGACAGGGTCTTCAAAGAGCCTAGGATGTGTGACAGTAGAAGGAAAAGAAGTGGCATTGAGATCATCAAGGGACAGATTGCCCCAAAAGGGCACAGGTATATGGCATGTGGGAGGAGGACAGCCTTCACCCCTGAGAATTGCAGAGGAAGCTGTGTTGTCAGGTGACTGGATGCAGCATTAGCACAGGAAGGTGAAGGAAATGTTCACAAGAAAAAGACTTCTGGGTATCAGACTCCCTATGAGCTTTCATATTTAAGGCTGTGTGTGGCCCTGAGCTTCAGATGAGCTCTTGAAAAACAAGTTTTAATGTTTTTGGGTCATACTTTGTCTCAAAACTTGATAGAGGTTTGCTCCATTGCCTTCTCACATGTAGTATTGCTGTGGAGAAGATTGAGGCCAGCTTGATTTCTTTTCCTCTCCTGGGGGACTTGCTTTTTCTGCTTGCGTGTTTGAAGAAGTCTTTATAGTCTGTGTTTTCTTTCCTTTTGAAATGAGAGTAGTGTATGTGGGGGGAAAAAAGACAAATGGCAACTACATTAGATAGTGGACTAGTGAGCCACATTAACTAAATCTTAAAGTGACAAGAACTCTGGTGTTTCTGTATGTATTTATTCCTTTACTTGTGTGAGGCTCATGGCGTCTGCAGAGATGCAAAGAATTGTTCTAGATATGGGCTCTGTTTTCGCATTCTGCAGTGATTTAGCCCTTCCAGGCTTCCCCGGGAGCAGGGTCTAATTGTAACCCTTCAAGTCCAGACTAGCCCTGAACCAACAACTTCACCTCAACTAGTTACAGACAACATGACCCTACTCTAGAAATAATACCTTTTGTCTAATTAGTGCTCCCCAATGTTTAGAATCAGATTTATCTTGAATAGTAAAACTTTTAGTTAATTGTATACCTTCTGAAGTTATATTCAATAGAATTTAGAACCGTAGGAATTAGGATTCTAGAGTTTTTTCTGGAGCTGGGAGACAGCAGGGTATGATGGATGGAGCATGGGCTTCAAAGTCAGCCCCACCCCACATCAAGTCCCAGAGTTGCTTCTGATTACTTTCGTTAAGCACAAGTTGGTTGGCAGGCAAAATGGGGGTTCAAACAGCCATCTGACTTGGTTATTGTAAGGAATGCAGATAATATTTGTAAACTCTGTTGCACAGTACCTATCATGGAGTTGGTTAAGTGGTAGTAGTTTTCATCAGTATTTGTAAATTTGGTAGCTGTTACATATGAAATTTTAAGAACATTTAAATTTGGACGTGTTAAATCCAGTTAAGGCTACTTCTACATGTCTAGTTATATGTTGGGTAGTGTTTTTCCTTGTGTAAGACATAAGCAAATTACTGTAGTCAGACTGGCTTATTACCGTATGTTAACTGGGATTACACTTTGAGATGGCATAATAATTGACTGGGCACCCTGTTTTAACTCCTGAGCACTTAGAGATCTTAAACTTGTGGCTTCAGGAAAGTAGCCTCTTTTCTTTCCTGCAGTCTTTCTTCAGCCCCTCTCACTTTATAGTAACACATTGAACCCAGTCTTGAGTGCAATGTTAAATCATTGGCTGGGGCTGAGGATAATCTAAGTATGACCCTTGACAAGTTAGGTCATTATAGAAGCCAACGGTGGACACTTTCCTGGTGTGGCTTAACTTGGATTCTCCTCTCCCCATGCCTACAAGACTAGCTACTCAAAATAGTTCTAGCTGCCTCCCTGGGAATACAATACCTGTGGCCCTCCCAGTCTGAGTATATCCTCTACCTGGTACTAATATAAATAAAGTTAATTTTTAATACACTTTACAGTGTGTTTCATTTTCATTATCTCAGTTGACTCTCATACTAGTCTAGTCAAGTGTCCTCATTTTACACATGAGAAAAACTACAAAGTCTGTAGAGCTGGAAAGACTTCAGACTCCATACTTTAGTGAAATAGCCCAACTCACACATACGGTGGTGTTGATACTGGATTTTGTGTTATTCTGAATCACTTGAATGCTGTTCTGTTTCAAAAAATAAAACATTCTGTGTGGGTTTGATGTATTTATTTATTGAAGTGAAATGTATATACCATGACCATATCATGGTAGACAGTTCAGTGGAATCTGTTACATTCACAGTAGTGAGCAACAACCATCACCTCTGTGGAGTTCCAAAACATTTTCATTACCATGAAAGAAAATCTGCTATCCATTAAGCAATGGCCCCTTATTTCGCCTTCCCCTCAGCACTTGGCAACCACCAATTTGCATTCTGTCTCTATGGACTTACCTATTCTGAATATTTCATAAAACTGCCATCTTTAATGTCTGATTTCTTTGACTTATCATGTTTTCCAGGCTCATCCACATTGTAGCATGTCTTAATACTTCATTTCTTTCTGTGTCTGAATAATAATCCATTGCATGGATGCACCACATTTTACTTAACCATTTAACTGTTGATAGACATTGACTGTTCATACCTCTTGGTGACTGTGAATAGTGCATGTGCATGTTTCTATCCTATCACACAGCACTTTGCTGTAGATACTTACCTGAGGAACCCATATGTCCACAAAAAGACTTGTATGAGAATGTTTATAATTGCTTTATTCATAATAGCCCAAGGTTAGAAGAATTCTATCTTGATTGGGGCCTTGATTACATGGGTGTACGTAATTGAAACCTGAGATCTGCTTAATTTCACTAGGTGTAAATTTTACATTATTTTAAAAGAGAGAGAGGGGAACAATAAAGTAAACCATGAACCATAATTTAAAAAATAATTCTAGCTGTTGTACATTCAGGCTGCTGTAACAAATACCACTGATTGGGTAGCTTATAAACAAAAGAAATTTATTTCTCATGGTTCTGGAGGTTGGGAGATCAACGTGCAGGCATGATTGTGTGTTGGTGTTTCATAGAAGAGAAGTTAATTGTCTAGGTCAAGTAATATAAGGACCAAGCATTGATGACCAAATTTAACCATGTAAAAATTATTGATGACCTTGATGAGAAGTTTTTGCTGTGGGTTGAGGATGAGCACTTGGTTTGTGGACTTAGAAGTGGGGAGGGAGGTAGTTGGAGGTAGTGAGTGTAATGGGAAAAATTACAAACCTGTTTGTATGCTTATGGAAATAATCCACAAGAGAAGAAAAATTTGATGAAGCAGGAGAGAGAGGAAGATTGCTAGAGCTGCAGTGTTGAGTTGGTAAGAAACGAGAAGTGATTACATACAGGTAGAGTGAAACAGTTGGCAATAATCCAGACTAAGAGGGAAAGGAGAGTATAAGGGTGCACTTTGAGTCAGTAGGTAGATTATCATCCATTTTATCAGGTGGGACCTGATGGATGTTCTGTTTGCTGAGTGAAAAAGGAAGCAGCTGGGAGTGAGGATTGGGGAATAAGGAGGCACAGGGTTTCAAAGAGAGGATGCTAAATATGTGGGGAAAAATATCACCTGGATTAAGGAAACGTAGTTTAATTAGAAGGCAGCTGTAAAGGGCCCATTTGAGATGAGTGGTGGAGGTTTTCTACCAAAGTTAAACTCTCCTTGGGCTGGCATGAACTTGTATAGAGGAGTGTTGGGGTTTTGCTAGCCGAGTACCATGAGATGAGAGAGGGAGTGATAATAACAAGAGACTATGAGACCTAACTTGGGGTGTGAGGATGAGAATGGAGTAGGGAGAATGAAAAGGTAGTAGGATCCCAGATTTGAAGGTTGAGGGGTTGTTGGAGCTGGCCTTTACATGTTCCTTATTAGTTTAATTTGTCTCATATTCATATAGCCTTGAGGGTTTTAATGATTGCCTAACTCTTATATTTTCTTTTCCTCTCCACTGATGAATCAAACACCTGCCATTTTGTATGTGAAAACTGAAATAGAAAATGCAGTCTAATTTTAGTATGAACATGGAAATAGCTGTGTCCTCCCAATTAAAAGTATTGAAGTTTCAAAGTAAAATAAAAATTTTAAACCAAATTTAAACTGCTTAACATAAAATCATCGGTAAGACGCCTGGGTGGCTCACTCAGTTAAGTGTCCGATTTTGGCTCAGGTCATGATTTCATAGCTCATGAGTCTGAGCCCTGCCCTGCATTGGTCTCTGCTGTCAGCACAGAGCCTGCTTTGGATCCGGTGTCTCCCTCTGTACCTCTCCCACCAGCATGCTCGCTCTCTCTCTCTCTCTCTCTCTCTCTCTTTCTCAAAAATAAATAAACATTAAAAACAAAATCAGTGGTAAAACTAGAGTACAACACCTCTCTAGTGGGCAGAATCATGATCTTCCAGTGATGTCACATCCTAATCCCCAGAAACTATAAATTTGTTACCTCACATTCGAAAAGAGACTTTGCAGATGTGATTAAGTTAAGGATTTAGAGATGGAGTGATTATCCTGGATTACCTAGATGGGCCTGATGTAATCACATGGGTGCCTTGTAAGTGAAAAGAGAGAGCCTGGAGAGAGATCTGAAGATACTTTGCTGCCAATGATGTTACCTTTGAAGATGGAGCAAGGGGCCTTGAGCCCATGAATGCATGCAATCTCTAGAAGCTGAAAGAGGCAAAGGATTCTCCCTTAGGGTCTCCAGAAGGAGGAGTGGGCTTTGAACTCCAATGTTAATGACTCCCAGGCCTTAAGATAGGCCAGCCTCCAGGTCATCTGCACTCGATCATAGCTTGGTGGAGTTGCATTGCAACTAATTAAGAAGTAGGACTGTCAAGAAGCAAGTTTCTTCCTCATGTAACCAAGGCAGATTTTAACAATGTTTATTCAAGTACTAGCCACAGCACCCTGTTTAGAGAATGATACATGAAACCATTTACCCTGATATTGTTAAATATGTTAGAAAATGGTTCTTTTGCTTTGATTTCTATGCTCACTAAACAAACATTCGATTATAATTTGGCTTCCTGTGTGGTGTGCCCACATGGAAAGAATTAGAGTTTGCTTTAATAATTTGCTCAAATGATTCAATTATCTGGTTTCGTAGCACTATATATTGATTTCCAATATGGTTTGTCTGAGGACAGGGTGGGTAAGTGGGAATACATTGGCCACAGAACTCTAATTTCTCTCTGTGCCTTAGCTGTTCTAATTTTCACTTAACAGTTTTGAATTGACATTCTTGTCTTAGTTAATCCATAGAAAGTCAGTCCATTCCTGGGAAATGGCTCTTTTCAATACACCTAACAGATTATATTGCTCACCTTATTAGTCTTCAGATCTTGGAAATTCAACAAGTTAATGCAATCCCAGATGGCCTCTTGTGGGAATAAGATGTTTTCCCAAGGTGACATAGCCCTGCTTCTGCAAAGCTGAGAAGTAAACATGAGTAAGTTTTTCTTGTTTGAATTTCTATGATTGAAAACTAGGGAAATGGTAAACATTAGTTTTTAGAATTAAAAACATTTCAACAACTGCTTATGTTAGAAAGTTTGGCCAAAAATGAGGTGAAGTATAGGATAATTAAGTGGAGAGTTTTGCACTATATCAACTTTACAAATACCGAAGTGTAGGTATATAAACACAAAGCGGATTATAGTTTCCAGCAAGTTTATTGGAAGTCAGGAGGAGAGTACCAAAGAAGCAACAGAGTGTGTTAGATGGCATTGATAGAACATGGGAGATCATTAGTTTTGTTGTACTCATACTAAACACTTTAAGAGGGTCCTCGGCATTTTATGAGGGACATTAGTGATCAAGCTGGTAAAAACATGTAGAGAGATACAAAGTCCTATATGTCGAGCAGTACACCAAAATAAGAGGATGTAACTTGGACAGGAATTTAGGATTGAGAATGAGAACACACAGTACTTTTTTTTTGCATATATAGTTTGTGTGCCATTAAGTACAAGAATTTCTCCAGTTCAATCTTGGGTGGCCTTTAGTTAAGCATCCAAATTCAGCTCAGGTCATGATCTCCTGGTTCCTGAGTTCCAGCCCCACATCAGGCTCCACCCTGGCAGTGCAGAGTCTGCTTAGAATTCTCGCTGTCTCCTCTCTGCACTTCCCCTGCTCATGCTTTCTCTCTCTCAAAATGAATAAATACACTTAAAAAAATACTAAAAAGAAATCTAGAAATTAGCGTAGAAATTGCTGAAAAATCAGATTTGAGGCCTGTACCCATAGCGAATGTTAAATAACCTATAACTCTCTCTGCCCTTTCCTCTTCCCTTCCTCCTAAGAGAATTTTTATTTTGTTTAAGTAATCTACCCCTTCTTCATAGCTTTGTCAAGAGAGGCAAACCCCAGCTTCAGGTGGGCCACATGATTATCATTTCCGATCACAATGGACTCATTTTCCTTGCCAGTGATTGGTCAGGTGTAGTTCTGGCCAATAAGATGTGTGCTAGGAGACTTCAGACACAGATATTCCTCTCTGGTAAAAAGATACACAAGGGAAGAAATTATCTTTTTTACACTGGACATTATTATATCTGCACATGAAGCCTGGAATGATGGGAACCATCTTGAAACCATAAGGAGAGCTAAACCAGCTTGCTAATGGTTAACCAGAGTGAAAAGAAGTAAAAGAGCCTAGGCCTTTGATGTTAAACCACTGGAATAACAAACCACTGGAGATCCGTGACCTTGGAAATTCTTACTATTGAACAATAAAAAAGCAAATGAGTTGGCCTTTACTTGAAGTAATTAATGTAACATTTTTCTATTTTTCATAGCTTGTATAGGACCGAAATGATTTCCAACAGAGCTGCTCTGAAATGGAAGAGATTATTTTCCAAAGAAGCAGCCTTTTTGTTCTCTGAGATGTTTAAGCAAAAGCTGTAAATAAACCACTTAATAGACTTGGGATTCCAGCACTGGTGAAAGTCTGAACTTTGATTGACCTTAGATTCCTTCTAACTAAAAGATTCAGGCTTTACCATTCTAAAAACAAAATACTGGAGCAGTCCACCACTGAAATTGGGATCTACTTAGCTTCTCTATTTTGTGCCCTCTTTGCTCTCTTAGGATGACTGCTTTGAGAGATGAATGTGGAACATTGTTTCTCATCATCTCATGTAGCCCATTTCCCTTTCTCTGAATATGTTGTCTGCTGCTGATGTGGAAAATATTGGGGTTCAAAGATGATGGCTAAGAGAATTCTTGAGATGTCTTTGGTGCAAAAAGGTGGTTTTATTATAGTACAGGGACAGGACCCTTGGATAGAAAGAGCTGCCCTAGGATTGTGAGGAGTGACTGATTATATACTTGGGGGTTAGGGGAGGTAAGGACCCAGGGAAAGGTTCCAAAAGGATTTACATATGCTAAAGAAGACTCCCAGGATCCTGGAGGCCTAGCTATTGTCAAGTTAAGGTTGTTACTCCCTCTAGCAAAGCATTAGCATTAAGATGGAGTTTCTAGAGGAATGTTCTTCTCAGCCTGACTCAAGTATCTGTCAATGGGCTGAAGGTTATAAGGAAGTTTAATTTTATCTACATTTCTTTCTGCCTTTGTTCCCCTGTATCACTGCTATTTTATAGTTTCCGGAAGGAAGGAAATAGAACATAATTGTGCTTTAGTGTAAAAGATATTTTTGTTGTGTAGATGCACCGATTTATGGAGAGAAGAAAGTGTCTTAGAGTAGATGTCAGAAGTTTTGTTTTACTGTAGTAATTTAAAGAATCTTAATGTTTTTAGTTTTGTTTTTTCCTTCTGGAAGATGAACCAAATAATTTCTAGTCTTACTAATAGAGGATGTTTTAGGGACACACTGAAATGATAATACTTTTTGGAAGGTAATAGTAGTGGTAGACATTAGAAATATTTTGTGCTATTTGAGTTCGTAAATTGGGAAGACATTATTTGCAGTCAAAATAACTGGCTTATTAAATTGATGTCTCTACCCTTTGAACTTCAAGATGACAGTGAGAAGAAAAACAATTTTAAAAACAAAAATGAAATACAAATGAATCTAACTTTATACATTGTGGACATTATCAGAAACATCAGGTTTAATCATTTGCAGTATTTAACTGGGTTGTCTTATGTCAGAAATATAGGCAAAAAAGAGGGACTGTCTACATATTGTGACGCTTCTTTTTTCTTTCTTTTTAGTTTTTTTTTTCCTGTAAAGTATGTTTGTTTTAATCTATCAGGATATCAGGAAAATAAATTAACATACATGGTTTAAATAAATGACAGTCTTTTCGTATACATTACCATAACATTTCAGAAACTAGAAGATAAACTCCAAAGTAAACAAATTTGTCTTCTGGAATTGCAGTATAACTGATAGTTTTGTGAGGTTCTTTTTGTCCTCCTTGTTTTAGACTTTATTTTTTTAAACTCTCCGAAGACCCATTCTGGTATTAAAACTTTTCCCTGTCCAGATTCCTCCATTTCCTTGCCTAATGGGATTTTTTTTTTTTAAACCGTGACCAACTCTGAGTATTAGTCAATAGGGGAAAGCTTGTCTTAGGTCTTTCCTATTCTTCTTTATGTTATGTATTTCAGATATCATTTATGGGTTTCTTGTTTTCTTGCTTTCAGTCAGCCGTATTGATCTTTCTTGGGTGATAATAGAATCCAGATCTTTTTCATTATGCTCCTTCACCAAAATAGATAAACTAAGTTTCCTGCTTTTCCTGTTTAGTAATCTCCTATTCAACTAAGGAATTGTGTTAATAGCTGTTAATGGGTTACCACTTCCCCCCACCCTCTTAGTTAAAAAACAAACCAACTTAGAAATGTCTGAAGAAGTATTTTGTTCTTGCTCTATCCCTTAAATTGTATCATGAGTGCCGGAGGCTTTTGAGAGTGCCTGTTGTACTTAGAGGTGGGGGTTCACTTTGGCCTTCCCCTACTTTTGCTGCTTGGAGCAACAGTAGTTGTCTCGCCTCAGGTCTTCAGCTCAATACTCAGGGCCAGGGTGACGAGGAGTGCATAGGGACCCGTGCTGGCTTTAATGTTTTCCTGCTGTTACCATGAAATTTTGTTTGGTTTTTGTTTTTGTTTTTTTAAACAAGGACCTTCATTTCCCTTATAAGCTAGGCCCTGGAAATAATATAGCCATCCCTTGCATAAGCTTTTATTTTTTGTGCTTCTAGCTTTCCCTGTGGGCTTCCTGTGCTGCCTGATAGCTCACCAGCTTCTGCTGACCCTGCTTTGCCCACCTGGCTGCCTCCTACCCCCACCCCGCCCTACCCCGCTCATGTTTTTAACTCTTTTTTTCCTTACCTTAAAAAAAAAAAGTCTATTCTTTTTTAAATTTTTGTTTTTATTTATTATATTTTAATTTACATCCAAGTTAGCATCTACTGCAACAATGATTTCCGGAGTAGATTCCTTAATGCCCCTTACCCATTTAGCCTAGCCTCCATCCCACAACCATCCAGCAACCCTGTTTGTTCTCTGTATTTGTCTCATATGTTTTGTCTCCCTCCTTGTTTTTTTTTTTTATTATTATTTTTGCTTCCCTTCTCTTATTTCAACTGTTTTGTATCTTAAAGTCCTTATATGAATGAAGTCATATGATATTTGTCTTTCTCTGATTGACTTATTTTGTTTAGCATAATATCCTCTAGTTCTATCCACGTAGCTGCAGATGGCAAGATTTCATTCTTTTTGATTGCCAAGTAATATTCCATTTTATATACGCACGCACACACGCACGCGTGCCACATCTTCTCTCCCCATTCATCGATCGATGGACATTTGCCCCTTCAAAACAGCACACCTGTATCCCTTGGGTAAATACCTAGTAGTGCAGTTCCTGGGTCATAGGATAGTTCTATTTTTAATTTTCTGAGGAACCTCCATACTGTTTTCCAGAGCGGCTGCACCAGTTTGCATTCCCACCAGCAGTGCAAAAGAGGTCCTCTTTCTCTGCATCCTCACCAACATCTGTTGTTGTCTGAGTTGTTAATGTTATCCATTCTGACAGGTGTGAGGTGGTATCTCATTGTGGTTTTGATTTATATTTCTTTGATGATGAGTGATACTAAGCATTTTATCATGTGTCGGTTGGCCATCTGGATGTCTTCTTTGGAGAAGTGTCTGTTCATGTCTTTTGCCTATTTCTTCACTGGATTATTTGGTTTTGGGGTGTTGAGCTTGGTAAGTTCTTTATAGATTTTGGATACTAACCCTTTATCTGATATGTCATTTGCAAATATCTTCATTAATTGGTTGCCTTTTAGTTTTGCTGATTGATTCAATTGCTGTGCAGAAGCTTTTTATTTTGATGAGGTCCCAATAGTTCATTTTTGCTTTTGTTTCCCTTGTCTCTGGAGATGTGTTGAATAAGAAGTTGCTGTGGCCGAGGTCAAAGAGGTTTTTGCCTGCTTTCTTCTCTAGGATTTTGATGGCTTCCTGGCTTACGTTTCAGTCTTTCATCCATTTGGAGTTTATTTTTGTGTATGGTGTAAGAAAGTGGTCCAGGTTCATTTTTCTGCATGTTGCTGTCCCTTTTCCCCAGCACCATTTCCTGAAGAGACTGTCTTTATTCCATTGGAAATTCTTTCCTGCTTTGTCAAAGATTAGTTGGCCATATGTTTATGGGACCATTTCTGGGTTCTCTGTTCTGTTCCATTGATCTGAGTATCTGTTTTTGTGCCAGTACCATAATTTCTTGATGATTACAGCTTTCTAATACAGCTTGAAGTCTGGGATTGTGATGCCTCCTGCTTTGGTTTTCTTTTTCAAGATTGCTTTGACTATTCGGGGTCTTTTCTGGTTCCATACAAATTTTAGGATTGTTTGTTCTATCTCTGTGAAGAATGCTAGTGTTATTTTGATAGGGATTGCTTTCCTAACTTCTCTCCATCTTTACTAACCCTGAAATATTCTTGTACTCACAGGGTTTGGCTTTTATAATTACTTGATCAGTCAATTACAGCACTGTCTTGAACTTTGACAGAAACTTTTATTCAATTCTGTTGAGGAGCCCCTGTAATAATTATTTCTCCAGCTTCTTTCTGCTTGTGATGTCTGTACTTCAAATAAGATCATAAATATGTGCTTGTTTCTAGTCGGTTGTGTTCTGTGTTTAATTGAGGTGTAACTGCATTCACACTGAGTTGCCTCAGAGATAAGTGAGTTATTGATGATCTCAGATCCATCACAGGTTAAGGGTAGAAACTTAGTCTTAGCAGTATCCTGGTTTGCTATTTTGCAGATAGAGTAAAATGAGTAAATTAAACTATCTACCCTCTAAATAATAGAATAGCATTAAAGCTTTTTTTTTCTTTGAATGATTGTACTATAAAATATAGTTTCAGATATAAATGCCAGGAAATTAGAATTAATTCTGGTAGGGGAAATAGAAAATAAATGAGTTAAAATATGGTATGATGTTAGCAATACATTA
Organism: Hyaena hyaena; assembly: GCF_003009895.1. Lineage (NCBI taxonomy): Eukaryota > Metazoa > Chordata > Mammalia > Carnivora > Hyaenidae > Hyaena > Hyaena hyaena. The sequence continues at coordinate 307,334 of NW_024081803.1, read as the reverse complement.
TGCTGGGAAGAAAATCACAGGACATGGAAGGGGCTCTGAGTTGATGGGGAAGGGATGAGTAGAAGGGCTGTTTGATTTTAGACAATTGGTTGGACAGGGGCCTCTCTGAGGAGTTAGCATTTGAGCCGATACCTTACTGAGATGAAGCAGGAGGACCATGACAATTACGGGGGAAGAGCAGCCCCAAAAGAGAAAACACAAATTCAGGTTTCTTCAGGTGATTCAATCCCTTTGAAAATGTAAACTTTAGAGGATGTATATTTTTTGATGGTCAAGTATCTTAAACTCTGGCACACTTGAAGTTTTAATTGATGTGTGTCAGCCAGTGAGTATTTCTGTTTGTAGGTCCAGTTTGGTGATAGTATTGAAGAAACTTCATCAGGCTTTACATTGTAGCAGGTAGGGCATATCTTCATGCAGTTTTATCTACTTTAGTTGACTGTTCAGTATGAAGTAGAAAAACAGATTAGAGTATTTGTTTTAAAATAGAATTCCCTCATTAAAGAAATCTTTATTTGGGGGCACCTGGGTGGCTCAGTCAGATAAGTGTCTGACTTTGGCCCAGGTCATGATCTCGCCATTCCTGAGTTCCAGCCCTGTGTTGGGCTCTGTGCTGACAGCTCAGAGCCTGGAGTCTGCTTGGGATCCTGCACATCCCTCTCACTCTGTCCCTCCCCCTTTTGTGCTCTGTCATTCTCTCTCTCAAAAATAAAACGTTAAAATAAAGAGAAATCTTTTTTTTTTAATTTTTTTTTTAATGTTTTATTTATTTCTGAGAGAGGGTGAGCAGGGGAGGGTCAGAGAGAGAGGAAGACACAGAATTTGAAGCAGGCTCCAGGCTCTGAGCTGTCAGCAAGGAGCCCGACGTGGGGCTCGAACTCACGAACCGCGAGATCATGACCTGAGCCGAAGTTGGACGCTTAACCAACTGAGCCACCCAGGCGCCCCAAGAAATCTTTATTTGTAAAACACACAATAGGATTTTTTCCAATTTAACTTTACAAAGGCATAAGTTCTGCAGTCAGAAGGTTGTCAGCCACAGAAAGCAAATTGTCATGAAAAGTATCGTAATTATTTTTATGTATGTGGGGGGCTTGTACTTTTAATGATTTAAATTTTAGAGTGTTAATGAACTTGTTTATTCTAATTACAATCTAAATAGTAAATATAATTGAGTGTTTATTTATCCTTCCTTAGTTTTTCCCTAGGAAAACATTGCCAACACTAAAACTTTCGGCATTACCCCAAGAGGCTGTTTGCTTATTTGAGGGAACTATGGTAGATTGCTTGCTGCCTTATGGAGTGTTTCCAGAAAATTTTCCAAAAACTGTTATTTAAACTTTGAGTTTTTACTGGTATATTTTGTTATGGCATTTTGTTATTTAAAAGTAGTTTGTTTTTTCTGTTTTTGGTAAGAACAACAAGAAATATTTAATAACTAGCTGGTATCTGTCAAGGCTACAGATACAGCTGTTTGAAGGTTTTTCTTTGGGAGCCACAAGTAGCATTCTGTTATATTCATTTGGGTCTTTTAATTCCTGTACTGTTAATATTTTTAGCATTGAGTGAGCTACAAATCTAATGTTGTGTAATATAATCTGCTTAAACAAGTCTGATTAGATGAAAACATTTATTCAGAAATATGGTGAGGCACCTGAATGGCTTAGACAGTTAGTTGTCTGACTTGGGCTCAGGTCATGATCTTGCAGTTCATGAGGTCAAGCCCCACGTTGGGCTCTGTGCTGACAGCTTGGAGCTTGGAGCCTGGAGCCTGCTTTGGATTCTGTGTGTCTCTCTTTCTCTGCCCCTCCCCCACTCACGCTCTGTCTCTATCTCTCAAAAATGAATAAACATTCAAAAAATTAATGGTGATAGATTATTAGGATCTTGAAATACTTGCTAACAGATTGGGACTGCAGCCAGTCAGTTGTTTTTTGAAAAAATTATGTAACATAATGTAAAATTTGTAAACTCCAAGTTTTTATCAAGTTCCAGTAGTCTTAAAAATAATTGTTTATCATCCTTGTACACTATTGGTGGGAATGTATACTAGTACAGTTGCTATGGAAAACAGTATAGAGGCTCCTCAAGAACTGAAAAGTAGATGAGCCAGTAATTCTCCTTCTGGGTGTATACTCAGAAGAATTGAAAGCAAGGGTCTTCATTCCCTACCGCCTTTCTTCTCATGATCTCAGACTCTTATAGAACCTGGTCTGGACCACCCGGCAAAAGAACCAAGCAGCACTCGGGGATCTTGGAAGGCAGGAGGTTTATTTTATACCGCGGGCTAAGGAAATCACTCTCCAGAGATCTGAGTCCCAAGCGTAAGCAAAGGCAACAATTTATAGTCTGTAACTTTCGCATTCCGCATTAGTAGTGAGTAACTTGGCATGCACAGCCAAGCTGGGTAGGAAGAAGAACCACGGCCTGTCAGTCCTGTGGGCCATCTTATAACAACAGCTTTTTCCCTATCAGACAGGGCTGTACTTGTCTGTGTTGTTGGGAACTACCACAAAATGACCTGGCTATTCCACCCTGTAAAGTTACTGTTAAGAATGTTGTGGTCTGTACTTCACAGAGCCTGAATTTGTCACACCGTTTCTACTTTAGGGCAGCATGCGTCTGTTTTGTCGCACTGGCACTGTTGTCTGTCTCAGTTCCAAACACGGACCCTGTTTCCTGTCCAGGTGGGAGTATGCCACCCGGTTGTTGGATGTTTAGTTTTTAGTCTGATCATCTCTTTTGGACAACACTGTCTGTTTGCAGGGCTGAAGCCTTGACGGCCTGTAAACATCCTATTCAGTCTCCTGCTACGAAAACTAGGCGTCGGAAAGCAGAAACATTCTGACGCGTATCCACATTAAACTTCAAAATGTGTAAAATCTGGTCTTTTTAACCCATTTTAAAACAAAGCGTGAGGCAGATGAGAATTTTTTAAACCAATAACATTTAGTCTTTCTAGAGTTATCACTCTTGGTTATAAAGACACATAATATGGGGGATTTAGTATGAGAACAATGAAAGTACATTTGCTCTGTGTATTATTTGCTTTGTGTAGAAAATACCTAATTAAGTGTAATTATATGATGGTCTGATTCTGGGCACAACTCAGATCATTCTGTAGACACAAAAAGATCTGCTTTGAAAGAGCTGAAATATCTATAGCTCATGGTGGAGGAAGTATATTACTTTTTAAAATAAACAGATCCTACATTTCTTTCTAAGCCTGTACCAATAGACCTAATGAGATGTGGGCAGAGCCACTAAATGTTGAACCCAGCAAATGTGACATCTTGCCCTATCTACCAGAATAAGGTGAAAATACTAGGTGCTTATCTTCATTTAATAGAACAGAAGTATGGTAATTTCCTGCAAAAATCGATAAGTGTGGTAGTCCTTGACTTTTAGAATTTGCTAAAATTAATAAAAATGGAAGAAATAGCATATTCTATAGTTTCAAAATGAGTAGTCCCTTTGTAAAGCATACCTGCAATAACTTGCAGAATGTGATGGCTAGTGTAATGTGAAAGGTCGTTGGCTTGTCTTATTTGTACAGAGGAGTCCTGCTTTTCAGTTGAATGTACATTTTACCTGGTGTCAGTTGTCTAGTTTCTATAGTTATAGTATGTATGAATGAGGTCGCGGCCACATATACACCCTGCGGTGAGCACAGAGAACGGCCGGGCCATCTCGGCATTGTGTTCATGGACTAATAAAGTTATAATTGGGTATTTGTTTAAAGAAATTTCTGGAGTCCATAAATATTTTACCACCACAAGAGAAAATAAGGCAAGTCCATAAGTTAAATTAAAGCAATTTCAAATAGACATCTAATAGAGAATCTTATTAAATATGAATATGATTGCATTCTTATTACTGTTGTGATTAACTTTTCATCAATCTGTTTTCTTCCAAGACTGATTTGTCTTTGCAGATTTTGAACACCTAGTATGTAGAGAACGTTAAGCTAAATACTGAGAGAAGTAGAAGATAGGAAAATCAGTGACAGCTTATGTTTTCAAGCTCAGGGTGGAAGCCATTTCAGAAGCTGAACATAGGCATTTCTTGTTTTATTGTGCATTTGCTTTATTGTACTTCACAGGTACTGCGTTTTTTGTTTTTTGTTCTTTTTTTAATTCACTGAAGGTTTGTGGCAGCCTGACGTCAAGTCTTTCAGTGCCATTTTTCTAGCAGCATTTGCTCACTTCATGTCTCTGTCACATTCTGGTAATTCTTGCAATATTTCAAGCTTTTTCATTGTTATTATATTTGTTACAGTGATCTATGGTCAGTGATTATGACTTTGTGAAAGCTCGAATGATGGTTAGAATTTTTTAGCAATAATGTGTTTTTAAATTAAGATATTATTACGTACATGGCTTTTTTAGACATAATGTTATTGCACACTTAATAGACTACAGTATAGCGTAAACATAACTTTTTTATGCACAGAAACCAGAAGGGTCATTTGACTTTGCTTCATTGTGCTAGTCAGGAACCAAACCCACAGTGTCTCTGGGGCATGCTGGTAGTCCGTTCCTGAGAACGGAGAAGATCTGGTGTGTTACAGGGGTGTGGCTGGCTGTTAAGAGAATAGGTGTGAGTAGTAATCATGCTGCAAAGAACTAGAGGTTAAGGGTGATAAACGCAGTCCCCATTGCACTTAGATTAAAGCCCCAAATTCTCATTGTGCCATTTGAAACTGGTTGGTCTGACTCAGGCCAGTTTGTTCTTCTGTGTACTCGGTCCTCTTTGCCCTTCTTTCTGATCCTCCCAAGTCACCATATTCTTTCCTGTCCAAGGACTTTCACATAGCTAGTTCCCTCTACGTGGAATGCTACCTCTCTTGTTCTTTGCCTACCTGGCCAATTCCTGTTCAACCTTTAGATCTTAGCTCAAATGCTACTTCCAACAAGAGACCTCACCAAGACTGCTAATTATAAGAAAACAAAGCTGTATATGACAGAAAACCTAGCCCAGGAAGAAAAGAGCACCTGCTGAGGTTCTGTGGAGTGGTTTACAAGAGCCCTATGTAAAGTCCCCTGTCAGATGCTCTGTCATAGCCTTGGTGTTACTCCTTCACAACAGTTAACATCTTAAACCCATAGAGATCTATTGTCTGTGTAATGGAACTATAAGCTTCCTGAGGGAGGCGCCGTAGCCCTGTGGAATTTATTTTGGCTTAAGGAATGAAGGTAGAGAGAGATCCAGCATTAAGTTTTCCAACTGGCTAGCTGTTGTCTCAACGCCATTTTTTGAGCACTCTCTCCTCTTTCCATAGAGTCCTTAAATTTGAGATTTTCTGACTGATAAATATTTTGTGTTTACAGTACCATTTAAATAAAACAAGATGGAGTTGAGGGGCACCTGGGTGGTACAGTTGGTTAAGCGTCTGACTTCAGCTCAGATCATGATCTCGCAGTTTGTGGGTTCGAGCCCTGCATCAGGCTTTGCACTGATAGCGTAGAGACTGCTTCAGATTTTCTGTCCCCCTCTCTTTCTGTCCCTCACCCACTTGTGCATGCTTACTCTCTCTCAAAAAATAAAATTTTTTTTAAGTGGAAAAAAAAAGATGGATCTGAGTTGGCAAAGCTGCACATGTAATATTTATTATAGGATTCCCATGTAAATTAAGGCTGCTGCTACAACAAAACAGTGCAAGGAATAAACAACTTATGACCAGAAAAAAAAAAAATGCTGTGATTTTTGCTTAGATTAGGTGAGTGTTGTGTGTGTCAGAATGGAGATCTTAGAATGTGTAAAGTAGTAGGATCAAAAAGTAAACTTCTAAGAAGGGACCATAATGTTCAGTGATCAGGGTGCAGGCTCACCCTTGTTGTATACTGCGGCTTAACCCTTTGTGTTAAAAACAAAAACAAAAACAAAACAGTTTGAACTAAGGAATGATTTGCATGAGAATGTATTTTAATTAGATGTTTTTTAATTGTTAAAGTTTTTATTTAAATTCTAGTATATATAGTATAATATTGTTTTCGGGAGTAGAATTTAGTGATTCATTACATATATAACAGGGCTCATCACAAGTGCCCTCCTTAGCACCCATCGCCCATCTAGCCCATTCCCTAACCACTTCCCTTCATCAAGCCTCAGTTTGTTCTCTGTTGTAGAGAGTCTCATGGTTTGTTTCCCTCTGTCTCTTTTTTCCCCCTTCCCATATGCCCATCTGTTTTATTTCTTATAAATTACACATAAGAGTGAAATAATATGGGATTTGTCTTTCTCTATTTTGCTTAGCATAATAATACCCTGTAGCTCCATCCATGTCATTGCAGATGATAAGATTTCATTCCTTTTGATGGCTGAGTAATATTCCTTTGTGTAGACACATCACATCTTTATCCATTCATCAGTTGATGGACATTTGGGCTTGTTAGTAATGCTGCTGTAAACATCAGCGTGCATGTATCCTTTGAATCAGTATTTTTGTATCTTTTATGTAATTACCTAGGAGTGCAATTGCTGGATCTTAGGGTAGTTCTATTTTTAATTTTTTGAGGAACCGCCATACGGTTTTCCGGAGTGGCTGCACCAATTTGCATTCCCATCAACACTGCAAGAGGGTTCACCTTTCCTACATTGGATGTTCTAATGTTTGTTTGTTTTTTTTCCCTGAAAGAGAGAGACAGCATGAACAGGGGATGGTCAGAGAGAAAGGGAGACACAGAGTCCGAAACAGGCTCCAGGCTCTGAGCTAGCTGTCAAAGCCTGACTCAGGGGCTCAAACCCACAAACTGTGAGATCATGACCTGAGCCGAAGTCAGATGCTTAACCGACTGAGCCACCCAGGCGCCCCAACATTGGATGTTCTTAACTAATAAACATTTTGATAGAAATCTGGTTCTGTGATTTGTTGACATTTATAACTAACTTACAGAATTCATTGATCTTATTCATTTTTAAAAACTTTTTTATTTTTGAGAGACACCGAGTGTGAGCAGGGGAGGGACAGAGAGAGAGGGAAACACAGAATCCGAAGGAGGCTCCAGGCTCTGAGCTGTCAGCACAGAGCCCGATGCAGGGCTCGAACCCACAAACTGCAAGATCGTGACCTGAGCTGAAGTGGGATGTTTAACCGACTGAGCCACTCAGGTGCCCCTCGTTGATCTTATTAAATTGGAGACCTCAGTGTGACATTCCTGATGTGACAAGTGGAGTTTTTGATTAGTATAACTTAAGATGGTATATAATATTACTTGCCTTAATGAACTGTAAATCATGTCTTCTGAGTCATAAAATCTCACGACCTTATCATTAAAGGCCTTGATCAAAGTGGGAGTAGTGAAAGTTGTAGAATTCAAGAAATAGTGGCCCAGTATTTGTTGTTAAATCCTCTGATCTGAGTGCATTGGTTCAGGGAAATGATAGGACTATTAACTTGTAAAACAAAACTGACTATGATTGAAGTAAAAAGGAATGTAAGCTACTTAAAAGAACGGAAAGATCCATGTTTTGGAGAGGCTAATGAAGCCTCTGGTTACTTTTCGTTTTTGCCAAAGAATGGTAGCAAACATGAGTTGAGAGGAGCTGTGGATTAAATGATAGGTTCTCTTGATGGATGCGGGACGAATTTGGGGTTCATAGATAAGTGAGTGTTTGAAGCATAGGGTAGGAAAAGTGTGTCTGTCAATTAGCTATGTTTTCTATGAAATTTACTGGAAATGAAAGGGGCAGGGATCTGTGATGCATGTGGGAAAGGAAGGAGTAGCAACTGCTTACAAAGAAGGCCAGCATTCAGTTTTCCTTGGTTAAAATTTGAGTGTATTAAAATACAAAACTGTTAGAATCATTTTATGAACTTTCAAAAGCTTGTTGATTAAAAAAATACATTTTCACTTAATGCAAACCATAATCTAAAACCGAGGTATAACTCAAAACAGTTATTTTCCTTAATCCAAATATTTAAGTGTAAATGACAAATTATTTAAAGAATGCTCAGAAACCTATAAACTTGAGAGTCAAGCCATTTAATTTTGTAACTTTTGTCTAGATACAAATATACTTGGACTTAACATGAAAAACTGGATGCTAAGCTAACTCAGAAATGTGTTTACTACTCTTTATTTAAGGTGAACATCGAGCTTATTAAGTTGATTGATTTGATTTTTTTTGGTAATGTACCGTGTTACACAAAATTAAAGACTTTCACTGGTATACATAGGTCCAGCAGAGAAATGCAAAGCATTAAGCAATAATGTTAGTATAGACTCGAGAGATGATTTATTAATTCTATTTAACAGAAGTATATTGCATGGTGTAAAAAAATCTCATAAGCTATTTGTCTTCATTACATTATAGTTAGGGCCAATTCTTTTTTCTTTTTTTCCAACAAAAAGTAAGTTAATATTTATTTTTATTACTTTTCTACAAGAAGCCAAATTACCTGTTTCATTAATACATCTTGTATTTTTCTTTTTTTTTCCTTTTATTCTTAAATAGTTTATTGTCAAGTTGGTTTCCATATAACACCGGTGCTCATCCCCACAAGTGCCCTCCTCCATGCCCATCCACCTCCCTTCCCCTCTCCCCCACCTCCATCAGCCCTCAGTTTGTTCTCAGCATTCAAGAGTCTCTCTTGGTTTGTAGAGCCAATTCTTAAGGTGTAACTTTGGCAACAGAATTTCTGAATTTTAAAATACAGCTTTAGTCGAATGAAGTACTCTCCTCTGAAGTGATTTTTGAAGGTGCTGGGCTGATTTCACCTTACAAAATATGTGAGACGTTTATATTCAGGATTGAAACTACCGTGCTCTGCAAATGAAGGAGAATTAATTTTCAGGATTAATGAGGATTTTGAAAATATAAGCTTCACACTACAGAGACCAAATACTGACTGGACGTCACTTACAGCATAAGATTTAGGCTTCTCAGTGGATTTTGTTTTAAACCCTGTAGTGTCATTCTCTTGTCATCCCCTACCCCCTGCCCTCCTCCCTCTTGTGGAAACATAGCAATCCTTATTTTTCTGTCCTCTTCTCAATAGAGAGCCCAGCCTTGAAAAAAAACTTAGGAGAGAGAATGCCAGGACACCACTTGCTGAGGTCCAGAACCTGGCTTTCCTACTCAGTTTTTGGTTTCCAGCGCTTAGAAACATTCAGTATTTGTGGAGTGAGTGAATGCCTTATTTTGATTGTAGAAACAAGTTAATTTTCATGTACCACCATCGTTGCTGTTGGAATTCAGAGTTTCTAAATACAGAAAAATACTATTTCTAGGGCCAGCCCATTGTTCTGGTTCAGCATTTTGCTTTCTTTGCTTGCCTTGGTTTATTTGCATAAAAAGAGCCAAGTTGCTATCTAATGTCATTAGATTCATTAATGATATTGTTATATTTAACTCTGTGGAAAAAGGCGGGCGGGGGAGGGGGAGGGATGTTTCAGAATCTCAGGAAGTCAGGAGATGTGTATAATACTACTGTAGCTCTGTGGAACTATCTTGGTACTGAATTGTCATTGTTACTATCAGAGCCAGCAGCTGACGGGCTGAGAAGAGTACTCTTTCCTTCTAAATAGGATCATGATGCTCTCTGCATAGAAATGTGTACATTTTCATTTTTCTGTGATAAAAATGGCTTCTGATATTTTCTATTTTAGTGTCATGTTAGAGATTTCATTCCATGCTCATTTGTTCATTCACATGTATTTTTATTTTTAGCTCTAAGCGAAAGACATGAGGCCTAAGACTGAAATGAGGTTGTTTTGAGGCCATCTGATTTCTGACTAGAAGGTGTGCGATCGCTTCGTCCTGAAACCACTTCAAACAGAATGGTAATGGCAAAACCTAAGAGAAAGAGAGGCCTTCATGTTTTTCCATGTCTGTTCTCTTATCCCAATTCCTTCCTCTTTAAGATTTAAAAAAAATTTTTTTAAGTTATGAACAAAACGTATTAAATAATATGCTGATATAGCGTAGCTAATCTGGGTCTTGGGTGAAGAGTTGTGTAAATCTACATATTAAGCCTTGTAGAGTTGTTTGAACTTTTTAGTGAGCTCTAGTAAGCTACTTAATTAGTGACAAAATCTGTATTCTGTGGGAACGCCTGAGCCATTAGGAGTTTGCAGATTGAAATAATTTTCTTCCTTTGAAAACCAATAGGGTTTGCTCATAAAAGGGACTCCAGACTAGTGTTTCCATTAGAAAGTTAGTGTTCTTGTCACAACTTTCTATTGATGTCATAAAGAATTGTGATGTCTTATGTATGCGTTTTTTTCTTTTTAAGATGTAAAGTCCGATTAAGAATGTTAGCGGTACCAGTTAACTCTGCTTTAATTATTACCAGTGTCTTTGTTCACAGTATATTTTATAGTTGACAATAGCACTGTTTTGTTTTTATTATGGTAAAACTTTTTTGAGGGAGTGCTGCTATTTATTAAGTTTATTCCAATGGACCAGGTTCTATTAAAATGATGTTTTTGTGGCAGTTACTAGGCTGACTTCCCCCGGAGATAGAATTCCAATAGGTTCTTTGCTCAAGTTCAGATTTTATACAAAGCCATCTTTTCAGAAGAAGTGGTTATTTGATATTTCTTGACTAGTGTTAATAGCAAAAATAGCATCACAAGTTTACTTATATTTAGCCTGAATTATACATTTGTTTAATTGATGGCATGCCGAGAAAATGAAAGTGTCATCCTCTTCCAGAGGGTAATATGGGGAGGAGGGCAAATTCTACAGAACTGTGACAACGTTAATATATTTTTAAAAGTCATGCTTATTTCCATGTTTTCTTCCAGGGTCTCAGTTGTTGCTGTAGTGCTACATTACCTCATTTCTCTACAAACAGTATTTTCTTATAAAGAGTATTACAAATAATATCTTAAAAACAGTATTTTCTCAGATGTTGAGAGTGACTTAAAGTTTAACATTTTTTTTAACTTGTGTATGTGGCTTTCTGACTTAATCACATGCCATGCAAATCCAGGCACCAGTTAGACTCACGGGAGTGTAGTGATCTTCTATCTGTGATCTCGGTTTAGCCTTCAGTCAGTCTTGCTTTGTTCCAAAGAGAAGCAGTGTACAGTAGGTTTTTCTTTGTTTTCTAGATCTCCTGACATGTTGTTTTATTCTTCTGGAAATGTGACCTCTTGCTTTTCTATGGAAAAATTAAACAGGGCAATCTAAAAAGCATAGTTTTTAAGCCTGTAGTAGAAGAATTGTTCATATAGTTCACTTTTGTGTATTAATTCTTTAATAAGAAACAAGTAGATTGTTTTTATTTTTTTAATTCTTGTTTCTTATGTTTACCCAAATCTTTTTTTTGTTGTTGTTCCAAGTAAAGCCTATCTAGGTTGACCCAACTTGAGGTTAGAAGAACTTTGAAGGTCATCTTTTCTATTTCTATGTCATGTGCTAAAAATTAATGTGATAGAAGTACAAAGACTTAACCACTATTAATTGACAAAAAAATATGGTTTCTAAAGGCATGTGTTATGTAAGAATGAAATCAGTAATCTCATTTATACGTCTGAATATCTGTCACCATAAGGATAGCTTTGTAAAAGAAAATATAGAACTGATGCCACTTTAATTTAAAGCCTGAAATTATAAATGTGAGAATATATGTACCCAGTAAATATTAAATAGGTGATATATATGAGTATAGTTTAATATTTTTTAATACATAAACTGCCTTGTTTCTAAGCAAAACTGTAATGTTAGACTTAAGAGCTATAACTGTAAGATGAGAAATATTAACTTTAAAATGTCATTTTGAAAATTATAAAAGTAAATATTGACCTTTTCTAAGAAAGTTTTTTCCTTTTGACATTGTTTAATTTTTTTTCCTTTTTGTTTTTTAGGTTTGCAATTTTTTTTGGTGATGGCATGTTCAGAATCTTGGATCCCTAAGTTGAATATGTTGGAAATATTTAGGAACTCTGGAAATTATTGTTTTGTGTATATAATGATTTACTAGGTGAATCAGTAGATTTAATAAAAAGTATATAAAAGAATAGGTATTACAATTTTGTGTTTCTAAGTTGACATGCATGTCTCAAATTGTCATCTGTCAGTGTTAGTGTCATTCTCTGGAGACAGTTCGATTTTGAAGATTTGGAGGTTTTTATAGACCCCGTATTTTACTAGGAAGTTTATGTGTCTGCTGCCCCCCCACCCCCATGCCAATTTCAGCTCCTTTTCCTTTCTCCTACCTTGCAGGGTAGCTTACTTAGATCAGAGGTAATTGTTGATCAGGAGGAGATCAAGTGACAATCCTAGAGGTAGTAATTATAAAATTTCAGCCTGGAAATGACCTCAGAATGGTCTGTATTAGAACATACAAATTATAATCTAAATACACTTGTGAATAAATGTTGCCGATTTTCAATTTGGATATTATATCTAGGAACAGAAGTGCTAATGGGGAGGAAAAAGAACTGTTCAGTTTCACCTCTTCCCTCACTCCCTATTGTTGGGCGAATGAATTAGGGGAAAGTAAAATGGCCTAGAGGTAGACTGTGTAATTGAAAAGGAGAAAAAACAGAACTTTAATCTCCAAGAAAGAATACTGTCCCTTAAAAATTTTAAAGTTAACTCTATTCTGTGTACCCAAACATATTATTTTAAAACTATGGGCTCAGTTTCACAGAGACCCAGAATGTGAGCCAGAGTGTGCTTGACCATAGGAATGGCCAGAGAGCTTGTTATTTGCTAGGAGAGTCAGACAGTCCTTGGGTGACAGTCAGTGGTTGACTTGTCCCCAGGCCTGTTCCTGCTGGGATTAAGAAGTTGAGGAATGTTCTGGGGCAGTTATTTTGATGGTCAAATAATACAACAGCCTTCCTACTCCTTTGACCAAAACTGAGGAAAATTGATTTTTAGGATTGTATTTAGAACTTGGAAAAGGATCATAGGTTAAGGCTGAGGAGAATTCAAGGAACTATGGAGACTGAGTGGTAGTCCAGTAGAATGTTAATGTATTTGTTTACTACAGGTTTTATTATTGGTGGATTATCCAAAAATACAGAAGTTTGCATATAACCCAGGTTTCCATAACGTTTCTGTTAGAAGGCTTCTAGAAGTTAAATAAAATACACACCCCACACCTTTCCTTCACTTTGCTTTAAGAGGATTTGACTGATATATATATTTAATAGGTGGCACATTAAAAACATTGGATTTTTAAAAATTTTTTAATTTAAATGTGTGTTGCCTATTTGCTCTTTTCCCATCACAAGTGGCTTTTTTAAAACTCTCCTCCTATGATACTTTTATCAATAGAGGTATTTCCTCTTAGCCAGTTCTAGCCACAGTATTGACTGGGCCTTGGCACTTGATATATCCAGAAGGAATTAGACAGACAAGAAAAAACTTGGTCTCTACTGGAATGAATATTTTAAAACCCTCTTAGATTCTGAACACTCTGGGTTCAAATGAAATAGAACCAAGAGAGGGGAAAATTTAAGAGCCCAAAAATAAAAAATAAAAAAATGGTGGTGGGGTGGGGGATAAACCCTTACATAGCTAACTAAGGTGTAATAAGGGAAAGAAATTAATTTTCTGGAGATTATGAGATAGAATATGAAATCCCTTGGATAGTAGGCATTCTTAGACTCATTTGGATAATTCACACTAGTACGCTGCAGTATTGTAAGGATAGTGGCATGTGATCTGGGGGAATATTAATGGATTTCCTAACATGGAGTTTGATATTTACTTTAGTGTGTTATAAATGGGTATGCAGTGCAAAAACGAACATAGTTCAAAATAAGTCTCTTAGATACTAGAGAAAATAATAGAAACGGATCTTTTGTCCCTATTGTACGTTAGAAAGTAATGTAGAATACAGAGCATAGTAGAGAATTGATGGCATGACTATAATCAGTATTTGATGGTTGCTTACTAGAAAATTCTAAAGATAAAACCTTACATTTGTTTAATGTTGTCCTTAGTTGTACTGTAACAGAACTTTAGAGAGAAAATGTATACCTTCTTGGGTCACTCTACTCCATAGTCTGGCTATGTGAAAATGGAGAAATATAAGCTTGTTTACCCACGGAGGAACAGATCTTTGTAAATTTGGGTATAGTAAGTGCGTAGGGACACACAGAGAACGTGAGCCTAGAACAATAGTTCTTTGTGTCTTGGCACTTTTGAAAATCTGATGGTAACTATGGATCCTTTCCCCAACAAGACTGTAGTTTCTGAGGGTAGAGGGACTGCCCTTGGCTGTCATGTCAGGAAGCCCCGATCTAGAAGATCATCTTCATTTTACTTCTGACTTTGCTCTGACTTTATTGTCACTGTCTGTCAGGGGTTCTTGAATGGAGCTTCAAGTCTTGAAGGACGCTTACTGCCTTCCACATTGAACTGAAGCCACAAGTCCAGAGCTCTGTAACGTAACGGAGCAGACAGACGTCGTTCACAAAGCGCTGCCCCACAAGCACAGTGGTACAGACAGAGCCTGAGGCATTAGTGTGTGGCACAGCCTCTTGGGAGCACCTCCTCCCTACTGTGCAGGGGTGTTTGTTCCATAGTAAGTTGAATCTTAATGCTTTGTTTTTAAAATGAGCATATTTCTTCTAAAATCTCAAATTATTATAAAGGTTTTCTACCTAAGTGTGACTTTCTCCTCCTGTTTTAGGGTGTCACGCTAAGGGTGTCAAATGTGTGCTTCAAATTAACAGAGTAACTGGGAACTGGGGATTCTGTTGTTTTAGACTCTGAAATTTAGAACACGTTTTCAGGGGAATTGTTGAAATTGCCAGATAATTCATTCTTTATTCCTTTCAAGTTCCTGAATGTACAATTGTTTCTGAATCTTATTAAGCCGTTTATAAGATTAGACAAAACTGTCTTCAGTTCATATTTTGACACAAAATGGATACATTGAATTTTTCTTTTTAGAAATGTGTTTTGACAAAAAATTCTATTTGAGTGGCTCTAATCTTCATTTTGGAATCTCAGATCCCCTGCTTGTTATGTTGTTCATTGGGACTTTGCTGCAAAATACAGCTTCGCTAGAAGGTCATCCTTGAAAAACCAAGAAATCTGAAGAAACTTATTTTGAGACTGAGTAAAGAGATGGAAGAGCATCGTCAGATTGACAGCGCAGCACACTCTGGAAACATCTTAGACTGCACTGCTCTTGTACATGAAACAACTTGACTGTTTTATGAACTGGACCTATAGAGAGAGAAAACACCCTCATAAAATGTATCTTTAATATAAGAAAACAGGACTCTGGCCTCTAAAACATTTCTGTCAGGGCAGTTTGCTCTGACTGCTCACTGATGGAAGGAGGAACTTGGGTCATTGAACTTGACTGAAAAGTTAATGCCATGTATTCTGGATTGAAGGTGTTTTTTAATTTCCTCTCGGAATATAGTGTTTTGGGCTTTCACAACATCTGCCTCCTATGTGCCTTTCCTGTCCCGTGAGAAAGGAGCTTGAGTTCAACTGTGCCCAGATACTTGTTCTCTGTCCTTTCCTTTCTGTACTGCTGACTTAAATGCGGGGGAAACGTTGAGCACGTAGGATTTCAACATCCTGTTAAGTCTATCCCGCTTGTGCCTCCTAGGTATTGCATTTCCTTTTCAGCTCTTCTCAGTGTTGCCCAATTTTTAGCCCCTTGGTTAGGTCCAGGTGGCATTAAAATCACACCTTTTCAAGCTCCCTTCCCATCGTCCTTTTTGTTCTGTCTGCAGTGGGCGGTTGTCAGTTGTCCTACTGTGGACGTGTCCACGTGTGCTCTCTCCCATCCTGCATGTTCTGCTGTAGAAATAAAGCAGATCTAGACTTGGGGATTTGAGCTGCGTAAGGTTTGCCTCCACAGATTCACAGCACAGTATTTAAAATACAGCCTTGTAGCTGTGCTGGCGACAGTAGTCTCCTTCGTACCTCTGCTCTGTGCTGGACACTGTCCCCTCAGCCGCGTCACTGCTGGATTCTCTTGAGGCCAGGAATGGACTGCATGGTGCCTTCCACACAGGGAACGACAGCTGACCTCTGCGTAAGCTTGTAGTTCCTGGGGTCATGAGTTAATGAGGGAGTTGAAGAGATTCCCGTGTCCTCCACTGGACCCTAGTAAAAGCAGATCCTGTGCAGAGAAAGCCCTCATGCCAGAATGATTTTGGAAGCAGATTTGTCCGAAGAAATAGGCCAAGTTTCAGGTTAACCATGAACTCGAATAGACTATCCTGGTGTGCCTTACTTTCAACAAAATAAAAGCCTAACCCTTGAAACACCTCACCAAATTAACTCTGATGTAAGTCAAATGTGATATGACTCAAAAGTTTTTTTACAAGTAGTTTCCAGAAACATGTGCAAATATGTTTTGTGTAAAAGTATATACTGTGTATAATTTTCTGATTCTTGCTCTAATAAATATTAAACTTAAGTGGTCTCAGTATTTAAAACCTAATAGTTTGAAATTATTTTTTTGAAATCACTTTCTTGAGTAACATTTTCAACTACATAATCTTTTTACTTTTCATGTAACGTGCAAGTATTCTTAGAAGCTGTTTACATGTGTTTGTTTTCCACATGTAAAACTGTGTCTTCAGTAAGAGTTGAACCTTTGGCTGTAATTACCAAGTGCTTGGGATTGGGCTGGCTGGAAATGCGTATTGAGCTTTTCTGTGTATGTAGCAAACTTTGTTCAAATAAAGTAGCTTTGTACCCTGAAGGAGCTTTTAGTAATTAAATTTTTATGAAATATGAGCAAGTTAAAGGAGAGGAAATGAACAAAAGGATCTGTAAATGATGGTCTTAATTAGTGGCTTGGAACCTTTTAGGAAGCAGTAGTAGCGAGTCTGTGGGAATGGGGTAGGGGTGGGCTGTGGAGTTTGAAGAGAAGAGGAAGACCCCCATCTGGAGTCAGTAGTAGTGCGGTCAGTGTGCATACGCTGCGCTCTGTGGGCCTGAATCCAAGGTCAAGGAAGTCTATCCCCACAGTTCCTGAATGTTCAGCAGGGGATGGGTGCCATCCTGAGGCAAAAACAAGGATGAGGTAGGGACTTGAAGAGTTTTTTTCACTTCAAAACATTGTCCTTTTAAACTTTTGTGTCATTCTCTCTACTGTGTACCTTTGGCAAAATAAAAATCTGGTCCTCTCAACTTAGTTCTCTATAGATACCTAAACAATTTTTTTTTTAACCGACCTGGGAAATCAAAAGGCCGAGTGCTGCTGTTTCTTGGAAATGTGCGGGATTAGCATATTAAGGTCCCAGTTAACCCATAGTTCATAGGACACTGTGTAAACGTGCCCAAGAGCAGTTGGGCAGGTTTAGATAATTGCTTCACCATTGCTGTATAGTGGGAGTCCCTGTCTCAAAAAACCTAATTAAGGTAGCAGTTAAGGAGCGCCTGGCTGGCTGAGTCGGTAGAGCACGTGACTCTTGATCCTGGGGTCATGAGTTCAAGCCCCAAGTCAGGTGTAGAGCTTACTTTTTAAAAAAATGGTAGTAATTAAAAGGACCACTAGTATCATCCTGTTTCAACCAACAGTTGGCCAAGAAGTCATTCTGGAAATCTCTGGAACACATTTCCAGTATTTTACATGAAGATGAACTGAGACCTCCAATAATGCAAAGGTCCACTACAACACAAACTGAAGGAATCATTCGTACTCCCTTGCAGATAATTTTACAACCTGCAAAGTAGTCACCAACCTGCAAAAAAATTTACACTAATAAGTGGCCAGGAACAGTGCAATGGTTAGAACTTGTTATATGTCTGCTTGTCTCCAACTTTAAGATTTACTGTATATACCATTGTTTTGCATGACTAGACTACTTTTTAATATCTCATCCGCTTACGTGCTAGCCGCTGCAATGAGGTAAATGTATAAAATGTGTCAAGGAGTGAATTTTCAAGAAAGATGCGGAGATTTCTTCTTTTGGCATCTAAAGATAAAGGTTGGTATCCTTCCTAAATGGGTGCTTATAGGCAGGTTCAGAGGAAGTCAGTGATCGCTAGTCATGGTTCACAGTACTCCAAAGTACCTCCTTTTATCTCGAGCGTGTTCCAAATTCATAACCGTATTGTTCTATTAGGGAAAGCTTGCTGTATTCCACATTGTTTTCCTTAGAGACTTTTTCTTAGGAGACCCAGCTTTGAATTATTAAACCCAGGGCTAAGATTAGTGAGGCAGACACCTGCTTTCTATATTCCCCGGGACTTGAAAGAAAGAATGAAATTACTAAATAAACTGAGATTGGTTTGAGGGATATTTTGGACTTCATTAGCCATGTGCTACGCATCCATTCCCGCAGGTGGGAAACTCAGAAGGGCTTGTAAATTTCTCAGTACTGGAGGGCATCACTTTGCCAGGAAAACTTTGGATTAAATATTTTGAACATTCTCAATCTTGTAGCATGGCAGAGAAGAGATTATAAGTAGATACATACTGATTGAAATCATCTTACCTAAAATATGACATAACCAAAATTTGTAGATTTGCTTTTGGAAGAAAAGGCACAAGTGACTTACTAGGAGTCTTTGATGACAGTTATAAACAGGAAATTTAGTTCTTCTGCCTCTTTCAGTCTTGCTCCAAACCAAGTTAACGTTTTTAGTCAAATAATACCTCAGAACGTTTCTGTTAGGAAGTAGGATTTTCTTTAGCTCTTGAGTGGTTCTTGGTGGCCTGTCCAGACCCCCTTTTGACCTAAGAAAGCCGCATCAGAGAGTGGGTTGTACAATTTTAAAACCCCATTTGTGGGATCTTCTGGAAAACACTAAAGTACATCATTGTAGGATAGTTTTCCTCTTTCAGAGATGAGGAATTATCCTTAAGTGTGAGGCCAAATCAGGGCGAATGGGGGGCTCACAGATTGCTGGGTCTGTGCCACTGCTGCCACCAGGTCTGACTCAGCACACTTCCGGGGTGGGGGCTGAGTGGCCGTGTCAGAGCCGTGGGAGTGCCCCAGGTGTGGGAAGCAGTGCTTTTCACATCTACCAGCATAAGCAATTCTTGCTTGCTTACGTTTTATGTAACATATTTCTAAGGAGTCGTCGTAGCACTCCATAGTCTTTCCCTTCCTCCAGATTAGAATTATGTCATTTATCTGTTTAAGAAGTAAGGTTAACTCCATAGCTGCCATTTCCTCAAAACAAAACAAGACAAACAAAAACAAAAAACCTAGCAGCAGCTGACCTAGAATTCCATCTCGTACTATTATGTAAGTTCTAAATTCTGATTTAAAAAGTGATAAATTTGGTCTGAAGCAAAAAGGGTAAAAAGCCTTTTCTCTCTAGTCTCACCTTTCAGATCCTCTGGCCCCCTATGATAGTGAGGCCAGTGACCACCTGAAAGATTTGAAATTCAGAGCAAGAATCAGAAAACAACAGTAGCAGGGGCATCTGGGTGGCTCAGTCGGTTAAGTGTCTGACTCGATATCAGCTCAGGTCATGATCTCAGTTCGTGCGTTCAGGTCCCACGTAGGACTCTGTGCTGACAGCACGGAGACTGCTTGGGATTCTCTCTTTCTCTCTCTCTCTCTCTCTCTCTGCCCCTCCCCTGCTCACACTCTCTCTCAAAATAAATAAACACTTGGGAAAAAAAAAAACTTCAGGAAAATGGGAACAGGACAGGTAGAAATCCTTAAGGTGCAGCCCTGTTGGTTTATTGGTATTTTTATGACTGAGTGGACCAGGGCTGTACATTAACTTTTGCCTCTTCCAGTCCTGGTTTCATCCTATCTCCCTGTTGATGGAAACCGGAATTCTTGACGATGAGATGTTGGAGCGCGCATGTACACTGGTGGCTCAGCAGGCATCAAACCATGAGTGGTCAGAGGCTCTCAGTCCTTAGACTCTGCTGGCTGAAGGAAAAGACTACATACCTCAACATGCGGGGTCTTGCTTCCTGTTTCTCCCCACCTTTTTCAGCATCAAAGTCTCACAGCAAAATAAAATAATTTTCTCAAAACGCTATTCGGTAGGGGGACTTGAGAGGCATGGTACAGTTGGACTTGACATTTAAGGATGTCCTTCATTTCTGCAGCATATTGATGGATGCTTGCTGGGTTCCAGGCTCTGTCCTGGGCTCTTTTGGGAAACAGCACACAAAGCATGGAGTCCCCATTGCAGCAGAGGCAAACAGACCCAGGAAGTAAATTATCATCCCATAGAAGGAATGGAGAAGAGCAGAGCACATGTGCTCAGGTGACCAGCGTGGGATAGAGGAGCAGGTCTCCATTTTTAGGGAGCTCTGAGTGGGCCTCGTTGGGAAGGTGAGATTCGAGAAGCGGTATCTGTATAAACTGGAGCTGACCAGCAGGCTCATCCAAAGGAAAAAAGAAAATAAAACACTGGAGAGTTTCCAATAGTTACCGCTTTTCCAGCCACTTGGTGCCGGAAGCCCTCACTGCCTCCAGATGTAGCTGAGCACATTGCTCCTGGGTTTTGCAGCTGTCATTTCTCCTTTCTCGCTTTTTCTTTCCCAGGGCCCGTCCACATGGCCTCTCAATGACATGATTTGGGGAGGTAGGCATGATCGTAGCAAACTAGACTGCATGGCAAATATACTCCCAAGAGCGCAGGGGTCCCACAGAGGAAGAAGGATAGGCTTTCAGAAGAGGTCCTCATGGGATCCTGGCTGCCTCTGTCAGAAATCAGAAGAGCATGTGATACTTGATCTTGGGGTTGTGAGTTTGAGCCCCATGTTGGGAACAGAGATTACTAAAAAGAATATATAAACGTAACAAAAAAGCAGGGGTCCTCAAGGGCAGACTGCGTTGATTTCACAAGGAGGTCTTAGGGGGCAGGCCAGACAGAGGCAGCGCCAGGAGCTGAAGCCCCGGGGTGAGCAAGGTCAAACTTACCAGTGATTAAAATGCAACAGATCATGGACCTGTTCATGCTAAATAGTAGGGGTTCAGTTCCACAGGCAGGAGGGGACCGGGGCTGTCGTCTGTGGCTTTGCTCATGGGGGAGTTTCATCCGAGTATGGTCCAGAGTTGTTGGCTCCTCTGAGTTCTCCACTTACCATCTCAGGCAAGGGAGGAAACAGGGAGAAGGTGATTGGTGATCATTCCCTCTTGCCTGTCTCTCAACACTTGCTTTTCCAAAATGCAGATGATGTTTTCCTCATAACAAGGGTATGATTTATAAAAACTCAAATAGTGCAGGAAAATAAGAAGAACAAAGTTCAGTATCTTACTGCTAATACTCTGATCATCAGAAGTTTTGACTTCTACACCATCTGAACCAACAGCATCCTTGGTAAAGGCTGTTCTGTGTGGATGCAACCATCTCAGTCCCCAGTGCTGGAAATTAGGTGGTCTACAATTTTCATTATTCAGGTTCTTTCTATTTTCTCACTCTTCCAAACTTGGTTTCCAGTGAACATCCTTATGCCTAAGATCTGCATTTACGCAATTATCTCTTTGGTATAAAGAGGACACCTCAAAAAATTGGGATGCTTAGAGTCGCCTGCGTGACTCAGTCAGTTAAGCATCCAGCTCTTGATTTCAGCTTAGGTTGTGATCTTGGGTTCTTGGGATCAAGCCCCCCTTCGGGCTCTGTGCTGTCAGTACAGAGTACAGAACCTCTCTCTCCCTCTCTTTCTGCCCTTACCCTGCTCATGCTCTCTCTTTCTCTCTCTCTCTCTCTCTCTCAATAAATAAACTTAAAAAAAAAAGAGGGGATGCCTAGAACTGAGGTCCACAATACCAGGATTTAGTACAGACATTACCATTGAGCAGTTTGTGTGTGTGCCCACGTGTGCACTTTTCAGAGCACTTTAGTAGCAACTTCCCTCTTGAGATCAGCGTAAAACATTGTGAGGTGGGCTAGGGGGGGATTGCGGTCTCTCCTTCAGGTGGATGAGGGGGAATCCCATCTCTCCTCGGCACTGCTGTCACATGGGGAGTGCTTGCCACTCCCGAAGCACATTTGCAATCAGCTTTCAGAACACCGACTCCAAGGCCAATGCCAACAGAAGCTTTTGGAATACAAGATGATTAGCACACATGATAGCCAAACTAAAAATGGAACTTTCCAGCTTCCTCGCATGAAACTGCTTTGATTCCAAGTTTTACTATTTTAATTAGATCAAAGAGACAAGACGTTTTTCTGAGAAGTTGAAAATCATATGGCAAACTGCTCTATTTTTCAATATAGGAAGTCTTTACAAGGGTTAAGTATGAGTGATGTTCATTTTGGTTCTTTCAGGGGAAAATACCTTTGGAAAATACCTCCACGATGGTCTTCTACCCAGGCCTCCCTCCCCAGCCATTTCTCATCCATAAGACCTCTGGAGGGTTCCTGGATTAAACCGTTGTGCACTAAATACAATGAGGAGAACTCAGAGCTAAAGACTCAGTGTCCTGTTATGTAGAAGGCTTGGCTTAGATTGAAGTCATAAGTTCTATTCTCTCTTAAAAATGAGCCCACTTGGGGTGCCTGGGTGGCTCAATCAGTTGACTATCTGACTCTTGACTTCGGCTCAGGTCACAATCTCATGTGTCAAGGGATTGAGACCCATGTCAGATTCTGTGCTGACAGTGCAGAGCCTACTTGGGATTCTCTCTCTTCCTCTATCCCTCTCTCTCTCTCTCTCAAAAAAAAAAAATAAATACACTTAAAAAAAAAAAAAGGCTCCTACCTAACAAGTTGTAGCTCTAGCACTCCTGTACTCAGCAGCCAGGCCCCTCAGCATACTCCCACTCCTTTGTGTCTCAGGGCCTTTGCACTTGCTGTTCCCTTGGCCTGGGCTGCTCCTCCCCAGATGCTCGCATGGCTCTCTCCCTTGCTTCCATTAGCTCTCTGCTCAAATGTCTCCTCATCAGAGAGACCTTCCCTGACCCACTTGTCTATCTAAAATAGCATCTCATTCCCTCCCTCCCTTATTTCCTCATAGCAGTTACTACTAGCTGACAGCAAAGATTTGTCTCCTCCCACTAAACATAAACTCAGAGGGGGAAGGGCTTTTGTTCTGTTCCTGGCTTTTCCTTCAAAACCAAGAACAATACCTGACCTATGTTAGAAACTCAGTAAATGCACGCTATTTGAATGAGTGAATGAATCCCCCTGTGTTCCTACCTAGAGATGTGTGAAGAAACTTGGAGCTTTTAAACACCAGAGGAAAGTCAAGGACTTGGGAAAAAGGAGCAGTGATCTCTGTGTCTGGCTGACCTGGCCCAGCGGCGCCATTTCTGCTTCCGGCTCCTCTAACTGCAGGTTCACATGAAGCCATGGTTTCTAGCATCCGCTCCATTTGGAGGGTGACTTGTGCTAATAGTAGGCACTGCCTTAAAAAAAAGCATTTCAGTGGGGGAGCCTAGGTGGCTCAGTCTGTTAAGATTCTGGCTGGATTTCAGCTCGGATCGTAATCTCACGGCTTGTGATTTTGAGCTCCGAATCAGGCTCTGGGCCGACAGCAAGGAGCCTGCTTGGGATTCTGTCTCTCTCTCTCTCTCTCTCTCTCTCTCTCTCTCCCTCTCTTTCTCCCCCTCCCCTGCTTGTTCTCTCTCTCTCTCTCTCAAAATGAATACATTTAAAAAATTTTTTTGAAAAAAACATGTTAATGGATTAAGACATCCAATAGATATTCATGGAGCAACAGCTGTGGTCCCAGGCACAGGGTTACAAAATGCAACAGGACACTCACTGCGCTGGTGGTTTTTCAGTGTGACTTTGGTTGGACAGGATTGCCCTCCTGCCACCTCGAGCTAAGAGAAGAGCTCTGAAAAGATGGGAAACTTTGCCCGAGGGGAGAAGGGCTGTGTGATGTGGAGCATAGGTATTGGTGGGCCGGTGGTGGGCTGTGGGCATGGTGTGTGGTCTCAGGGTTGGGCTTCGGCTCCCTCAGGTCTCAAGAGGGAGGAAGCTCTCCGTATGCTTGTTTTCTACTAGACCACATCAATAAACCAAAATCTTATAACTACCACATTTTTTTATTTTGGTTCGACTTCTGTGGACTAAATTCAGAAGCTAGCAATGATTTCAAATATTTCCATGGGGGACTAGTCGAGAATGTTCCAAAGCCAGAAAATCTATTTTAAAACAACTTTTGAAAAAATAAATAAATAAAACAACTTTTGAAACAACAAATTTGTATTTCTCCCGCACTTAAAGATACAAAAGAAAAAAAAGAACAACAAAAAACTTACTCCAACAATGCAGATAGACTAAAATATAAGGAAACAGGAACTCCAGGTGATTTTTCTCACTTATTGCAAACAATAAATAAACAATGAAGCCTTCAAATACTCTACAAGAGGTATCTTGAATTTCTCTGTAAGGAACATTTTGCTGAAAATGAGTGTAATGCAAACACGAATGACCATGTAACCGTACCCTGTAAGTAACTCAGGGATTTGCACAATATTTGTCTTCTGGTTATGTAATTACTGAAATGTAATTACAGTGTTACAGTGTGCACTTCCAGTGTTATAGGGTGACCTCTAACATAGCATTCAGAGCATCGGAAGAAACCAAAGACTGGTCAGAATAGGACCTCCTTTTCATTTCACTTTGTTTTATCCTGTCCACTGGGTCCTAGTCTTGCATATATGCTTGCTCCCTCTCTTCTCTCTCTCTCTCTCTCTCTCAATGCTTTATTTTAATTCATTTTTTTCCTTAAATAGTTTATTGTCAAGTTGGTTTCCATATAACACTCAGTGCTCACCCCCACAAGTGCCCTTCTCCATGCCTGTCTCCCCTCTCCCCCCCAACACCCATCAGCTCTCGGTTTTTTCTCAGCATTCAAGAGTCTCTCATGGTTTGCTTCCCTCCTTCTCCCCCACTATTTTTCGCCTTCTTCTCCCCCACGGTCCTCCATTAAGTTCCTCCTAATCCACCTATACATGCAAACATATGGTATTTGTCCTTCTCTACCTGACTTATTTCACTCAGCATAACACCCACAAGGTCCATCCATGTTGCTACACGTGACCAGATTTCATTCATTCTTTCTCATTGCCATGTAGTATTCCATGGTATAGATAAACCACATCTTCTTGATCCATTCGTCCGCTGATGGACACTGAGGCTCTTTCCATGTATTGGCTATTGTTGAGAGTGCTGTTATGAACATTGGGGCACATGTGCCCCTATGCATCAGGACTCCTGTGTCCCTTGGGTAAATTTCTAGCAATGCTATTGCTGGGTCATAGGGGAGTTCTGTTGGTAATTTTTTGAGGAACCTCCACACTGTTTTCCAGAGGGGCTGCACCAGTTTGCATTCCCACCAACAGTGTAGGAGGGTGCCCATTTCTACACATCCTCACCAGCATCTTTTGTCTCCTGATTTGTTCATTTTAGCCACTCTGACTTGCGTTAGGTGTTATCTCAGTGTGGTTTTGATTTGTATTTCCCTGATGATGAGGGACGCTGAGCATCGTTTCATGTGTCTGTTGGCCATCCGGATATCCTCTTTGGAAAAGTCTCTGTTCATGTCTTCTGCCCATTTCTTCACTGGATTACTTGTTTTTCAGGTGCGGAGTTTGGTGAGTTCCTTATAGATTTTGGATACTAGCCCTTTATCTGATATGTCATTTGCAACTATCTTTTCCCGTTCCATCAGTTGCCTATTGGTTTTATGGACTGTTTCCTTTGCAGTGCAGAAGCTTTTAATCTTGATGAGGTCCCAATAGTTCATTTTTGCTCTTGATTCCCTTGCCTTTGGGGATGTGTCAGGTAAGAAATGGCTGCGGTTGAGGTCAAGGAGGTTGTTTCTTGCTTTGTCCTCTAGGGTTTTGATGGCTTCCTGTCTCACATTCAGGTCCTTTATCCATCTTGAGTTTATTTTTGTGTATGGTGTGAGAAAATGATCTAGTTTCATTCTTCCGCATGTTGCTGTCCAGTTCTCCCAGCACCCTCTGTTAAACAGGCTGTCTTTTTTCCATTGGATACTCTTTCCTGCTTTGTCAAAGATTAGTTGGCCATTTATTTGTGTGTCCAATTCTGAGTTTTCTATTCTATTCCATTGGTCTATGTGTCTCTTTTTGTGCCAGTACCATACTGTCTTGATGATCACAGCTTTGTAGTAGAGGCTAAAGTCTGGGATTGTGATGCCTCTCATTTTGGATTTCTTCTTCAATATTACTTTGGCTATTCGGGGTCTTTTGTGGTTCCATACAAATTTTAGGATAATTTCTTCTACCTTTGAGAAGAATGCTGGTGCAATTTTGATTGGGATTGCATTGAATGTGTAGATTGCTTTGGGTAGTAATGACATTTTAACAATACTTATTCTTCCGACCCATGAGCATGGAATATTTTTCCATTTCTTTATGTCTTCTTCAATTTCCTTCATAAGTTTTCTATAGTTTTCGTCATACAGATTTCCTATATCTTTGGTTAGGTTTATTCCTAGGTATTTTACGGTTTTTTGTGCAATTGTGAATGGAATCAGTTCATTGGTTTCTCTTTCTGTTGCTTCATTATTGGTGTATTAAAATGCAACCGATTTCTGTGCGTTAATTTTGTACCTGCAACTTTGCTGAATTCATGCATCTGTTCTAATAGGCTTCTGGTGGAGTCTGTTGGGTTTTCTATGTAGAATATCATGTCATCTGTGAAAAGTGGAAGTTTGACTTCTTTGCCATTCTGATGCCATTTATTTCCTTTTGTTGTCTGATGGCTGATGCTAGGACTTCCAGCACTATGTTAAACAACAGTGGTGAGAGTGGACATCCCTGTCGTGTTCCTGATCTCAGGGGGAAAGCTCTCAGTTTTTCCCCATTGAGGATGATGTTAGCTGAGGGCTTCTCATGGATGGCTTTTATGATTTTTAGGTAAGTTTCTTCTATCCCGACTTTCTTGAGGGTCTTTATTAAGAAGGAATGCTGTATTTTGTCAAATGCTTTTTCTGCAGCTATTGACAGGATCATATGGTTTTTATCTTTTCTTTTGTTGATGTGATGTATCACATTGATGGATTTGTGAATATTGAACCAGCCCTGGAACCCAGGAATGAATCCTACTTGATCATGGTGGATAATTCTTTTTATGTGCCGTTGAATTCGATTTGCAAGTATCTTGTTGAGGATTTTTGCATCTGTATTCATCAGGGATATTGGCCTGTAGTTCTCTTTTTTTGCTGGGTCTCTGTCTGGCTTGGGTATCAAAGTGATGCTGGCTTCGTAGAATGAGACCAGAAGTTTCGATTTCTATTTTTTGGAATATGCTTTATTTTATTTTTGAGAGAGAGAGAGAGAGAGAGAGGGAGCATACATGCACGAGTGGGAGAGGGGCAGAGACAGGGAGACAGAGAATCTGAAGTGGGCTCCAGTCTGACAGTAGAGAGCCTGATGTGGGTGCTAGAACTCACAAACTACAAGATCATGACCTGAGCCAAAGTTGGGCACTCAACCAACTGAGCCATGCAGGCGCCACTCAGCTCCCCCTTTCTCTCTCTCTCTCTCTCTCTCTCTCTCTCTCTGTGTGTGTGTGTGTGTGTGTGTGTGTGTGTGAGAAAGAGAGAGACATAGTGAGACAGAGACAGAGAGACAGAATAAACGTGGGGACATACTTCAATTGCAGATTCAGACTCAACTATTCCTGAAGTGGGACTTGGGAATGATTCTGCTTTTCTAACAGACTGGCTGGTGAAGCCAGTACAACTGATCCACAAACTCCACAGAATTCCAAGACTCTTAGCCTACCAGGAACTTTCACATACATTTTTTTTTCATGGAAACTTTGTAATTGTCTTGTGAGTTGAGCACTTCTGATGTCACCTGCTTTTACACATAATAGGGCAGAAACCAAGAGGCGGGTTGCCTAAACAGAGCCTGATGCTAGAACCTAAGCTTCCTAACGCCCCATGGAGTGTTTTCATTAAGGTAGCTCTAGTTTGGTGGTTGCGTCCTGAATACATGGGGAGTGGGGAGGTAAAACTAAAATGACATTTTTGAAAACCCGATAGAGAAAATGCACCCTTTCACTATTACTGTTGTTATGATGTCTCCTGAGGTCTTAGAGCCAGAGCTGATGGACCGGGAGATGGTCACATGAGAGTTCTTACACTTGCCATTTTTAGGCAACAGGAAGACAGCAGGTGGTGAGTGTTCTGGTGACAAACTTAACTATCTTTGGAAAAATGGGATTTAACTTGACTCTAGGCTGCCTTCCATCTACCGGATGGAGCTAGAACTTGAGAGCTGGGTGATTTTGATTTATGGAACACCATTCCTGTCAGATGGTACAAAGGATGTGCAAATCATATGCAAGTGGGCTAAATCTCACTCAGAATTTGCCAACCGGAAG
The DNA here is from genome assembly GCF_003009895.1 of Hyaena hyaena. Classification (NCBI taxonomy): domain Eukaryota; kingdom Metazoa; phylum Chordata; class Mammalia; order Carnivora; family Hyaenidae; genus Hyaena; species Hyaena hyaena. Next base: position 279,158 of record NW_024081803.1, on the reverse strand, counting down.
CACGATATCTTGATTCCAGCTAGATTTTAATGTGATCTGGGGTTAACTTTCAGTTAAGTATCGACTAGGCTCACTCTTAGCTGAGAAATAGCTAAATACTGTCAAACCTAAGAAAGGTCCGAACAGGGAAGTCCAGGGTGGCATTTGTGACTGTGGGTCCTGTACCCCATCTGCGGAGAGGAGCCCCCACTGGGCATGGGGTGGTGAGATCTGGGGTAAAGTGAGTCTCCTATGGTCTTTCACTTTCACAAGTACTTATTTTTTTTTAAGGAGCTTACTTTCTTATCTGTGTTGGTCCAACCTCCTTCCTTTTCCAAACTGTCCCTTTTCAGGCATTTGCTGCTAAGCAATGCAATGGTATAGAACAATCAGATTCATTTGGCATCTTGATTCAGTTCAAAGACACGATTGCCTTGATTTTGGTGTTCTAAGAGTGTCTTGTTGTAAACATAATACATGCTAACTGCAAAAATTTTGGAACTTAACAGAAAGTGTAAAGGAAAAAAATCTCTATACTCCTACCATTCAGTGATAACTATTGTTATCATTTCAGTAGGTATCATTCATGAACATATTTTACCAAGTTGAGATGATGACACTACTAAAAAAATTTTTTTTAAGTCTTGTAATCTACTCTTTCCCATGAGTATTTGAGTGAATGTTTTCCCAAATTCTGAAGTATTATCGAAGAGGTTTTTGTTGGCTTGTTAGTTGGTGGGTGTTCCATCAGATGGATGTATTCTAGTTTATCCAGTTCTCCTTTATTGATGAACATGTAGTTTACTGCCTGTTGTTTAATATGTTATGCTGTGCTGTGAGAGAGAATCCTTGCAATGAATCTTCATGCACATCTCTAATTATTCTTTTAGGATAAATACAGAGAAGTGGAATTACCAACTCTAAAGATACATGTAAAATCATTGTTGGATAAATGATGGCTTTTGATAAATATTACCGAGGGGTGTTCCAGAGCGGTTGATCCAATTTATATCCTTAACCAACAGTGCACTCTGGCTGTTTTGGGGTATTGTGTTTAAACTGCCTCTTTGACAGTTCAAAATGATATCCTTTGTTTTAATTTGCATATATTTCATCTCCCAGAGACTGAACTGTTTACAATTTCTTTCTTTTCCTTTGAGAAATGTCTCTTAGGTCCTTGGCTCCTTTTTCTTTCAGAGTTTTATTTTGTTGTTGATGTTATTTTTCAAAGATCCTTAAAAGCTCTGTCTTGTACACATATTTTCCCTCATTTGTTTTTTTCACTTTGTTTACAGTGTTTGTTGACATTTAGAAAATGTTATGCTTTCACCTAGTCGGATTTTTCAATCTTTTATTTTAGGCTTTCTTCTGCTTAAAAATGTCTTCTGAGTCCTGAACTAAAATAGACTAGTAAACGTAGCTTTACCTGTAGACTTCATTGGAAGACAGTGGAATTAGGGATTGGCAGCAAGTGTGTTGAGGAAAACACAACCACTAATTAAATGTGACCTAGTCTTAACCAGACGTGTACCTCAGAATTCCGTTAGAGCTTTAAAAAGTTACCAATGCCTGGGCCACACTCCAGTAGCACTGAATCAGAAAATTTTTTAAAAAGGGGGCACCTGGGTGGCTCAGTCATTTAAGCGTCAGAATCCAGCTCAGGTCATGATCTCATGGTCTGTACATTTGAGCCCCATATTGGGCTCTGTGCTGACAGCTCAGAGCCTGGAGCCTGCTTCAGATTCTGTGTCTCCCTTTCTCTCTGCCTCTCTCCTGCTTGCGCACTCTCTCTCTCTCTCTCAAAGGTAAATATTTTTAAAAATTTTAAAAGAACTTAAAAAATACCTTATACAAATCCACAGACTTAGAAAGGAGCATGTGCAAGTTACATGTGATTTTTTTTTTTTTTGCCTGCTTTGAGCATTACATTTTATTAGTGTAGTGGGTGTATCTTCTTTTACGCATTATCTGTTAACAATGAAGATCAAAATGCTTTCGTGAGGAGCAACATTCAGAACGGTGTGCTGCGTGGGGTGCTCTGCAAAGTTACAGTGGTTCTCTGAAAGCATCAGTCTCATGAGGGGACAGTTATGTGATGTGCTCAGGATTGTGTCTGAGTTCCATGGCTGATTTGTCTTCTGTGACTCTACACTATGGCAAGTGGGCTTTTTTTTTTTTAATTTGAAGTGACAGTATATTTACAAATGTAATGTATTTTGAAGAATATCTAGAATACATAAACTATATTAGAAGATACAATATATTTACAAATGTTAACACCTTGTACTTGTATATATATATATATATATTTTAAACCAGCATTCAGTATTCTTTGATATACAGTAATATCTCAGTTGAACATGGGGTGTAAGCCTGCAAATTAGCATTTGCAACTTGGGAAAAGAAAGTCAAACCAAAAATGGCCAATTTGACATCTCTGTACAAACTTGAACTATACTCATTAAGCTAACATTGAAAATACACTCTTATTTTGTCTAGCCTAGAGCTGCCTCATTGAAAGGTTTTATTTTATAAGGGGGAGGATGCCTGGCTGGCTCAGTCAGTTGAGCGTCTGACATTTGCTCAGGTCATAATCTTGTAGTTGGTGGGTTCTAGCCCCATGTGCCTGGAGCATGCTTTGGATTTTGTGTCTTCCTCTCTCTGCGCCCCTCCCCCGCTGGCACTCTGTCTCTCAAAAAATAGATTTTAAAAACTTAAAAAAAAAACGTTTTATAAGAGAATTTGCCTATGAATCACCCTATGTATTTTTAGTGTCCACCCCATAAGCAACATCTTGAATTTTAAGGAGAAGCCTTAAAGAGCTTCTACAGGAGCTGAGAGGGAGGGCAGGGAAGGGCCATGGCTTTGGGCAAGGAATTCAGCATCTCAGAGCCTCAGAAATGGTGGTGGTGGTGCCACTTCATAGGAGAGCAGGCATGGTGATGTGATGTAAGTCTAGTGTGTGGTGGCCCACAACTACTTGGTTACTGTTGGTCCCACCATCCCTCCTTCTGTTCACTGCACTGGATTATTTATTTATTTATTATTATTAATTAATTAATTAATTTTTTAATGTTTTATTTATTTCTGAGACAGAGAGAGAGACAGCATGAGCAGGAGAGGGTCAGAGGGAGAGGGAGACACAGAATCTGAAACAGTCTCCAGGTTCTGAACTGGCAGCACAGAGCCCGACGCGGGGCTCCAACCCACAAACTGAGATCATGACCTGAGTTGAAGTAGGACGCTTAACTGACTGAGCCACTCAGGCACCCCAATACATTTATTATTTATAAGACATCAAAAAGAGGAGAGAGAGGTGTGGCCTAAAGAGATACTACACTCTTTTGTATATCATTTTCATGTAAAAATGCTTGAACCAGATTTGAATGCATCTTAGGTAATTTCAAGAAGGAGGAGGAGGAGGAAAAGGTCACGTTGCCAAAAGTCCATTATAACTAAGAGGCTAAGATATGTGAAAGGGGCGTAAGTGCTGGCAGGATGAAACCCAGTTCATGGTCAGGCACAGGAGACAAGAGACACACCAAACTTGATGCCAAAAGAGTTTTTCTTGCATGAGCATCTTTGTGCTGTGGTTGAAGTTATGACTTGGGGTAAACAGCAGATGAGAACGCTGGGGTGGCAGACGGTGCGGTGAGACGGGCCACTGTGGCCCTTGCAGGGCTATGGGGTGCTCAGGCAGCCAGGCCAGGTCTCCCTGCATAGTGAGCCCCGGAGCCACCCACCCAAGGTCTCCTTGTAGCGCACAGCCTCCTAAGGGAAGAGGGAACCGACTGGCTGCATTGTGTGGTCTTCAGGCCCATTTCAGCTCTGACATTCCAGGGTGAAAAACCAGTTTATTGATTATTGCAAGCCAGAAAATTGAAGGAGGTTGAATGGATTCTGAGTTCTTTTCTGGCTGAGGTTCGTCCAGAAGCAGAGCAAAATGAACTTCTTGATTGCTATCCAAGAGGAAGAGTTTATCTCTGGACCTCTTTCCAGTCTTCTTGCTGATCTGTGCAGGGCAGGAACATGGCCAGCTCTCGGCAAACTTGTGAACTAAGCAATTTCTACCCCTAATCTGTTATCACCTTTGATGTCCCCTGCCTCCAAGCACAGCACCCCTCATATCACAGCTAGGGTCTCCTCCTAATTTAGAGGGGATCTCAAGATGAAAGTGTTCCATGTACAAAGTCCATAGTGCTGTTTTTACACTTAATGATTTGCATTTTCCTCAATAGATACTTAGCCACCATCTATTGTGTACAAAGCACTGTCCTCTATTCTTGGACAGTATTTTTCAAACTGCACGTTGTCACCCATTAGTGAGCTTCAGTCTCAATTTAATTGTCTCCAACCAGAATTCCAAAACTAAGTAGAAAAAATATCAAGGTGTCTCACACATAGTAAGGCGAAGTACTAGTTAATAAAACATTTGCCTCACTTTTACATTTATAGGGGTGTGTGTGTGTGTGTGATGAGTGTCAGTGGAAAATGTATTTCTCACTGCAATATAGTTAGAAAAGTTTAAAAACCAGTGCTATAGGCTCTCAATCCCTTATCTGCAACTCCATATTCCAAAACGTCAAAGTCTTTTCTTAAGTTTGGCACAAGTTCATTTGGCAGCAAAATATGACCCAAAGTGATTTGAGGGTATTTATAGTCTTTCTCTGTCTCACCTACTGCAAATATTTGTAAACTCAACTGCAGAGTGGAGTCATACCTTTGCCCCCAATGGGCATGTTGCACTCAATTACTTTCCTAAGGGCCAAAAAATTCTGAACCATAGCACTTTCCACAAGACACCTTGGACCTGAATAAGGGATATAGCAGTTTTCATCCATTTGGCAAATATTTATTGAATGTTTATTATGAGCTTGGTATTGTGCTAGGTGTCAGATATGGAAGGAAGAAAATTAGTATGAGATGAGCTCCTGTGGAATTTCACTATCTTGTGGGCAAGATAGATTTGGGGCCACCAGAGCTGAACTTCAGTACCCTCCTTATATCTTCTTCTCTCTGTTAGTTCACTCAGATCCATGGCTGCAGGGATTTCTCTGCTGATGGCTTCTAAGTCTTCTACATCACATTTCTAACAAGACTTCATAAGGGCACTTCAATTCAGCACATTTAAAACCAGGCTCCACACTACTTCCTTCTATATTTCTATGTCCTTAGAAGTACCACTCACTGTCCTCTTCACTTAGACACAGCCTTACCCTTGTCCTTAACCCTGTCATCCAGTTATTGGTCACTTCTTTTTTTTTTTTCTTTTCTGTTGTTGATACAGATGCAAATTACTACTTCTAACCTGAAAGGATGGTCTGGAAGAGTAGCCAGGAAGAGCTTGCAAGTGTCTTAGGATCATAAAGACCTGGGCTCAAGTTGTATCTCTTCCCCATTTTGGCCAAAGAACTTTAGGCAAGTCACATAGGATCAGTTTTCACATCTAGGAAATGGGATTAATGATATATATTTTATGACTCTTATAGTTAAGAATAAAAATATATTCACCAAAAACAATATTAAAAGATAAGTCACAGGCTATATGCAGATATTTGTAGGGCATGTAACTAACAAAGGATTAGTATTCAGAATTTATAAAGAACCCTCTTCAAATCAGTAAGGGAAAAAAGACCAATATTTTTAAATGGGCAAAAGATGTGAACAGGCAGTTTTTAAGGAAGAAATCAGAAGACCAGTAAATATATAAAAAGATGTTTAACCCCATTAGCAATCAAAATTTTAAAACAATGAAATGCAGTTTCACATCTACAGTATAGTCCAAAATGTAGGCAAATACATCAAGCAATAATAATTCATGTTGCTGGTGAATGTATAAATTGTTCCACTCGCTATAGAGGGCAAGTTAGAAATATCTAATAAAGTTGATAATATGTATACCTACTACTCAGCAATTCCTTTGCCAAGTATGTCCTTTACAGCCTTGTTTTTAATGGCAAGAACATTAGAAATAAGAAAAGCATACATTAAAAGGAGTTTGGATATTCATTCAATGAAATACCATACAGCAATTAAAGTGAATAAATTAGAACTACATTTGTATCATCAGGGATAAAGCTAAAAAAAAGTTGAATGAAAGAAGCAAGCCACAGAATATCTATAGTATGAAAACATTCATGTAAAAAATTTTTAATATGCCAAACAATATTATTTACATATATTAGGTATATGTGAGTGCATGTACCTGCATATGTGTAGGTGAATATATACCTAGCTTATGAATAAGTGTATACCTAGCAAAAATACTAAACTGTGCATGAGAATAGTTAACAACAAATTCAGCACAGTAGTTATCCCAGAAAGGAAAATGGAATGGAGAAGAGTGCAGAGAGGGTTGCAATTGTTTGTTAAGTGATTTATTTCCCAAAAATAAATGAAGCTATGAATGCAAAGTGTTAAATTTTGACAAAGCTGAGTGGGTATATTATTGTTCCTTGTATTATGCTCTTTACTTATATGCTTGAAATATTTATTTTTAAAAAAGCATTCAACCCCAGTCTGACACTCCCTCTAACTGGCCATTCCCTCCAACTGGCCTTCTAGATCAGATGAGGTCTAAACTGCCTGGAGAGGCAGTCTTTAACCTTCAGTCCCTGGTTCCAGTCTCTATTTCCAGCTTTATGCTTCAGCACTTTCCTTAATGGACCTGATGTTTCAGCCATGAGATCCCAGGTCATGCTTGATGATTTACTGCCCCTTTGTCTTGGCTTGTGTGGTTTTCTTGGCTGGAATTCCCTTATCCCTTTCCTCTAGTTATACAAACCCAATCTTCATTACACCCATCCATCCACCCGTCCATTCACTCATTTATCCATCCATCCATCCATCCATCCATCCATCCATCCATCCGTCCATTTCTCCATCCACCCACCCATCCATCCACCCACCCACCCATTCATCCATCCATTCATTTGTCCATATATTGAGCATCTTTTATGAGCCAGACACATACAGCCTAGCCTAATTATAAAGTAATCATAACTTTCAGAAAATCTCCCAAGTGCCTTATACCTCTAATATGGTATTGATCATATTAAGATTTACTTTATCTTGCTAGACTAGGCGCTGAAGAGCAGATACCATTCTCTTCATTTTTAATGCCTGGCCCTTATAGGAACTCATTAAGCACTGGTTGAAGAAGTAAATGAGTTTCATAGTATGTGTCCAAAACATTGAAATCAGTATTAAGATTATGGTTTAATCCTCATTCCTGACTTTAAATATTTAGTGTCTTTAGCTCACTGATTTTCATAAGACTACCATTTAGGCACTCCCTTCCATCTTTGTCACCTGAAAGAAGGGAGGGCATTCTACCTCAGCCATTCTGTCACATTTTCTGAAAACCCAGACTCCAATGCACCAGGCATGATCTCATCTCTTTAGGGACTTTGCATTTAGTTAGAGAGGAAGATAGTGCCAAGGTAAATTAGTTATCATGACAAGACAGTATGAGGTGTGGGTCAAATAAATGGTGCTGACATCATGATCTGAATTGTTCTTAATGAAACAGCTTGTTTCATGCTTGGCTGTGTAAGTCTGGTTTTGAGGTTCATTCTTTTGCAAAGGGATCTGGGTCAGAATTATCATTTTGTGTCAGACTGGGTTTCTGTAAAGTCTCCCCACCCCCACGCTTTTGACTCAAGTAGATATTTAACAACGTCTCTATTATATGTAAACTGATACACAGGTGTGGATTTGAAGATGTATTCTGATATCACCATTTCAGAGATGTGAGCCCGAAATATCTTTCTGAGCTGACAGTGAATGGAATTTTCTTTGCACTTTTTCAACACAGGAGTCTGAATTCTTAAAGCTACTAGCCTTCTTCACATCCCTTCCTTTCTAGTACACACGTGGAAAACAATTTTCAATCTGACAGAAGCTATACTTTATGTTTCCAACAACAGATCTCAGGCTGTTTGCTTGTTTTCATGGTTGTTCCTTATGCAGGTAGGCTGTGTGAAAAGTTTGGTTGGAGAGTCTTTTATGGACTTCACTCTTTCCTGGCCAGAAGCCCCTTCTCTGCCTTCTGCCTCTGCTTGACAATTTCTAGTGGTGGGAAAGTCAGAATTTTTCATTGCTAATGACTTTTTCATATGGAATTAGAGACTCATGGGTTGTCTGAACATAGTGGGAGGGTTGGGCTCCAGCAGTGGGGCTCACATAGCATCCCAGGAAGACCTGATCCTCCTTTGAAGGCTCAGGATATGCTGACAGATCCCAATCTTTTGGGACAGTGGATCTATTGCAGCTTATTTTGAGTCAAGAATTAGTGGAGTTCTGGCTTCAAGGATGCTGGTCATAGTCTTCTAAGATTATTGTGAATAACTGTTTGTCCTCTGAGGAGCAAGGAACGGAATCCAATTCTGGCTCTCAGAGTGGGGGTGGGGCAGGAAGAATGAGGACAGAGGTAGAGGAAGAATTTGGGCACTTATATACAGACTGGACAGGAGACCAAATAACCAGGTAGAAGCTTCAGAGGCCCTAACAAAGTCCTCTCAGCAGGAATAGGCTGGTCAATGTTGCGGGTGTGACCCTGGAAACTCCAGACACCAATCGGTCAGCATGTCTGATTGGCCAAGGTGAAGTCACATACTTGACCAACCCTCCAGTTGTGTTCTCAGAAAGTAGGGTCTGGATGGAGCTTTCCACCTCCAGGGTAGGCAGCTGCAGTACTGGGGTTGGGGGCCCAGCGAATGGGTAGGTGGCTGCTAGACTGCCAAAACAACAGGGATTCCTTTTCAGTAACAAACTGAAGAAGTCCTCAAGGCACAATATTGGATATGACATTGTCTGAAAAGAAAAGGTATATAAATTGGTTTACTTTTACCAATTCTTTGCTTTGAGCTTTGGCATGTCTGTTTTATTGGCTGAGGAGGTAAATATGAGTTACTAATAGAACTAGTGCCAGTTTGGTCCTGCCTGATAGGGTCCAGTGGCCATCTGCCAAAAGGATACTGGAAATGGCATTAGGAGGTCTGACACAAAGGATAATCAAGCTTCTCCATGACTATAGACTTCTCACTTGTACAACACAGTCCTTCTCTTCTTGAGTAATCAATCCCAAGGCATAGTCAACGTTGTTGGAACTGAAGTGTTGATACGCTCTTTGTATCACAAAGAAGCCTGTTTTCTCTTTCTTTGGGTTATGTGTGGTGTGACAGAGACCTTGGAGACCCATAACACCAGCCTTTGCTTGCTGTGGAGCCCCCTCCACTTGGCTGGGCCCTGTCCTGTCCTGAGCTCCCTGCCTGCAAACCTCCCTCTGGCATCATCCTGGCACACTTTCTACCTTGGTTTCCCCTCTCTGCCCACCTTGCTCCTGTGCTTTCTAACCACATATCCCTTTCTGCTCTGGCTCTCCCAGCTCTTTGATTTGGATTCTAGAAACCAGTTTCCCAGTCTCAACTTTCTAAGGAATGTGAACATAAAGAGAAGGTGCACTTCTCATGATTTTGTTTTAAAGGCCACCACTATACACACAACTGGGACTTAAAAGCTGAAAGCAAGCAATGGATTCACAGCCAGCTTAAGTTGACTGAGTGGGAACTGCTTTCTGGATCATTAATAGCTGCAGTTGACTGAATGGAAGGATCGTATAGACAGGAATAATATTCAGACCACTGGAAAGACTTGTCAGGCAAATGCCCCTGAATCAAAACGAATGCTTCCTTTGGTTGCTGGGCTAGGGGAACTGCCTAGTTGCTGCACTGTGGTGAGTTCAGGGGAGTCCTGAAATGAGGGCAGGGGGACAGGAGGACCATTTGGGGTGGTGATTTACCATGCAGGAGAAAATTGGTTCATACTCAGTATCAGCCCAATGTGTAGTATGAAAACTGACCAAGGTGCACCATATATATCCAATGCTTCTTTTTCAGAGAAGAGGTATTTTTTTTTTAATTTAGCTTGCTTTTTCTGTTTGGATAGATGATAGTTGTATCACTAGCCTCTACATTAGGAATCTTCTCTCTTATGCCAATCTGAGCCTTCTCATTCCAGTTGAGAGGAACATAGTTTCCAGAGTGAGAAAAATGGAACGCACCCCATCTACTCCACACAGTGGCTGTGTGACATCTCACAAACCACTACCCTCCTGTATAAAGTGGGCCTGATGGTACTTCCCTTTCAGGGACATTGTGAGGACTCATTACGGTGATGTAGGTTAAGTATCTGGCACTGTGCCAACCACTTCAGTTATATCCTGGAAAAAGCACAGCCTTTTAAGAAAGGCAAGGCTGGCTTTGAATCCTGGCTCTAGCATTTACTATCTATGTAATTTTAGGCAAGTTAACTTCTCTGAGTCTTAGTTTCTTCATCTTACAAATGGAATTCATACCTGTCTCACAGAGTCAGGAAGATTAATGGAGATAACATATGAAATTGTCTAGCACAAAGCTAGGGCCGTGGAAGATCAATGAATAGCAATATTTTTGTTCGTGTCTTCCCTTCTCTCAGCCACTAAAGCACTGTCATGGTGGTAGTGGGTGTTACAGGGATAGTATTTTGAGGAGGCACTTGATGGGGCTGGAGGTTGGGGGATGGCTGATCATATCAGCTCCAAGCATGGGAGGCCGCAGCTCCCACCTCCTCTCCAACCCCTACCCCCCAGGAATTCCAACTGAGCTTGGAAGCATGGTTGGTGACAAGGCTTGAAAAGCTACCAGACAACACATTCAGATTTATGGATGGATCCAATTTTTCTTTTCTTTTTTTTTTTTTAAGATTTTAAAAAATGTTTTTTATTTACTTTTAGAGAGAGGGGGAAGAGAGAGAATCCCAGGCAGGCTCCATGCTGTCAGCACAGAGCCTGACACAGGGCTTGATCTCACGTACTGTGAGATCATGACCTGAGTGGAAATCCAGAGTCAGATGCTCAACCAACTGAGCCACCCAGGCACCCCACCCCTGGATCTTATTTTTCTGATTACGAGGTGTTGATATAGAAGAACTCATTCCAAGAAGGCACCACTCTAACTACAAAGCAAAAGAAAAATGCATATGAATCTGATTTTTTAAAAAGCTAATGTGTTGCATAAAATGGGTTAAAGGTTAAAATTGAAAAGATTATAGCCAATGTCTGCATCTGGCAATAGTTTAATGATAAAATAATTAAGTGACTTTTGTGCTACTCTCATGCAAGGGGAGATGTTCATAACTGGTGTTTTTGTCTTTGTCTTGCATTCCATCTAAGTATGGCAGTCCTTGCAGAAGGACCCTATGTGCCACTGAAGAGGGGAAGGACAGCAGGTTGGGAGGCACGAGGTGTTGGAACTGGTCCTCACTCTTCCACTAAGTAGTAGTGAGGAGACTTAGTGAGCTGACCCCCAACAGCTTGTCTGGGGCCAGCGTTCAGATCTGAAGAATAGTTTGCTCTGACTGTAATTATCACCTTCTTCCTGATAGAGGACACAAGAAGCCAACTCCACTGGGTGACCTCTAGTCCCTGATTTAGAGCAACAGAGAAATAGAAGTCTTCTCCTGGTTGGTCATGTTTAGACATGTTTGTGACTCCTAGGTCTGCACCGTAAAAACTACTCTCCAAGCCTCTTACACAGGGGATGTTCGGCCATTCCTTGGCACTTTCAGATAAGGTTGGACAGCCTTCACCCTTTCTCCTTGTCTGATTCCCAGTCCCCTTTAGCTGCGCATGACTTCATCTAGGAGGTCTTTCCTGACCCCTGCCCCTGCCCCAGCTCCTCCCACTGCCTTGGTTTTACACATCCCCCAGTGGGCTATTAGCATCTGGAGGGCAGGAACTGTCTCATTTCCCACTGTACCCCATAGTGCCCAGCACTGAGTGAGCTCTCGCAGTAACAGCATCTGTCAAATGAATAGCCAATGAGAATATGGCCAAGAGGAAAAAAATATCATGGAGATGTTGAACTGCAGCAGGATTTAAAGCCTCCGTTAGCTGTACAGATGTGCAAGGTAGTTGTGTGGATGGGGCTGTTTTCCTCTCAGGATGGGCAGAGCTGAGGCTGGAATCCAGTCTGAGATTCCCAGGACTCTCAGCACAGTGCTCACTCCATTGTGGCCCATTGCCCTCCCCTTGGTCTCAGGCTCACCCAGTAATTTGGCAGCCCCCAGGCCCACTGATCGTCAGCTCTCTGTACTGTCTTTGTTTGTATCTCTCTCTCAACACAGAAGGGACTCAATAATGTGTTTGTGCAATAAATGAATGGACAAATGAAGCCTCAGACAAAAGTCCCTGAGGAAGACAAGAAAAAAAGTCAAAGGGTCCAGATAAAGATCCCTCCCTTTCTCGGAGGTTTTGTTGCGATTAGAACACTCTAGACTTCTAATCATGGGATCCCTGAAACCAGTCTAGACTCTAGAGAAGGAAAATGGGAAGGATGGCCCCTACTTTAATGAATTTACTTTTGCCTCATGCCTAACGGTATCACAAGCCCCCTCACAGCCATCTCCTTCAAGCCTCTCAACAGCTGGGGTAAGTAGCATAGTTTATCTGTGTGCAGCACTTAGACATTGCCTGGCCCATGGAAGATGTGACGCAAGTGTTAGCTATCATTATATATCAATATCCCCACTTTACAGATGAGAAAAGAAAGGCTGAAGGAAGCAGTAACAATGATCTGTAGAAGGTCACTTGCTGAAAAGTGGCAGAGGTGGGATTTGAACCCTGGTGATCTGACTTCACAATCTGTCCCTGTCCCCTCCTTGTGCATAGCCCTTCTATATCTATAGATAATTACCCACCTCGAGCTATATCTCATCCCTCCAGAAGAATGGCCACCTCTTAGGTTTTTGAGATTTCATATAAAACCCTCTTAGGAGATCGTAGCAGACCCAAAATTCTTCTGGGCCTGTCTCCTACCAGGCAGAATCCAGACTTTAACCATTTGGCTCATGGAAGCATCTCACATATCCATGCCCCAATACGTCATAGAGTCACAGGCTATTTCATTTCTCTCCTAGAAGTACATATGACTTGAACAGCTGGTGGAAATGCTCTGTTTCTGCTATCCACATGCTCCAAAAAGCCCAGGGGAAGAGGCTTACGGTGGTACAACTTGGGTTGGCCTCCTCTGCTCTTGAGAGTGGACCTGTTGATTTTTTTCAGGTCAGGGAGCTCAGATGAAACCTCAGAGTCATTAGCCCTATTTCCCTAGATTCTGATTTCACTAGTTAATGCTTGCAACCTAAACTTATGATACCAAAAAAACCCCCTGCAGACTGAAGTCATAGTGTGATTCTTAGTACAGAAGGGATGGTCTAGACACATGATCTCTCCTCTTACTGGTAGATGATGAAATTGTTCTTACCCAAATACTCCAATGATATCACATGTTACTGATATTTGATTCGGCACCTGTGGTAAGCAGGATGTTGGCCATACTCTACTCACTAGTGAAATACATCCATTTCTTCCACAGGGTTCATAACTATCGCATTCGTCAATTGTCATTTATTTACTATTATGTCAGTTTTTCTATTTACTATTATGTCATTTATTTACTATTTATGACAGACTTTCCCTGAGAAAGGATGGAGGATACAAAAAAATATAAGCTATGGCTCGTGCTCCCCAAAGTCTCAGAATCTGGAAGGAAAGAGAAGGCATGAATGTTGAAAAGTGCAGTGCAGAGCTATATTTGGTAAGAAGTCTGTGCGAGCCCTAGGTAATAGATGCTGTGTGAGTTCAGAAACAATACAGAGCTCTCGCTCCTGGGATTGTTAGAAACCGCTTCCCCTCAGTAGCCTGGTGGCAGTCCCCAAGGGTGAGTCTGGGACACTCCCTTTCCCCATCCTGCAAACTTGGGCTTTATTTTCTGGTTTGAGGGACTTTCTACTGGCTTACAGTTTCTTTGGCTGGAAGGACAAGTCAATTTCCATCTCCTCCATTACCAGGAACTCAGATACAAGGAGGTCAAAAGCAAATTCCTGGTCCGAAAAAGGATAACAATCCCACATTAACCCATGTAGCTTTCTCCAAATCCCTGCTTACACCGGAACCTGCAGAGGCATTGATTACTTGTACTTATTTTGTTTTGAAGTCATGGTTTGACCTCCAGACTATCCAACTTCAAGAAAAAATGATTTGTGTTCTCCTGGATTTAAACAATCCCACAGTAAAAGGAGCATGGCCTTTGGTTAATATTCAGGTTCTCCCAGTGCTGGGGAGCCTGCTGGCTTATGCTGACAAGGTGACACTACATGATTGTAGTGATTCTACATGATTCTACATGATTGTCTGGTTGCCCCCAGAGCCAGTAAACATCATGCATGTCCCATTTGCCAGGGGGCCATTTATTGTGATCTAAACATAAAAGGCTCCACCACGGATTTACGTTTTTAGAAAGTGAGGGAGTTTAATTTACATTCCAGTCACATAAGAGGAATCTCTAAACCGCTAAACATTTACACTAATATGTAATATGTTGGTCCTATGTGTAGTTTGGAAATTGGTGTTGGTTATATTCTGTCTCATCAACTAAATGCTAAGAGTAGGGAGATTGCTAATCAGTTCGAGTGCTTTTGGCTACAGGTGCAGAGAACACGCTTCAAAGTAGCCTAAGTAATGAGGAAAATGTATCTTGTCATTTAATAAGAAGCCTAGCACTAGGGAATGTAACGCTAGGATCGGTCAATTCAGTTGCTCCACAATGACATCATAGACCCAGGGTCCTTCAATCTCTTTGCCCTGCACCCTTACAATGTCAGGAGGGCTCCCTTTATGCTTGCCTAGGGCTCTCTTACTTGGCCGTCTTCCTTAGAAGTCCTTGTCTTTGTGATTGCAAAATGGTTTTTACTACTCCCAGTATAATTTTGAAATATGAGAGTGTCCAGAGTAAGAGAAGAAAGTTTCTCTCCATGTGTTTCTCCTTAAGGCAGCCTTTCCATAAGTTCCCCCCAGTGGGCTTCCACCATGTCTCACTTACTGGCCAGAATCCATCATGCTGCTGTGCCTAAAGTTCATCCCTGGCAAGAAGAATGGGGTTGTTGAACCTGACATGGGCAAATGAGAATTCACCCTGGACTTGAGATGCACCTGAGGGGAGCAAAATTTTCAAGATCAGAGTTTTGTTATCAAGGAAGGAGGGGAGGAACGGATGTGGGTGGTTAACCAATAATAGCAGCCAAAAATGTTCTTCACTGAGACAGACATTGAATGCCTCCTCAAAGGGTAAATTTAGCAGTATTGAAACACTGAGTTCCCACACTGTGGTGTTATAGGATTTGGTAGGAGGAAAGGAGGCATGTTATAGACAAAGACTTCCCGAATGTACTGGATTTCAGACCTTAGAGTGAGGCGAGGGCAAGACAGAGGAGAATGCGGGAGGCAGGGGGCAGTTTGGAGTTAATGGGTTCCACTTGTTCACACCCCTAGCCCTAGGATGTGGGCAGATCCCTGTGGGAGGCAGTCTCAACCTCAGAGCCTTGGAGACCTCTAGAGACAGAACTGATCTCAGCGGGACCGTTCTGGGCCTGTGACCTCCAAGTTCTCTGTTCTCTTTCAGGTATTTCTAGCATTCAGTCTTTTCATAGAATGCAGGCGGCAGCCACGCCACTGCCTCTCTTAACAGCAGACCAAACTACTGTGCTGACTTTTTATTTGAAGTCTCCCCTTTCACCGAGGAGGCAGCAGGACCTAGAAAAGAGATACTATCAGAGTGGGACACTGGAGACCTGGGTGATATTCCTGCCTCCGCTGGGGATTTACTTTGTAGCTGAAGTAAGTCACTTAACCTCACCATGCTGCTTCCTGGAGCGTGCAGCTGGACTTAATGCCATTGAAAGCTTTTTACTCTTTCTCACATTTTAGATGTTTCAGTTTAGGGTTGCCTAGCTGTGGGCGGGGCAGGATACAGTGTCTTCATCCCATTAGGGTCCTTTTCAGTGACTTTGCTAATAAAATGACGACATACACTTCTTTTTTTTTTAAACTTTTAAAAAAATGTTTATTTTTGAGAGAGAGAGAGAGAGAGAGAGAGAGAAGAGACAGAGCGTGAGTGAGGGAGGAGCAGAGAGAGAGGGAGACACAGAATCTGAAACAGGCTCCATCCAGGCTCTGAGCTGTTAGCACAGAGCCCAATGTGGGGCTCACACTCATGAACTGGGAGATCATGACCTGAGCTAAAGTTGGACGCTTAACCGACTGAGCCACCCAGGTGCCCCTAACAACACACAGTTCTGATGAGTACCTCCACATGTGCCGAAGTGCATGTCCACCTCTGCAGAAGGCTGTCATTTATGGACAACAGTAATAACAACTTACACTGCTTGGGAACCTACTGTGCACCAATGGTCCTGGCTCATCAGTCCTTAGATTTTCAGAATATTCTGTGAATATTCAGAATATCAGCCAAGTTCAACCTCTGTGTTAACCTGTAGTGTGATCTTCTTTCTCAAAAAAATTACTTATTTTAAGCAACCACCAAGTGAACGCATTAGCAAGAGTCTGGGTGAGGGACATGTATTCTACTTTTTTAGATACAGAAGGATAAAGAGCACAAGATGGGGAGGGGCAGAGAAAGAGAGAGGGACAGAGAGAATCCCAGGTAGACTCCATGCTGTCAGCACAGGGCTCGACTTGGGAATCCATCCCGTGAACTGTGAGGTTATGACCTGAACCGAAATCAAGAGTCAGATGTTCAACTGAGTGAGCCACTCAGGTGCTTCTCTACTTGTTTCTTCTTTTTTCTTTTTTTTCTTGAAGAAGATAGTTTCTCTTGCACCTTCTTCTTCTTCTTTTTTTTTAATGTTTTATTTATTTCTGAGAGAGAGAGAGAGAGAGACAGCGTGAGCAGGAGAAGGTCAGAGAGAGAGGGAGATACAGAATCGGAAGCAGTCTCCAGGCTCCAAGCTAGCTGTCAGCACAGAGCCCAATGCAGGGCTTGAACCCACGAACCGTGAGATCATGACCTGAGCCGAAGTCAGATGCTTAACAGACTGAGCCACCCAAGCACCCCTCTACTTGGTTTTTCAAAACACATTTGGTTATGCTCTTAATTCTTCAGCTGAGGGGATGTAGACAGTTGCCAATGCTGTAGGCATGTACAGAGAGTGTCCTCCAGGCATTCCAGGCCTGCTCACTGAAGAGGAGCCCCCGTCCTTCTGCCAGTGCTGCTCAGACTTTAGTGAGCATCAGAATTCCCTGGGGAGTTTGTGACACCCTGGGTCCCACCTGAAGATATTCCTCAGTCCCCATTTGCAGGCACTCTGGGCCCCTCCCCCCACCTGCACACACTCCTGGGTCCCACCTGCAGACATTCTGACCCAGTAGGTTTGGGGGGAGGCTCATGTGCCTTCTCACAGCTCCCCAAGTGATTCTGGTGCAGAACATCTGTGGGCCCCAGGTTGAGAAACAGCAGGCTTGCTGAAGGCAGAATGCTGGCCCACGGAAGCAAAGTAAAAGATCTTTGAAGGACAATGGAACTGGGATACAGTGACTCACTAGGGGCTCTGGAGAGGCAGGCACTGATGCCCACAGCAAAGGGAACAGAGCCGAGTCAACTTGCTCCCACTAGGCCTTTCCTGGAAGAGATGGTTTGAGCTGAGGTGTGAAGAAAGTGGGGAAAGATGGCACAGTGGAGGCCTCTGCTGTCCCAGGTCCACACGGGCAGTCCAGGGATAAGAGTTTCTGAGGAGAGGTCTGTGGGTGGCAGCTTGAGCCCATGGCCAACCAGGCCTGGGCCAGAAAGCAAAGGTTACCAGCCCCCTGACCTCTGGTAGGCTTTCTTTCCTGGGTACCATGCTGGGTTCACCTTGCCTGCTGCACATCCTTCTAGCATGGTCCACTCTCCACTCTTCTGCCCCTGGTCAATGTCATTTAACCCCTGGATATTTTGGTGAGATCATCTGTAAAATGAGAAAAACTACCTTTTCTCATGAGATTGGTGTGAGGATTAATGCAGTCATCTCTCTCTCTCTCTCTGCCTCTGCCTCTGTCTCTCTCTCTCTCTCTCTCACACACACACACACACACACACACACACACACACACACACAAATCCCTTTCACATCTAACGAACATGTCTGCTCGGCACTCTCCCTGGGCCAGCTCCCTGCACAGGGCTGTGGGCTCCCTGACAGCAGGAACGGTGCCATACAGCACCTGGTACACAGAGCAGGCAAACCATGAATACCTGTTGAATCAAAGAAATCCCGTTGCCAGGGACATAGTGTTGATGAAGACATGACAGGGCCCTAAAATAGCTCCCCATCTAACACAGGGGAGCATGGAGGTAAATTTGTTAGGATAATGAGATGAGGTAAGCACTCATGCTAAGAGAGCTTTATGCAGACCATTCTGGGGTGATGGAAAGATGGGGCCGGGCCCGGAGGGGTCATAAAAGCCTGAAAGGAGAGCCTGGAAGAGAAGGAGGTGACCACAGGCACAGAGGAGGGCTGGGGAAAGGCGGTGCCAAGCAGAGGGAGAGCTGGGAGATGAGAAACAGAGTAGGGGTGCAGCTGGGATTCTGGGGACACCAGATCCCAGAGGCTTGTTTTGAAGTGAAGGAGATTGGGATTGCCCTCATAGGTGGGTGATGAGTATCTCTTGAATTCCATTATTCAGAAAATACTACATTTCACAGACATAAGCCAGTGTTTCCTTGGGAGCTGACTGACTGCAAATTTGTGAGGAAGACAAAGGGCATTAGAGTTCTCTTCTGACTCATGTGTGAGTAGTGTCCCCCTTGCCTTGAAGCTGGCAGCAGGCCCAGCACTGCCACAGAGGAGAATGGAGAGCCTTCTCTGAGCCTTGGGAAATAGCTAAACCGTTACTGGCAAGTGCCTTTAGTAAATGGGAAAATATAGATCCCACACATTAACTCTGAAAGCTGGTGAAGTCTGGTAACTTACTTCAAACAGATTTGGACTGAATCAGAAATACACCAGGCTGGTGGGTGGAGCTCTAAATTTACCCCTTCATCTCATCATTAAGACCGGGTAGAGGTTTCATTAGCGTGAGGTGCTATGTAAATATGAAGTGCTTTCTGAGTAAATATGTTCTACACCCCCCCACCCACCCCCAATTAGGATATGCTCAGTGGTAAATAGTGCGATTCTTAGAGACAGGAGAGCTTTATTTATAAATGACAGTATAAATCATACCTAAATTCTGGGAAGTGCTAAGTGATCTAGCCTTGAAGCAATATAGTAGTTTCCGTTGCACAGGAAAGTCAAGCCCAGCTGAAATCATATGTGGGAAATCGTTCTAAGCTACTGAGAGCACAGTATACACAGATGGTGTTCTGGCCAGATTTCCAGCTCCCTGGGTTTGCTAAATAAATATCGATGGTTGAAGTCATGGGCTAATTAGGTCAGTTAACACTGTTTGTGGGTGGACACCGGATCTGAAAGATACTCTGGCAGTGACTGTGTGTGATTTACTTAGTGTATAGTTGTGGAAACTGGGGTTCCAAGAGGTGTGGCCAAGGCTATGTGGTTAGATTGAGCAGAGATAGGACTAGGAGCCAAGATTTAGGGACCTCCATTTAGGACCCCTGTTTTTGCCGGCGTCTTTTTTTTCATTCAGTGTTATTTATTATAAAAACAATATATTATTAAACGGGTTAAGAAATTTATATCTCCCTAACTCAAGAGCTTTAAATAAATCAAGTAAATTTAGATTTATTTAAATTAATCAAGTAAATTTAGCTTTATTTGAATTAATCACCTTATTTAGATTTATTTAAATAAATCACTTCTTTAGATTTATTTAAATAAATTAACATTTGCAAGAAAACTTACTATATTTGCAAATTATATATTTATAAATTTATATATTATATATTAAATATATATATAAATACATTTCTGTATTTTCTTGCAAAGTTTAAAACACATAGTTATAATCATTGATGGCATACAATTCCGTTTTCCTTCTTAACATAATATTCAAATCACTTCTCCTCATAGTTATGTGTTTTTCATAATTGCTTTTATGACAGCTTACCAGAGCTCTCTTCGAAACTAAGCATTCCTTTTGTTTGGGGGCACTTGGTTGATGGCAAATTTTTAACTTTGACAAGGGTGCCTGGGTGGCTTAGTTGGTTAAGCGTCTGACTTTGGCTCAGTTCTGGTTCTAGCCCCGCATGGGGCTCTGTGCTGACAGCTCATAGCTTGGAGCCTGGAGCCTGCTTGGGATTCTGTCTCTGTCTCTCTGCCCCTCCACTGCCTGCACGCACTCTCTTTCTCTCTCTCTCTCTCTCTCTCTCTCTCTCAAATATAAATAAACACTAAAAAAATTAAAAAGATAATAATACCATTTTTTTAACTTTGATAAATAACGCTGGCATTAACATTGTCAGGCAGTTGGCTTTTTCACATTGTACTTGCCCACTTCCCCCAGTGAGGCATTCCCAGGCAGGACAGTGGAAATCCAGCCCAGCACTAGTATTTTGTACTCTAACCCAGGCAGGTGGCTAAGGAATGTTCTGACCCCAGCTGGGGGTAGCCCCCCCAGGGAGTGTAATAGAAATAACGCCAGACCCCAGTGAGGATGCTGCAGCCTGTAATCCTCTGTGGGATAGGGGCATTAAAGAGGGGTGAGGGCATTTCAGAAAGGTGAGCTCCCTGAGGATGGTAGGGAATTCGTGGGAAGGGGAGGAGCCAGTTTGTGGGAGGAGCGAGTTAAGGAGGGCATTGGCTTACCTCCCCACCCTGCCCCAGTGTGTGATGGGGGCGTTGCTAACAGTGCAGGACAGCCCATTGCCTCTAAGAGGCGGCCGGACTCCTGCTTGTAGCTAGGTCTCAACAGGGAGGTCCTGAGAGTGACCTATTTCTGCAGTGATAGCCCAAGCGTTCAGGGGCAAACGCAAAGGATCAGGAACAGAAGGGCGGGGAATGCTAACGAGCACCGCTCCGGCCCACGGGCTTTGTAGAAAGGGCCAAGGTGGGAAAGCCTTGCTCCCCTTGCTCTGACTCTCTTTTGTAGAAGGAAGCTAAAGGCATGCTAAAGGCCAGAGCAACCATAGGGCCCAGTCCTTGTTCAGGAAAGCCTGGTGTAGGGCGCCTGGATGGCTCAGTCAGTTAAACGTCAGGCTTCGGTTTAGGTCATGATCTCACGGTTCGTGGGTTCGAGCCCCGCGTCCGGCTCTGTGCTGACAGCCAGCTCAGAGCCTGGAGCCTGTTTCGGATTCTGTGTCTCCCTCTCTCTCTGACCCTCCCCTGCTCACACACACTCTCTCTCTCTCTCAGAAAAAAAAAATTTAAAAATTAAAAAAAAAAAAAAGGAAAGCCTGGTGTGTACACTGAACATATGCGCTTTGTGAGTCTCTGCAGTGTCCTAATCCGCAGGAATTCAAGAAAGCTGGGTGCCAAGCAAGGGCCGAAGGGAGGCTTTTGGGGTCACTTTTTCATGATCTTCTCCCAGGTTGCAAGTTGAACCCCACTTTATTTCAGCTCAGATTTGATATTTGCCAGCAACCTTAACTAAGTCCCTTCCAACCCTGCCTGACTCATTCCTGCTGTTATAACATCATACCAAGTGATAGCACATTATTCTTTGAGCCCCACCCCAGCTATGTGAGATGTTCTGGACTCTCAGTTGTCGGCAAGATCTTACAAAGAGTGAAGCTAGACTTCACAGACACCCTCCCCTGAGCAAGGGCAGACCACCTTTCTAAGTTCAGAGGAAACCATCTCCTCAAATTTCCTACACCCAGCTCACTGCTCCTGGCCACACAGCTGGTTGTGGAAGGAGCTGTCTCTGTTCGCAAAGCCAAAATTGCACCCGTCTGACTTCTGGCTCCCTTCCACCTGGGGTCCCTGGACATTCATCCCCTCCCGGGTCTTAGCAGAGGGAGCAGGCAGGCAGGAGCCTCCTCAGTTGGGTTCAACGAACTGTGTACTGACTCTCTGGCCAGCTGGAACCCCATCCTGCTGCAGAGGACAAGGAGCACGTGCTTCTGCCGACTTTGACCCAGGCAATGAGGCTGCAGACTGAGTGGCACCGGGGGAAACAGTGGAACTCACATGGACTCCTAATGAACTATTGCAGAGTAAGCCCCCGACTAATTAATGCACATTAAAGCTTCTCTATCTCCCCATTAAGCCGACAGGGCTTATTCTTGTTTACATCTTCTTTGATTGTAAGGTTCCCTTTGAACTTGATGGTCAGAACTCAGGATGCGGGCCCATAGGGAAAGGATAGAGAGAATCCAGGCTGAGCAAAGTTGCCACCGAGGGCAGCTGACTTGGGAATTCCTGGGATGGAACAGCCCCGGGAGAGGAAGCAAGGGAAGCTGCATTTAATTTCTTGATTAAAACGAGTTAAATGACCACAATTCTGATGTGTGATCAAATCATATTTGAAATACACTGGGCCAAATATATTTGTGATGAACTGCTGTGCAGATAATGGAAATCATTTCAATAAAACTCTCATCCATACTAAGACCTTAATCAAGGGATAACCTATTTGACATTGGATCACAGAGGACTGTAATTCTGCCCCTGCAGGAATAGATTTATTCCATTTGTGTGATTAATGCATTAGGAAGCTGAGGTCATGCTGAAGTTAAAGTCCACTTTCTGGATTTCTGTGGCACTTTCCAGTTTTCTAGTTTCCTTGAGAGCAATGGTTTTTATTTTTTATTTTTTAAGTTTTTAAGTTTATTTATTGATTTCTGAGAGACAGAAAGCAGGCCAGGAAGGGACAGACAGAGAGAGACAGAGAGAGAGAGAGAATCCCAAACAGGCCCCATACTGTCAGCACAGAGCCTGACATGGGACTTGATCTCACAGACCATAAGATCATGACCTGAGCCGAAATCAAGAGTCTGACACTTAACCAACTGAGCCACCCAGGTGCCCTGGGAGCAATGGTTTTTAAAGTGTGATTCTCATGCTTTTCTCAGTAATTTTTACTTTCCCCAGAATGTGGTCTTCTGTTCATCAAACCTATGCCAATTTTGAGATCAATAATAGCCTAGAAAGTGGGGGCTACCCCCTACATACCCCTGGAGGTTCCCTGTGGTACTGTTACTTAGACTTCATGGTTTTGATCTTACCCAAAGTTTTGCCGTGCAGAGGCTTTGTCCAGAGTAACCTCAGACCACTGTTTTTCCTTCGTGATTCTTTACCAATGGTAAATGGACATTTTGGTGGTTTCTACACCCTCAGGCTCCTCACGTGTGAGATGGGGATCATATCGGCTTCATTCTCCTTCCCAAAAAGATTGGCAGCTCCAATGGGCAAACGGTGCCCAAGAGGCTTGTGTAAACCGCATAGTACTGCCAGATAACCATGACCTCCCTTCCAGGGGGCTTCCCTTTCTGATTAGGTTATATGCTTTTGGTGGAGAGGGGCTCTCTGTCTCCTTCCCCAAACTATTTCCTGGTACAGGCCAAGGCTCAGCAGAGACTTCCTGACTGACTAGCTGGACAGAATAAAAGTGGGTGGTACAGATGGGTCTGGAGACCAGCCAGGGGCACCCGTCCATCTTGTAACCAGGATGAGGAACCGCAGACAGACTCAAACCAGTGGCGGCCACTGACTTTACGTCTTCAGAGTTCTGATTATTACATTCCATGGAGAGAAATGGATAGTTAGATTATTAAAATGAGCCCAATAATTAGGTCAGAGGCATTGTAAAAGATATCTCTTTTGACATGTTCTGATTTATTTTTTCCTCTCTCTTTACCCTCCTCCTAAAATCTGTCCTTTTTTATGAAGAGACAGATCCCTGATTTGGCATATGCTGTAGCTTGGACAAATTGTGTGAGAAGAGATCTCTCTTTGTTAGTTTGCTAGGAAGCTGTATTACTATGGGGACTGAAATGACTGGAGAAGCTCAAGCTCTTCTCATTAGGCAAAGAACAAAAATTATATGTCAACTAAAATTCACAAGTGGGCATTTTTCTTGCTTTTTGAGGTGGGTCTCTGCAAACATTTCAGGATGTTGCCCATTCACGGATAGACGCCAATCTCAAGCACACACTCTTTAGGGGTATTTGGGATTCTTTCGTGATTATTGAATTTTATTTTGGTTTTTTTTCCCCTTTATTAGCTTTTCTGACAAAATGTTCCATGGTCTTTGTAACAAAATTCAAAGTGTATAAACTAAAACCATATTATCTTCATTCTTCCTTGCTCCTCTCCTGGCTCCCCTCCCTGCTCCCCGTCTCAGAGGTGATCACTATTAACTATCGATGCGATGTCAACTTCCAGATGATTTTGTATGTATGCTTAGTCAAGCTCGTTGCAACACACTGATTTTATTTCCCCAGAATGAGATAATAGGAGGCACATTGTTCTGCAGCCTTTTCCACCACAGACATTTCTCAAGTCAGAAATAGAGATCTATTTCATTATTTTTAATAGCTGTATTTACTTGGTGGTTTGATATGACCATAATCAAACACTTTGGTGCTTCACCAAGATGTATTCATTTACTGATAGACATTTAGGTCAGACCCCACTCTGCCTCCAACACACGCACTTCCTTTTGCTGTTGCAGGTTGGCACTTGGCTGTGTGCACTGGGTATCTCCTGCTGGGAAGTTACTTTCCTGATGGGGAGGAGGTGTTTTCTCCCTGTGAGTAGGTGGCTGGCAATCAGTCCTGGGTCTTCATGTCCTGCTCCCTGATCCCAGATGGCAAAATGGTGTTTTAAGGCCCACTGGTGCCCTGTTTCTCTGGCCTTGTTCACTCTCCCTCCATGAAGGTCATCCTACTGTGGCCCCTGTGCTCCATTGCCTTGGCCATCAGAGGTATGTTTGGCCATTAGCCTAAGTTGGTTGGGATAGACTGCTCATGGGGACAGGGCCCCAATGGGAGGGTCTCTGCCTTGGGGACTGGATAGGAAGGCTGGGTGTCCATTCTGTGATCCACAGTTATAAGGCTGGAGGCCTGCAGGGCTGGCTGGGAAAGCATCCCCTTCCCATCTCACCATCCCTGGCATGCCAAGAACGTCCAGACAGGCTCACAGCGGCCAATTGCTAGGACCCTCCTGGATTGCCATTGAAACCAGCCTTTACCCTATCCTGAGTTTGTCCTCTATCAGGCACAGGGAACCTTGGAGTCAGAGACTGAGTGAACCTACACCAATCAATCATGAGATGGAGGAAAAGAAGCAGGTGTTGTATCAGAAGACACTGAGGCAGAGACCCTTGTTAGATAAGGCAGTGATTGGAGAAAGCATATGTCAGCTGAGGGAAGAGAAGGAGCCAGCGTGAGATGTGCTCAACAAAGCGTGTTCCGGGAACATTCATGCAGGGTCTATGGCAGGGAGATCCTTTGGCCAGCAAGAGGCAGTAGCTCTGGGAACTGGAGGCGGAGTGGCCCTGGACAGTGAGAGAGGGGACAGTGGCAGGAGACGAGCTGCAAGGGGGGCCAGACAAAGACGCTGGCCAACACTCCCACATCTGTGCCTTAACACATTGTCAGGTACTGGACATCTCATAGGACAAAAGACTTCATTTGAGGGACCTCGGGGCTGGAGACAGAAAAACATACTTGTGTTCACTCTGAGGCAAGAATGCTGTGGTGAGACCAGTCAGAGCACCATCGAGAGATGGCGTTACCCATGCTGTGGGGACAGGGCAGGCAGCGCAGGGCTGGGCCATGAGGGAGGCCACCGGGACCTGCAGACTCTGGGGGGACATTTCTGGCAGAGGGAGCTCTGCACTAATGTTCAGAGGCTTGGAGCAAGGACTGTTGTGGGGAACAGCAGAGAGAGGCATTTGGAACAGAGACGTGTGAAGGTGGAAGAGTCAGGCCAGGCCTAGAGCAGGGAGACTTGAACACTGAGATGTGCACTTGTTTCTGTAGGAAAGGGGTGGGGGCAAGCTGTTGGTTTTTGAGCTGGTTTGGGAGGAAATAGTGGCCTGCGCCTTGTTTGGGTGTGCTTGTGGCCATATGATTTGGTAGCTTATTTTACTCCATCAGGATTTAGGAGGTGGCACTCTAGCCAGGACCCTGTCCTAAACTGCAAATGGTCAGGCCTGGGAGGGCCCCAGGCCACCACCTGTCTCCAGCTTTAGGCCCTCGCAGAGTAGAGGCTTAGTAGGACCGGCCAGAGTGGGGCCTGCCGGCCAAAGTCACACAGAGAACCTGGGGTGGGAGGGATGCTCTGGTAAGCCTCCAGCATGACCCTCCCTGTAGCCAGAGAACATTCTCTGGGCAAAGGGGTGGAAGGAAAAAGAACTGGCAATCTGATCAGTGGTCCATGTTGGGCACTCTAGAGTCCCAAGACTCACGGGAAGGGAGTTGGACATCTGGGTCCTGTGAAGGCTGTTCCATCCTACCCACTGGTTGAGGCACATTCACTTCTTCCCCCACACCCTGGCTTCCTAAGAACTGCAAGTGACCTCAGGGTGCCTGGTGACAGGAAGTATCCTCCCCTCACATGTGGTCGGCAGCATGGCAGCATAGTGGAAAAGGCATAGGTAAAAAGGCAGACCACATCTTGCTCTGGATTCTGACGCCAGGAATCCAAAGATGTGTGGCCCTGGAGAAGTAGCTAGAGCTCTCTGGGCCTCATTTCCTCAGCTGTAAAACGGTGGCAACAATCCACAGGCTTGCAATGCTGATTAAAGTTGGCAATGTCAATAAAGTCTCAGGGCACACAGTAAGAAATTCGATAAGTGTCAGTTCTCCTTTCCCTCTGGAATTCCTTCCCTGACTTTATCCTTCCAAATGAAAATTTTAAAATAGGCCTGTCTTCCCAGTAGACTCGGTGAGACTCAATAAATCCTAGAGTAAGGTATCAAGAGGATTGCGGAATATGTTTCCCCAGCGAGCCTTAAGAACACAGCTGCCTGGAGTGACTTGGGGTCAAGCTCAAGGTCAATGGTGAGGCCCATCCACCTAAGGGTAAGTGCTGTCCTTGCACCTGCCCCTCATGCTCCAGGGCAGCGCAGTGGCTGGTGCAGTTGAACACTGCAAGACTGTTCCCAAGTTCAGCTTCTCGTCTTTGAATCCCTGGGGTCCTGATTCTGAGGAGCAGAACAAGCTAAGCGTGAGGGTTCCCCCTCCTTTAATTTTAGCAGCAGCAGACTACTTCGTGCCGACACAGATTGGAGCGGTTACCATGGGGACCAGAATCTGTGCCCAGATTCTTTCTGGAGCTGGGAAGGCAGAGTGGGGCTCCCCCAGAGAGGCTGGAGGGTTTCCACTTTACAGAGGAGGTTGGAGGGAAAGAGCCACGAGCCTCTTCCTTGGCTGTTCCAGCTGCTCCCGTCAAACATGACCCTAATGGGACTGAACGTGGAAGGTCCCTGCCTCCTAGAGATTTGCCCCTTGGTGCCCTGGGGCCTTTCCTGGGGTACACATGGAAGCATCGGACCCTCACCCATTGCCTGGAGCTACCTAGCTTCCTCCCAGACTCTCCTCCTGGAGCTTGGTGAGGAAGATGAACTGCTCACGCGGGTCCATGGTCCTTTATCCAGAACACCTGGCACCAGTTGTGTTTTGGTTCAGAGTTTTGGGGGTTTCGAAAGGTGATATGGCAGGTACATGTAGATTGTGTGACTCTGTCAGCGGGATTCCGGGCAGCACCTCATAATCAAATGCATGAATATTTCTGGCGTAAAGCACAGGAATGTGCACACACATAAAGATTATAAATAACCTCCTGTTGGTTCAGGGCAGATCTGCCTGCCAGGAGTTATGAAAAAGCTTCTGTCATCTCGCGCTTTTTGGATTTGGGAGTTGTGGATAAGGGGTTGTACTTCACAGCTATTTCTACTTTGTTGGCAGTTTTACATTTGTCATCGTGTTTTGTTCTCCTGCCACCCTGGGCATTACTACATCTATTTAACAGATGGGAAAAGTGGGTCTTAGGATAGGGGACAGCGAGGAAGTGCCAGTGCAGGGACTCAAACCTGGGATGGACATAATGTCCACATTCCAGGTTTTATGGAATTTGGAAAAGAAATGGTTTGCCTCCAAACAGTAATAATGACGATGGTGACAACAGCAATACTAGTAGGTGGAATTGCTGGAACACTTAGGGCAAGCTGGGCATCATGCTAAGTGCTTCTGGGTGAGGCCCTCAAGTAGCCCCACTACCCCCCTACACTGTGTCAGGCCCATTTCACAGATGATGCAGCAGCATGTGCAGTTGAGGTGACTTGAATAAGGGGCACAGCTGGTCCATGGCAGGGCTGAGATGTGAACCAAGGCCTGGGTGATGCAGAGCCTCTGGGCCCACCCCTCACCTAGTGTTTACTGCCAGGGGCTAATGATTTTTGAGAGCAGATGGTGTCTTACAATCTAGTAGAAACTTCTGTTCGCCATGTGGGGCATATGTAGTTGCTCTGGATGGGCCTCATGTTTGCTCTGGCTGGACTAACAGAAGTACCCAAGCCTGGTTTTGAGGTTTGAAGAAGCACAGTGCTCTGTACACCCTCCCACCCCTAAAATCTGTATGTTGAAGTCCAACCCCCCTGTGATTGTATTTGTAGATGGAGCCTTTGGGAAGTAATTAAGATTAGATGAGTTCATGAATATAAGGGGACCATGATGGGGGTGGTGCCCACAGAGAAGAGGTCAGTGACCACACACTGAGATGGTGGCCATTTACAAATTAGAAGAAGAGGCCTCAGAGTGAAATCTTCCCTCCCAGCTCCCTGACCTTGGACTTCCAGCCTCCAGGACTGAGAGATGAATGTCTGTTTAAGCCACACAGTCTGTGGCACTTCGTTACACAGCCTGAGCTGACTAAGACACACAGAGATGGTTTCCCATCCTGATCTCCTCCTTTGCATCTGTGCTGAGCTATTGTAGGCTCTGATGCAGGGGAATGCCACCAAGATGGGGATAGGGTGTGTGAGAACAAACCTATCCATTTTCCTATTTTTATATTGGGCATTGGTCCTTATCCTGGAATATCAGGCTTATCTTGGATGGTCTCCTCCACCCTCCACATGGGGGACCCCAGAGACCCAGCAGCAGCCTAAGTCCACCCCACTGCTGATGTTAGTCAAGCATCACATCTTAATGTGAGGATAAATAGAACCTTTATATCCAAATGAGGAGCCTAGGGTTGAGGGTTGGGTTACCCACTTGAAGGAGGCACAGCCAAAAGGTGCTTGAGTTCTATCTCTCCAATCCTAGTGGGTCCTAAATGATGCTACACCTGCCTCTCCCATCTCTTGCTTCCCTCCCAGTCTCATGGCCAACACGTGGTGCAGGCCCTGTGCTCTGGGCCCCTCGCTGGCATCCCTACCCTGTGCTCCTGTCCCCCTACAACTGCCAGAGCAAACTTCTCGGTTGGTGTTCATGCTCTTCCCATGACTTATGCTATGGATTAAATTGTGTCCTTCCCAAATTCCTTTGTTGAAGTCCTAACCACCCCACCCCCACCCCTGTGTGGTTGTGTTGGAGAGGAGGCCTTTAAGGAGGTAATTATGGTTAAATGAGGTCATAAGGGTGAAGCCCTGATCTGGTGTTCTCATATAAGAGGAGTAGACCCCAGTGGTCTGTTTCCCTCTCTCTGCCACGTGAGGACACATCTACAACTCAGGAAGAAGGCCCACACCAGAGCCTTGTTCCTGAAGGAAGTTTGATTTTGGACTTTCCAGCTTCTAGAACTATGAGAAAATTAATGTTTGTTTTTAAGCCACCCAGGCTATGGGCTTTGGTTATGGAAGCCTGAGCTGACTACGACAGCCTGAATTCCTTTCCCCCAAACCTGTGTGTAAGCACGTCTTCTGAGACCCAGGTCAAGATATCCCCCAACAGGAATGTTCCTACTTCTGAGCTCTTGTCCACTTGTGTTGTGTTAAAAAGAACACTGACATAGTAGCCTAAAGATGGAAGTAACCCAAGTGTCCATCGACAATGAATGGATAACCTGTGTTTGATCCATACTATGGAATGTTACGCAGCCTTCAGAAGGAAGGAAATTCTGACACACGCTACAACATGGATGATCCTTGAAGACATTGTGCTATGTGAAATAAGCCAGTCACAAAGGACAAATACTATTTGGTCCCACTTTATATGAGGTACTTAGAGCAGTCAAACTCATAGACACAGAAAGTAGAATGGAGATTGCCAGGGACTGGGGAAGGGGGAATGAGGAGTTTTTTTCCCCCTTAAATGTTTATCTATCTATCTATCTATCTATCTATCTATCTATCTATTTTAATAGTTTATTGTCAAGTTGGTTTCCATATAACACCCAGTGCTCATCCCCACAATTGCCCTCCTCCATGCCCATCACCCCCCTTCCCCTCTTCCCCACCCCCATCAGCCCTCAGTTTGTTCTCAGCATTCAAGAGTCCCTTAAATGTTATTTATTTTTAAGAGAGAGAGATAGAGACAAAGCACAAGCAGGGGAGGGGAAGAGAGAGAAAGGGAGACATAGAATTTGAAGCAGGTGCCAGGCTCCAAGCTGTGAATACAGAGCCTGATGCAGGGCTTGAACTCACGAACTGGGAGATCATGACCTGAGCCGAAGGTGGACACTTAACCAACTGAGCCACCCAGGTGCCCTGGAGTTGTTGTTGTTGTTGTTGTTGTTTTTAAGTTTACTTATTTATTTTGAGAGAGGGAGAAAGAGAGAGAGAGAGAAAGAGAGAGAGAGAGCAGAGGAAGGGTAGAGAGAAAAGGAGTGCAGAGCCCAAAGCAGGGCTCAATCTCACGAACTGTGAGAAAATCAACAGTCGGGCACTTAACTGACTGAGCCACCTAAGTGCCCCGGGAAGTTGTTTTTTAATGAGTGGTACAGAGTTTCAGTGTTAGAAGATGAAAAAGTTCTAGAGATGGATAGTGGTGATGGTTGCACAATAATGCAGATGTTCTTATAGCCACTGAAACTACCTAAAAAATGGTTAAAATGATCAATTTTATGTATGTATTGTTGCCACAATAAAAAAAAAAGCATTTATCAAGCTTAGGAAACCTTGTAGGCCTGAAATTCAGGCTGCTGAAATGGATGAGATTAGTTTAGCTAAACAAACAAAAAGAACACTGGGCATAGAATCACAGTCTTGGTCTGGTTCCTTCTAGCTGACTGGCCTGCACACACCCCCACCTCTCCAGGCCTGAAGGGACACAGTGCCCACCAGTTCGTGGCTGTTCAGCAAAAGTGCCTGTTGAACATGATGGTGCATGCATGCACATTCACTGATGCAGCAGTACATATAGATACAGGCACAGATCCTGCTCTCACGGAGCTTATACTCTAGTGGAGGGAGAGAGACAACAAACAGTGGATAAGAACCATACACAGTGTTTTAGAAGGTAGTAAATGCTAAGGACTGAAGCAAGGGAGGTGTGTTAGGAGCATGAGTGTGTGTAGAGAGTGCTGTGAACTGGATGTTTGTGTCCCCCCAAATGTGCATGTTGAAATCCTACCCCCCAGGGTGGTAGTATTGGGAAGTGATTAGGTCATGAGGGTAGAGTCCCCCATTAATGAGAGTTGAAACCCCAGAGAGCTCCCTGGCTCCTTCCACCATGTGAGGACATGGCAAGAAGACTATGAACTAGGAAGAGGGTCCACCAGGCACTGAATCTGCCAGCACCTTGATCATGGACTTCCCAGCGTCCAGGACTGTGAGAAATAGTCTTCTCTTGTGTATAAGCTACCCAGTCTGTTATATTTTATTATAGTAGCCCAAGTGGACTAAGACAGAAATGGTTTATTCAATAGGATGGTCCGTGTGGGGCTCACAAGAAGGTGACATTTGAAGTTGGTGGTGGAGTGCTTTCTAGCACTGGCCATGTGTGCTATTTGAGCTCTTGGAATGTGGCTGGTCCACACTGAGATATGCTGTGAGTGTAAAATACACATCAGATTTCAAAGACACTTTGAAAGACAAAAAATGTAAAATATGAATAACTTTGTATTGGTTACATGTTGAAATGATAATTGGGTATATTAGGTTAAATATATTATTAAAATTAATTTCAACTTTCTTAAATGTTTTATTGTGGCTACTAGAAAATTTAAATTTATGTATGTGAAATATAAATTTGAATGATATACGTGAAAAAGTACTTCCATAGATGGTACACGTTTGTGGCTGTCATTATGTTTTAGTGGATGGTGTTGTTCTTGGTGGGGGTTGCTAAGCTGGGAGCAGCCTGGGGTGGTCTGGGATGGAAAGAAGGCCAGAGGTGGGGGATGCAGTGAGGGAGGACCTGGGAGGTGCAGAGGCTCGGGATTTTTTTAAAGCTTATTTACTTATTTTGAGAGACAGAGAGCAGCATGAGCAGAGGAGGAACAGAGAGAGGGGGAGACAAGAGAATCTGAAGCAGCCTCTCCACCATCAGCGCAGAGCCCAAGGCGGGGCTTGACCTCATGGACCTCGAGACCATGACTTGAGCTGAAATCAAGAGTCGGACACTTACACTTAACCGACAGAGCCACCCAGGTGCCCTGCAGAGACTTGGGATTTTGAGCAGAGGTGTAACTTGGAGCTGGTGATGTCCTGCCTTGGACAGCTTGAGCTGCCATAATAGAGTAGCACACGCTGAATGGCTTAAAAAATAGACATTTATTTTCTTGCAGCTCTGGAGGCTGGGAGTCCAAGGCTAAGGTAGTACAGATTTAGTTTCTCCGGAGGCCTCTCCTTGGCTTGCAGATGGCCTCCTTCGTGCTGTGTCCTCACATGGCCTTTGCTGTGTGCTGCCATCCCTGGTGTCTCTCTGTAAGGACACCAGTTGTACTGGATTAGGGCCCACCCATATCACCTGATTTAACCTTAATTAGCTCTTAAAGGACCTATCTCCAAATAGAGTTATTTTCAGGGCTAGGACTTCAATAAATTTTTTGTGGGGGCACACAATTCAATCCATAACATAGCCTTAACAGCCATGGTTTGTTTGGCTTGTTGTTTTGTTTTGTTTTCCCTGCCAGTTTGCATGAGGGAAGGTTGCTTTTGGGTAGGCCTCTTCCTGACTCCTCTTCCTGTCCCCAACTTGGGCACATGGTCAGCAGTGGGTGGCCCCAAAATCCTTGTTGCAGTTCTGGGCCCTGGACATCTCCCCCTGCCCCAGAACTTTCTAGGAAGTTCTCTGTGGTCTTACTGAGACTTCCTGTATGCTGGCCCCCCACGTCCAGGACCCTGTCTAATCCTCTCAGCCACCTTGAATATGGGCCATTGTTCCCCACACTTTCCAGTGGTGCTTGAAGAAATGCAATGACACACCCAGGGTTGCACAGTGAGAAGAAGCCACGCTGAGGCCCGTCAGACCCTGAGTCTCTCCTCTGACTACTGTATGGTGCTGCTTAGGCTTCCAGACAGGTGGACACATCTTTCTAGTTTTCGAAGGATCAAGTGACTCAGACTATTACTTGTGAAGGACTGAACTTTCTTGTCCCTATGGCCTGAGAGTCAAGGTTGCAGTGGGTAAGTGGACATTCTTGCGCCTATCCATTCATGGACAGCGAACACCTGCATTGACTGAGCCCTGGGTCCTGTCTGAACTTAGCTGAACCCTTTCTTACTGACCCTGTGGCTTTCACCTTAGTCCCCTGGGGTACTTTACTGTCATTATTGTGTTTTAGCTTCAATTTATAGCTTAGAATTGAATCTCAGAGAGGTGAGGGAGCAAGGTCACATGGCTAGTGAGACTCACCCACTCGCTGATCTATATCCAGCCTGTGTGCTATCTCAGGTGTTCCGTGGTGATGGGGTAGAGGTCAGGCCAGTGACCTGATGGTCATAACATGTGTGTTCAAGTCACTTTTTACAAAAAGAAATTCAACATTAAAAGATTTTTTTGACAAAATACAAATAACATAAAATTTAACATATTAATCATTTTTTAATGTTTACTTATTTTTGAGAAAAGTGGGGAAGAGGCTTAGAGAGAAAGAGACACAGAATCTGAAGCAGGCTCCAGGCTCTGAGCTGTCAGCACAGAGCCCAACATGGGGCTCAAACTCATGAACCGCGAGATCATGACCTGAGCCAAAGTCAGACACTTAACCGACTGAGCCACCCAGGCACCCCATCTTTAAAATTTTTTTTAATGTTTATGTACTTACCGTCTTAATCATTTTTAAGTGTACAATTAAGTGGTGTTATGGAGATTCACATTGTTGTGCAACGAACACCATCCATCTCCAGGACTCTTTCATCTTGCAAAACTGAAACTCCATACACATTAAACACTAACTCCCCGTTTCCTCTTCCCCAGCCCCTGGCAACTTCCATTCTACATTCTGTGTCTATGAACTGACTACTCCAGGTCCCTCATGTAAGTGGAGTCATTGAGTCCTTGTCTTTTTGTAACTGGCTTCTTTCACTTGGGTTCTTCCACATTGCTGCATGTGTTAGAATTACCTTCCTTTTTAAGACTGAATGATACTCCCTTGTATGGGTTTGTAGCATTTTGTTTACCTATCTGTTTGACAAGGGACATTTAAGTTGCTTCCACCATTTGGTTATTATGAGCAGTGCTCCTGTAAACACAAGTGTGCAAATATCTCTTGGGTGTCTGGGAACACTAATATCACTTTTGCCTCCCTCCCGGGATTTTCGCCAGGATAAAGCTGTGAATCTGTGTGGAAAGTCTTGTGAAGTGTGGAGCGCTCTCTGATGTGGGGAACAGGGTCACTGGAGTACTTCCTGACCTCCACCTTGATGGGAAGAGTTTGCTTTCACCAAGAAAATACAAACTGGGAATATTTTTCTTAAACCCTAACCATAGAGGGAATTTATCTGGCAGAAGAAGACACTGACCTAAGGCCCTAGTTACAGGGTCTGGCCTAGAGAGCAGCTTCAAGGCTAGGCTCTTCATCTGTGCCCAGTCTCTCTTTACTTCCCAAGTAGAGTCGAGCAAGGAGAACCTGGCTGAAATCTTTAATCAAGGGACCCATGGATGGTGGATGGACCTACCATTTTTCTCTCCAGAGTGCAAGGCTTAGCAGGCTTCACTCACTTCCACTTCCAGACATGATGGACTACTTTGGAGGAGATTTTGCAGGGCTGGGGCAGCATTGAGTGGTCCTCCTCTCCCGTCTCTGCCTTGCTTGATGCCTCAGCTCCTCAGGATGGTGCCATCAGCCACGTCCTATGGCCATTCGGAAACCCTCCTATTCCCGGGCTATGTTCCCAGCCCAAGACTGGCTTGCCACCCTGTGGGAACACTACTGTGGTTTCCACTGAATCTCCAGTGGCTTTTCCCAGTCCTCTGTCACCTTTCTGCCCTCATCCAGGGTCTCAGCACTGCTTATTCTCATCCTGCTGCCAGAAGGCTGCTGCCTACAGAGACTGCTGGTTAAAACTTCATTCTGGAGCATTCCTTATCTCCTTGCTGGGGCCTGGCATGCAGCTTCTACTTGACAATTTCTCCTTGGCGCCCAGGACTCTGAGGCTCCCCTGCTTCACCCCCTGTGTAGCATGCATCACTCCACTATTCTTCTGTCCATCTCCCACAATGGACTGTGAGCTTACTGAGGCAAGGATGGTGTCCTCAGTGCCTAGCATTCCTCTGGGACATGGCAAGTGCTCAGAGAATGTTTGTTGATGGAATGTAGGGCTCTCCTGCTAGTCCAGAGCAGGGCCTATGACTTAATAATCACCTGCATCTCTTTCTCCATCCCCCACATCTGGAAGAATGCCAGGGCCTGAGAAATGATTGATTGAATAAATGAATGAATCTTGAGGCAGGAGGCTCCATCAGCTCAGGGCAGGGCTGCACAGTGTAGCTGGGCGGACCCTGCTGTCACTAGGTTCAACAATTACTCCGTTGTATGTGACTGTGGGCCATGGGGATGTGTGGGTGCTGCCAAGATGGGGAGACCTGTGGTGGGAGAAAGGACATATGAGACACAGGGTCCCACTCAAGTAAGACTTCTGCTAAGCCTAGCTCTGGGTTCCCCTGGCTCCTTACTTTCTGCTTGTCTGGAACTGACAGAGCACACCTGTTCCTGCAGCCATGTGGGTGCCTCAGGAGTAGGACATTTGGGACTCTATCCAGGATCTCGTTGTCCCAAGAATAGGCAACACTGCTTTTTTGAAGAGTCTTGTCTTCAGCAATGAAAAGTCTGTAATTCCTAACCTGCCATGATGTCATTTATCTCTCTTCTTTTTATCTCTTTTCTTCAAACTAGCCAAACAGACTACTGGGTGTTTTCTGTGTGTCTGGCTTGTTTTCCGGTGGCATTCTGGAACCTGTCCCCTGGACTCCTGGCCTATCAAATGGGCAATAGAGCCCCAGGTCACCCGCCTTGGAATAGCTCACCAGTGGGCGCCCAGTATGGACAGTTCCCCTCAGGGCTGTTGGCTTTCTTCTGGAGCTTTAGTTTCCCTGGAACTCCTTGCTCCACCCTGGTCCCTTTCCATCTGCCAGAGGCCAGCAGAACAGCCTCTTGGCAAGGGCTTCTACTTCTTAATCCATTTTAACAACCTGTGATTGAACTATGTGCAATGCAGGCATCAGAATTCAGTAGCATCTTTTAATTCTCTATTATTGATGAAAATTTTTGGTCTGGAAAGAAAAACTGGTTTGGGGATTGATTTTCATCAGTTTAACTCATCTTTGGTATTGATCGGTGCATATGTTAGAGTAAAAGACTAAATCTAGGCAGTTTCAGGTGACCCGGGAATGTTATTACAGAGCGTCTAAGTTCGGGGTACACTTACAGCATAGGACCACTGTCACCATTGGGTGCCTTTTACAACAGTCCTCCATGTACTGGGATGTTTGCCCCGGGTTTGATGGTGAGGTCTTTGTAGCTGGGATACATCTCTGAATTACCCTTCTAATACTGCCCCACTGGACCCAGTAGACTACTTGACACGTAATTGGCTCTCAGCCAACATTTGTTAAGCACGTTTGTTTAAATGCAGCCTCCAGAGTTCATAACAGCCCTTAATTATTATTCATCAGGAGGGAATCCCAAAACTCAAATCATGCACGTACGTATGAATTCCATAGGGACGAGGATTCTGGGAAATGTACTGGATATTAATCATACAAGATGATGAATGCTTACTCTTCTCAGGAAAATACAGATAGGACCCTAATTTCAGAATATGCTAATCGCAGTTTCCTTGAGCATATGGCTGCAACGTTAGCAGACAGCTCCTGGCTTAGTCCAAATATTCCGGCTACAGCTGTCCTACCCTCTGATCACCAACATCCTCCTACCCCACCCTGACCAGGCTGTTGCCTGGAGGATATGTCCCACTCTCCCTCTGCCCAGAGTCCAGGGGAAGGCTTGGGGGTGCACAGACTTTCTTCCCTGTTTCTCCACTCAACATGAGACCTGGGGACAGAAATTCTGATTTGACTCTTGGCCCCACCAGTGTATGACCAGGCAAGTCCCAGAACCTCTCTCTGGGCCTCCAGGGCCCCTTGTGGAATGTGGCTATTGAGAATTGTCCTCCTGCTTCTCTGGTGGGTGTTCTAGAATGCAAAGAGATGGGGTGTGTGAGAGGCCCCTGGGTGGCTCAGTCAGTTAAGCATCCAACTCTTGATTTCGGCTCAGGTCATGATCTCACAGTTCCTGGTTCTGAGCCCCACATCAGGATCTGAGCCTACAGCACAGAGCAGGCTTGGAATGCACGCTCTTTCTCTCAAAATAAGTAAATAAACATTTAAAAATAGAGGTGGGATGTGTGAAAGGACAATGTTGGCTGTAAAGAAAGGTATTGTCATTGATGTCAGCTAGCTTGATGTTGCAGACTTATATGGGGGCAGGGGCACCAGAGAGTTCACTACTTCTGAGGAAACATTCTGGGTTCAAACAGTTAACTTACAAACTGGTGTTCAGACACACTGTGTTAAAAAATGGAGTGCTTTCTCTGTATTCATCATCCGTGTTTTTCTTACTCTTCTACTGCATTTTAAGGTTTTCAGAAGGAGGGAACAGATGCTATATCTGGTCTGGTTTTCTTGGCATAATGCATATATTCAGTGGACACTTACTATTAGGAAAGGAATCATGAATGCTTTGTGATGTTAACAGAGAAACATTTACATGTACTATTGCCCACTGGAAAGTGGGTGCTGGGCAACCTTATACTTCCTTCTTGAGCCCCAGCCTGACCTTAGGCCTATTAGCTAGAGCATTTAAAAAAAATTTTTTTTTAACGTTTATTATTTTTGAGACAGAGAGAGACAGAGCACGAGCTGGGGAGGGGCAGAGAGAGAGGGAGACACAGAATCTGAAACAGGGTCCAGGCTCTGAGCTGTCAGGACAGAGCAGGATGTGGGCTCGAACCCACAGACCACGATATCATGGTCTGAGCCGAAGTCGGCCGCTTAACTGACTGAGCCACCCAGGTGCTCCAGAGCATTTTTAACAAAGTACCGTAGATTGGGTGGCTACAATGACAGAACCTGATTTTCTCACAGTTTTGGAGTCTAGAAGTCCAAGATCAAGGTGGTTTCTCCTGAGGCCTCCTTCTTTGGTTTGTAGATGGGCCTCCCTGGGTCCTCATGTGGACTTCCCTCTGTGTGTTTCTGTGTCCTAATCTCTCCTTCTTATAAGGACACCAGTCATATTGGGTCAGGGCCCATCCTAATGACCTCAGATTAACTTAATTTCCTCCTTAAAGTTCTAACTCCAGGGGCACCTGGGGGGCTTAGTTGGGTAAGCATCTGACTTTGGCTCAGGTCATGATCTCATTGTTTGTGAGTTTGAGCCCTGCATCGGGCTCTGTGCTGACAGCTCAGAGCCTGGAGCCTACTTTGGATTCTGTGTCTCCCTCTCTCTGCCCTTCCCCTGCTTGTACTCTGTTTCTCTCTCTCTTTCTTCTCTCTCTCTCTCTATCTCAAAAAATAAATAAACATTAAAAAAATTAAAGGTTCTGTCTCCAAATACAGTTACATTCTGAGATGCTAGGAATTAGAACTTAAACTTAAATTTTTTTCTTTTGAGGGAGGACACAATTTAGCCCATAACAGGGCTTATCCTTGTCTTTATTAATACTCTTTCTGTACCTCTGCGGCCCTAACAGCTAAGCCATGAATACGTGCCTAGAAAGCAGCTGGACCCCCCACCCCCTCTGAAAACTTGCACCCATCTCTCTGTATTGTCCCAACCAGGGCCCAGCTATGACAATGTGGACATGGTTCCCACAACAAACTTCTGCGTTTACCATGATCCCGTTCCAGTGTGTGAGGGGAACATGCCAGAAAGAGATGATCACCCAAGCATGTCACTGAAGCCATGGTGTTGTGCTCCTTGTCACAGCCAGCCCTCTGTGGGCCGATGACTATCGAGCTTCTTGGGGTGGCACTCTAATGGTTGGTTGATTCATGCATCCATTTTTTGGCATCCTTGCCTCCAGATGCTCTCAGTCTAGCATTTCTTCAGCAGAAGAGATGAGAGACGATGGGCAGAAAGGCACTAAGCTGGGAGATCTTAAGCAAGCCACTTAATAACTGATTGCCATCCGTAAAATGGGAAACTTTTGCTTCCTTGCCCACTATGCAAGGATGTTATGAGGATCAAATAGAATCATGTGCATGAATGTGTTTTGTAAGCTGGAAAATGCTATCTAAATGTGAGGAACCTTTATATTCACATTTTTATCCTGTTTCAGTTCCTGTTGGGGTCTAGCAGTGAGGTGCTGCCATGTTCTGGGAGGGGACTAGCTGTGTCCACTAGCTTGCTCACTCATTACCTGTTTGTTGGGGTTTTTTTTACTG
This sequence comes from Hyaena hyaena, assembly GCF_003009895.1. Taxonomy (NCBI): domain Eukaryota; kingdom Metazoa; phylum Chordata; class Mammalia; order Carnivora; family Hyaenidae; genus Hyaena; species Hyaena hyaena. The sequence goes on along the minus strand of NW_024081803.1, from coordinate 239,628 downwards.
CTATCACCACTAGCACCCCAACTTGCCTCTCTCTAATCCTCTCATCCCATCCAGAAATAGGTCCTAAATCCTCAGAGTGATTGATTATATGTATGTGAATCTAGCAAACACACTCCTTTAGAATTATTGAGGAAATATGCTCTCTCCCCTTCTTGGAAATTCATGGTGCACGTTGACGAGCTAAAGCTTTAGGGGGTTCTGCAGTAAAGAAACCTTGACCCCAGAACTCTACCCACTCCCCTTTGTTTTGTTTGTTTATTAATACTCTCCAGAACACTGGGAAATGCCAATGAGCTGATGGCACTTTAGGGGAATTTGCCTTTACATACAGGTTTAGGGTCAGGGAAGGTGGTGATTGGGGTTTGGGGCCCTGGTCATAAAAGTAACCATCAGGGGAGACATCGGAGGAAGTGGAGGAGAAAAAATTGTAAGTTCAGCCATCCAATCTGAGCCCTAAATGACCCTGAGGTTCTGTCTGGCAACACTAACCCCAGACATGACTCCAGGGAGGGGCTTGCAGGAGAGATGCTGCACGTGGAGTCTGGGACAGATGGAAGAGTTGGCTTCCTCCAGTGGGAGCTGGGGCTGCTTATTCTGCTTCAGACAGAGAAGGAACCACAGACGACCTGTCAAGGCTGAAGGGCTGAGCAGGATCCTCCCAAATGTAGATTTCTCAGCCAGGTTTCAGGGGAGGTGAACAAGCTTACCTCATGAAAGACAATGGGGCCTCTACTCTTTATCCCATTAAGAAGGGCCCCTAGAGCCACTTTTTAAAAAGCTTTGTTTATTTATTTTGAGTGAGAGAGAGAGACAGAGGACATGTATGAGAGCAGAGGAGGAGCAGAGAAAGAGGGAAGAGAGAATTCCAAGCAGGCTCCATGCTGTCAGCACAGAGACTAATGCAGGGCTCCATCCCACAAACCATGAGATCATTACCTGAGCCAGAAATCAAGGGTCGGACAGTTAACTGACTGAACCACCCAGGGCCCCAAGCCATTTTTATTTATAAGGTGCCACAGTTGGTGGCAAACCACTACACTGCAGAAGCTAGCCAGTGGCAAAGACTGTGGTATTGGTTCCAGCCCTGCCGATGGAGAAGAGGAGGAAACCAACATGAGAGGCCAGGTGATTGCTCTTGGAAGTTAGCCACAGTTAGGGACACCAAGTTAGATTAAACACGAGGCAGTGGGTTAACTGCTCTGCTGAGAAGTGGCAGCCTGGGGTGGGGTGACAGATGAGAGAACATAGGCATGGGAGTGAGTGAGGGTGAAAGTAGGAGTTAACTGCCTATCAGATGCCTTCTTAAGGACAAAATCAATTATGATGAGTGTAGTGGGCAGCCAGGGATCCAATGCACATAACTATGCTTCTTGCCTGCCCATGAATGTGTGTGTTTGGGTGTGTGTGGAGAGGGGATGACAATGGGAGCAGGGTCCCACATCAGCCAGTGTGGGTTGTTTACCGATGGGAGCCCATGTCGGGGTCAGCACCACAAGCACCCACCTGGGTTGGAGCTCATCAACAGTCCTGGTAGGAGCCCAGTGGGGGCTAGGGTAGTCGCCTGTAGGATTCCGGCCAACCTGCTTGCTAGGAACTGGCAGCAATTTTGTGGTCCTTCTCTAGGGGAAAGTCCTGCTGGGCAGTCCGTGTTCAGACAAGAAGCCCATGCTGCCCCGCATCCACCCACATGTGTGGGATCTTGGCCCAGCCACCAAGTCAGGGCTGCTGGAAGCAGTCAGCTCCTTGCAGAAGCTCCTGGAGAGAAGGAGGAAGAAGGAGCTCTGCAGGCAGGAAGCAGGCAGGGAAAGCAAAGAAAGCTTTCAGCAGATGGGAAGGAAAGGAAGGCCAAGAAGGAAAGGAAAGAGCCATGACAAACCTGAGCCAAAATCAAGAGTTAGACACTCAACCAACCGAAATACCCAGGAACCCCATCAACTCTTTAGAGTTTAGAAGGGAATGCTCATGCTCAGAGAGGAAATGACTTGGTCAAGATCACCCAGGTTGTAGAGTTCTGCCCAGGCCACCACGATGGCTGGTCCAAGTGTCTGAAATTTGAGAGAACATCAGGAAAAAAAATGCAAGTTAAACTACATGTGCAGGTTTATTCTAGAACCTCAAGCCGCCACCCCACACTCTCTTGCCCTTGCCTCTGCTGGGAGAGTCAGAGCCACATCCTCCTCAGCCAAATGAATTGGGTGCCTGCGTCATCCTTCCCACACAGACAGCTGCTCTCTTATCCCCTGCCAGCCTCCGTCAGTGCCCTAGGCCTTCTTACGTGAGCCACCTCTTCTGCTAGAAGAGGCAGCACCTTGCAGCTCTGTCCCCACATTCATCCTGGCCTGGGGTCTTGTCCTTTCTTTGCAAATTTTACATGCACCTGTGCAGCCCCATCCCACTCCACTGACTCAGGGCTCCAAGCAGCAGGAGGTAAGGTGGAAGAGCTCTTAGCTCCTGCCTCTGGGAGCTGAAGGTCTATGGAGAAGAGGCCTACAGGGAAGAGGAAATGGCAAACAGAGTGACCAGCCTCAGACAGGAAGCAGGCTCAATGGGACCCAGAAGAGGGCAGTTTGATTTCACGTGGGAGACCTGGGAAGGCTCCCTGAGAGGGGCCAGCTAAACTAGTCTGGTAGAGGGAACACAGGGCAAAGGGGTGGGAGAACAGAGCAGGAAGAGGGAGCACCAACACAAGGCGGGAGAAACATGGCTTATGTGGACAACTGCTCTATTCACCCCAGTCCGAAATTGGCTGCAGCTGGCCACATGGCAATGGCCAGACATCCACAGAGGTTGAGGATCTTGCGGGTGAGAGATGCAGCCTGGAGCTCGGTGGAGGGGAGTGAACTTGGTCTTGGGGACAAAGGACAGCAGTGCCTGAGGGTCTGTATACCCTTAAGGTGCTGTGGTTGGTGAAAGGGCATGGGGCTCCTTCCCTGGGCCCTGAGGGGCTGCTGTGTGCTGATACCTGTGGCTCATACTTTACCCTGGGGCACTGGGAATGGGTATGTGAGGTCAGGATTTTGAAGACCTGGATGCATGTCCTAGGTGAGCCTCTCTGAGTCCGAGCCCTCTTATCTGGAAAACAGCCACAGTGATTATAATACTTTGTTTTAAAAAGTGGTAATAGTTGGGTATCTTTTAAAACTTTTTTCAGTTGTGCTACAATACCCATGACATAAAGCTTGCCATCTCAAGTATTTTTAAGTGTATATTCAGTAGTGTTACATATATTCACATAGTTGTGCAACAGCTCCAGAACTTTTTCATCCTGCAAAATGGAGCTCTATTTCTATTAAATGACAATTTCCTATTCCTTTCTCCCTCAGCCCCAGTAAACACTATTCTACTTTCTGTTCCTATGAGTTTGACTACTTTAGATACCTCATGTAAGTGGAAGTATTTGTCTTTTTGTGACTGGCTTGTCTCACTTAATGTCCTCAAGGCCCATCCATGTTATAGCATGTGTCTAGATTTCCTTCTCTCAAAGGCTGATGAAAAAGTGTACCTCAATTTTTGTGTGTGTGTGAGGATCAGAGGACAGTATATGAGATAATGATGTGTAAACTCTCAAGTGCTGTCCGCATGCTTCAGAGGAAAAGCCCTTCATAGGAGTGGCCTCATTAGTTGGTAGAGTAGATCATGGGACAGGGGGCTGACTTGAGCTGGGCCAGGAAGAACAGAAGGAGGAGGTGCTAATGGCCACATTTTGAACACCATGGTCTCAGTTGGTAACTATGAGACACTCTGGGGCATGTCATCCCTGCTGGATAGAAGTGGCAACTGGAAAATTTAAGCCATGTTCCCAAAGTTTTGGAGCCAGTAAGTAGTAGAACTGTGGCTAGTACAGGATGCTCCAATACCCTGTGGCTTATGTGCAAAAACAAGAGAAGTCTTTTTATATAGGACAAACATGTCTTGTATTTCTGAGGGTGCCATAGAAAAGGTGGGAAGCAGAGAAACTGAGCAGAGAAAACATGGATGCTAAAACTGGGCTGTGTAGAACTAGCAGATACCAAGCAGGTTAAGGGAGGGGTCAGGGACAGAAGGGTGTCCAAGGTGCTGGGACATGTCTGCCATGAGCAGAAGGTGGGGAGCAGAGGGAGTTCTTTCACAGACAAAAACGGCTACTGACTGCTATAGAATCCACTAGTAGTATGGAAATAGCAAGGCACCTTCAGAGTAGAAAAAGCCAAAGTCAGGGTGCACATAGGGGAATTTACAGAGAAGGCAGTGGGTACCAAAGAAAGCAGGAGTTTAACATGGTAGAGGGGCAAGATGGTAGAGACCTCAGAGAATGTGAGATCCCCACTCTACCCACTTCTTCACCATTTTGTAGCTGGATAAACTGAAACTTGAAGAGTGACTTACCCAAAAACCCAGGTCTCCTGGCTCTAAATTCAGGGCTCAGCCTTGACATGTTACCATTTTTCCGGGCACTTACTATGTGCTTAGTTGCTAGGGAGTATATACAAGAACTTACCATATATTTAAGGTCATCTGCTGTGTAATAACATATTAAGAGCCAGAGGAGTCCTCTGGGAGGTCAGTGGAGGAAGGTCCAGGTTCAAGGCTGATATCAGGAAAGACTCTGTGGAGAAGGTAGGACTTGGAGAGAAAGAAGGAATTCAGGTAGAACTTGAGGAAGGAGGAGGTTGTTTACAAGCCAGAAAGGCAATCCTATTAGATGCAGAGAGCAAAGGAGGATGTGTGTCAGCTGTGAGGGTCCGAGACTAAACTGGGCTGGGTCAAGTAGAAGCTGGAAAGAGACATTCTGTGCCGAGGATTCTCTTATGAGTATGTGGGGAAGAGAGCCAGTGACATCAGAATTGCGCTAACAGAGTCTCAGGAAGGTATTGTATTTACAGGTATTTATTTAATGTGTATTAGGGAAAACATCCTGCAACTCGCATGCCAAAACAATGACTTCCTAGAATGACACAAAATTTATTAAGTGAAAATGTGATTAAGGAAAAAAATATGTGGACAAGACTACAGTTGGTATGCCTGATATGGGCACTTTTCAAGGTCATGGTACCCAAATGACTGGGAAACACTCAATCAAAGGATAAGGGGAAGAAGTCACATTGGAAGAAGAGAGCTGGTAATAGGATGAAGCCATTGAATAGTGGTGTATGCCAGGAATTTAAGGATTATGTGAAAAGAATCCTTGGAAATTTCTTTCTAAAGATGAAGGGAAATGACAAGACCCATATGACCCATAGTTCTTAGGAGGCAACCATATCTCTGCAAATGGTGGTTAGGAAAAATTCAGTAATCTTCTTGTATTTCCATCTTTGCCATAGGTGCTTGGAAGCTCAGAGCTAAGTTCTATACTCAATCGTGTTCATCCACTTGTTGAGCTTTTAAAAGAAAGTTACAAGTATTTCTGCTTCCACACACATATTCCCATTTAGCATGTCTCTTATCCTTATTTTTATGATAATGATTTTTTAAATGTTATGCTGTCATATCCTTTTAGCAAATAGGCAGGAAGTAGAGAAATATTTTAGAACATTTCCAGGACTTTATTACAAGAGTAACAAGCCAGTCATGTACAGTATGCTTTCTAATATTAACCATTGGGATTTTTGTCACATTCCCTTCCTGCTTTGTTATTAACTCTACTTCCATTGACATTTAGGGCTTTATTTTATGCTCAATGACAATAAAAGTATCCTTAGTTTAGGATGCACAGATCCATAGATCTCGCCCTTTCCTTAATTGGCTCACAGCCTTTCGTAAGTTATTTTAGTATTTCTGTGCCTTCTGTTGTGAGATGTCACAATTCTATTTGGTAGTGGAAGAGGTATAAATACCCAGAGGTAAAAAGGAAAGGCAAGTATTTGAAATGTATAAAAGGAGTTGATAAAAGTTGATGTGTATTTATTACAATGGCAGAAAACAGAATGTTTAAGGAGGTAAAACTGGAGAAGAAATCATGACAATTCTCGTAATATACATTTGGCTCAGCAATTTATTTCCTTTACAAATTGTTATGCCTCTTTTAACGGTGAGGCTTTTATCCCCCCCTTAGCGTGATGAGAAGTTGGGACATGGGAGATCAGAAGACAAGGGGTTACCATCACAGGAGGCAGGGGAGTAAGAATGGCAATGACCAACAAGTTTTTAATTAGTTACCCACACAGCTCAACTTCACTAAGGCAGAAGTGAACAGGAATCAAAAGGGAAGTTTTAATGTCTTTTTCCTAGTTGAAAGGAGGACATGTGTCTCGGAGAATAAGTGGGGTTGAGATCAGGGTGCTGGGAAGGGAAGAAATGCCCGGAAGATGAGGGAAAGCATTTCTTGGAAAAGAAACAGAAGCAGAGCAGAGCAGAGGAATGAGGAGGGAGGACTCGAAAAGGCCCTGTGGAGAAGTGATGCGTGAAAGGGACAGAGCCAAAAACACAGTATAAATGGAAGGGTTGATGCGCATTGCTATAAAAGGCAACTTTAGAAGGTTGAGTGAAATAGAAGGTTAGAGCAAGGCATTCAGTAAGCTTTTTGTCAGACCCGATGGCAAGTTCAGAAGATTTTAAGGAAAATTATTAGCTCAAGGAAAAATTCTGGACAGAAAGAGATGCATTCACTCAATCTCTAATTGAAAAAGAAAGTGGGGGGAGGGATGCTCAGTTAGGTCCAAATGTCTAGCAGAACAGCCGCTAAGGGGGAGCATTGAGGAGAAGTGATCAGTGAGTGTCCATAGCCGGGTCCAAGTTGCACCAGGTTGGTGGGGGGTGGGGAATGTTTCAAAAATTCCCACTGAGCCAAGTGTCTCTGTGGGTGTTCCCAGCATGGGTCCCCTCCCTGCATCTTCATACTTGACTCTTACCTGTACATGCCCACTCTGGCCTGGCTTGCCATGAGCTGTCCACATAGTAAGTGCTTTTATAGTTAGGCTAATGTTGGATACTGTGATCCATAAATGCTGGAATGTTGATAGCTTTACAGGACTTAAAATTATTTCCTGCTCATATAGGAGTACAGTGGGGCCATTCATGGGCAGCCTTCCTTGTGGTGATTCGAGAACCCAAGCTTCTCCATTTTCCATCTCTAGCCAGTGAATGGAGAGAGACAATGGATAGGTACCTGTGGGAGAGTTTTGTGGGCCAGGCCAGGAAGGGATGCTTACTTCTGCTCACCTCCCATTGGCTAGAATTTGGTCACACTGATTGCTACGGAGGCGAGGCTCAGAAATGCCATGTGGCTGTGTGCTCAGGAGGAAGGAAGAAATCTCCTTCTTATTTTTGGTAAATACATAGTTGTTGATGTCACAATATTTAGAAGAAAGTTTGTTCCATAAAGTAAGCAGAACTCAAACTTTAAGACCAAATCTCATGGGGGGGTAATTGTGTTTATTACTGTGGGATTCTTTGCTCTTTCAAAGGATTTAGTAAAACTGCTTTAAATAGAAGCTTTCTGCTTTTAGTACATTTAATCAGTCTTCAATCCCCATTTTGTCTGGGTCCTACACTGTACCAGGTAACTGAGTGGAGAGGCAGTGAGGATGACGTGACTCTTGACCTCCCAAAGCCAGAGGTCTTGGTGCCTGCACATGGATTTCTGACTGTGGGGTTGCAGGGGAGTGGGGCTAAGTGAAGGAACATACAAATCCAGGCATCGGCCTAGCTGGAAATGTGATTCTGCCCACAAACATGCAGCTTGAAGATCACATGTTCACCCCCTGGGTATCCTGAGAAACCCTGAAGCTTCTCCCCACCCTTTGGCCTGGGCTCCCCCAATACCTGGGTACATTTCTCCAGATAGCCCATACCTCAGCCCGTGGCAAGTACCTTGTATACCCCAGGCAGAGGGCCTTTCCAGGGAGAAGATCCTGGCCAGGTGAGCCTGGGCATGAGTCCCAGAGGATGCAGGATGGCCCAGGTGTAAGCAGCTTCTTCTCCCATCTTGTCACCCTTCCAGATTGGGTGACTTGCTGGCCACTGTCAGGTCTGTCTTCTCTCAGCATGCTGGTTATCCCGGCCTGTCTGTCCTGTGGAATTCTGGGTTTTCAGATTGCTTTCCCCTGTGTGTGTTAGCTTGCTGCTGTCCTGGTTTCACCTCGTTACAATTCCTGCCTGCTCCTCAGAAGGGGGGAGCACGGCCAAGGGATGCGGGCCGGGGAGCTAAGAGCAGCAGCATCTAATCCTGGCCGTGTCCTTGTCTGACCCATGCACACCGACTCAGATTCGTTTTAACGGCTTCAAGTGAAGTCCTTGCTTTCCCAGCCAGCAACTCTCCTCTGCCTTCCCTCTTCTGCCCAGCCTCCCACCTCTTCCTCTGTCTATGGGTCAAGAACACTGAATGGGCTCAACCTGCCCTCAGCCACCTGCTCCATGATTTTTTTAAAAATAGTTTATTTTTGAGACAGAGAGAGACAGAACATGAGCGGGGGAGGGGAAGAGAGAGAAGGAGACATAGAATCTGTAACAGGCTCCAGGCTCTGAGCTAGCTGTCAGCACAGAACCCGATGTGGGGCTCGAACCTACAAACCGCAAGATCATGACCTGAGCCCAAGTCAGATGCTTAAACAACTGAGCCACCCAGGCGCCCCTGCTCCATGATTTTTAATCCTTCTTCCTCCTCTGTGTTCCCATAGCATCCTGGACAGCGCCCTTTCAACTCGAACCTTGTGTGGGATGTGTGTTTCCATCTCCCTGATTGGGGTTTGGAGTTTTCCAGGCGCCACAGTTTCTCACTGTACATTGAATCAGTGAATGAATACGTGAGCTTGCATCGGGGGAGAAGGGGGGAAGGCTTCTGTGCCTCTATGCAGACTTGGGGGTGGCCTCAATGGCCCTGTGCTTCTGCCAAATGGAATTGTCAGATGGTGGCTCCTAGTCAAAGTATCTATTCACATTTTTACTGGCTCAGAATTATAAAAACGGGGCTCTCCAAGTGTAGCCCTAGTCCACTTTAGCCTCAGCAAAGAGTCTTCACTGTTCACCATTTGAACACAGTGCTATATGGCCCCACTGTTTCCATCGGGAATTAGGAGTCAGGCCATTTCCAATCCCCTCCCCTCGGTGGCCATTTGCAGTCAGAACACCGGCTTTGGTCTTGCCGCCAAGCCTTGGCTCAGAGACCTTGGTCCAGTTGTTTGTTCTCTTTGAGCCATTATTTCTGTATCTGTAAAATGGGAGATAATCATATTTACCATTCAGGGTCATAAACCGGGTGGTTCCCTTATGGTGTGTGGATTGTCATTGAGATTACAGTCGACTCTTGAACAACGTAGGTTTGAAATGCATGGGTCCACTTAGGCGTGGATTTTTTTGATAAATACAGTAAGGTACTATAAGTGGGTTTGCTCTTCCTTACGATTTTCTTAATAATATTTTATTTTCTTTAGCTTACTTTATTGTAAGAATACAATATGTAATATGGAGAACGTATAAAAATGTGTTAATTGATGGTTCACGTTATCAGTAAGGTCTCTGGTCAGCAGTAATTTATTAGCAGTTGAGTTTTGGGGAGTCAAAAGTTATATGTGGATTTTTGATGGCGTGGGGGATTGGTGCCCCTCACCCATGTGTTATTCAATGACTGACTATATTTTTAATTGCTTCTCCTGGACTACAAGACTTGTTCTCTGCTCCATTCTCAGGGCCCAGTTCACGGTGCAAAAAGAATTTACTGAATAGATTGCCGGAAAAGCACTAACTTAGAACTTGGCACAGAGCAGATGGGTGTAGTTCCTGCTCCATTTCTCTCCCTCTCCTCCTAGGAGTTCCAATTCTTTGTCATCAGTTTGTAACCTCTTCAATGCTTGTACCTCGGAAAAAATCCAAACAAACCAATTGTCATCCAGAAGCTAGCCCCTGGGCACAGAAAAACCCAGGACAAGCACTTTCCCCCACCATCCCTTGGAGGGTGTCGGGGGAGCAGCTCCATCTCATGCCTGGTTTCAGCACCATCAAGGCTCCAGCGCAGGAGGAGATCCAGACACAGTTGCCGGCTAGGGGAGGTCTGAAGTAGAGGCAGGGAGGGAAGGGCTGCCAGCTCCGCCGCTCTCCCAATAGCTGTCCCTCCATTAGCCCAAAGCTCTTGCGAGCCTGAGTGACCTTCCTTTACCTTTGGGATGGCAGCCAGTTCCCTGGAGACCTGCGCTTAGGGATGGAGTCTGCACGAGATGATTCTGCGTTGTCTGTACCTGCTACTCCCGCCAAGCTCTGAGCCTGCCCTGGGGCTTGCGGCTGCAGGGTGGGATTGGCAGGAAAAACGGTACCACCCGAAACCGAAACGCACTCACATCAGAATGATTTTATTTTTCAAAATGATTTTTTTTCCCGTGAATGAATTTTATTTTATTATTTTATTTATTTATTTATTTTTTACAAATGGTTTATTGTCAAATTAGTTTCCACATAACACTCAGTGCTCATCCCCACAAGTGTCCTCCTCCATGCCCATCCCCCCCGCCCCCCCACATCCATCAGTCCTCAGTTTTTGTCAGCATTCAAGAGTCTCTCATGGTTTGCCTCTCTCCCTTTCCCCCACCATTTCCGCCCTTCTTCTCCCCCTTGTTCCCCCGTCAAGTTCCTCCTAATCCTCCTATACGTGCAAACATATGATATTTGTCCTTCTCTGCCTGACTTATTTCGCTCAGCATAACACCCTCAAGGTCCATCCATGTTGCTGCACATGGCCAGATTGCATTGTTTCTCATTGCCATGGAGTATTCCATGGTATAGATAAACCACATCTTCTTGATCCATTCATCTGTTGATGGACACTTAGGCTCTTTCCATGTTTTAGCTATTGTGGAGAGTGCTGCTATGAACATTGGGGTACATGTGCTCCTATGCCTCAGCATTTCTGTATCCCTTGGGTAAATTCCCAGCAGTGCTTCCCGTGAATGAATTTCAATCCAGGTTTTATCGTCTGTCCGTACCTGGGACTGTCTGAGAGGGGATTCCTGAGTTGGGTGGGAACTTGGACGAGAGAGACATTTTGTAAAATTCTCATCCTATCACATGCAGTGATACTACCATAGCTTAGGTGTATTAGGTGTCCCCGCGTGCGCCACCCCCTGTAATCCTTATTAACACAGATACTAGGGTTACCGGGGTCTGCGTCGTAGGTGCTGCTGGTTGGAGCGGGAGCCGAACTGGAGGGCGGGCCTTCGCGGGCGGGTTTGGGGTGAGCGCAGGGGTGGAGGTGTGCGAGGGCCGGCGGGCCCGAGACGCGCTGGCCGCGCGGTGCGCGCGGGTCCCTGCCGCGGTCCCCGGCCGCGTCCCCGGCGCGCCCCTCCTCCCGCGCTGGCAGCGGCCGCGGCGCGCCTGGAAGTGGAGCGGTGTTTCTCTTGCGCACAGTCTGGTTTGTAAACAAACACTGGGGAGGGCGCCGCCGCCCGCGCAGCAGATGGCTCCGCAGCTGCCAGCCCGGCGGTCCCTCCCTCTCCGCTGCGACGCGGACGCGCGGGGCCGGTGGCGCCTCCCAGTGCCCGAGGCCTAAGGGACACCGTCCCACCTCCTCCTGCAGTCTGGAGGCCGGAGAGAGGAAGCATGAGCCAGGCGGGCCCTGAGGTGCTTGCTCATTCTGTTTATTTCATTCGTCGTTCGGTCATTCGTCCATCGAAGATATACAATGTGCAAAAACCGGGTGATCCCTCCCTTCACAATACTGAAGGGAGGCGAGCAAGTAAACGGGTCCAGGTGGTTCCATTTAATGGATCAAGGAAGGCCGCCTGGTGGTGGTGCTGTGGGGGCTGACAGCGATTAGGCAGACTTTGGAGGAGGATAGAAAAGAACTGTCCCTGCGGTAGGTAAGAGCGCTTTCTGAATATTCGGAACAGAGGAGGTATTAGCGCTGATGGAAGGAGCTGGTGGCCGGCCTGAGAGCAGTAGAGGGCGATTGAGGGTTTTAGGCACAGGGCGAGCCCCTTCTGGGTTTGTATTCCCACCTGCGTAAAATGAGAGGGCGGAACTAGATGATCCACAAGGTAGTTCCCAAACTGGGATGACCCCGAAGTGTCCAATAAAGTACAAATTCCAGGCCACACCCTAGACCTATTGTATCAGAAGGGGATAAGCTCCGGAGTCTGTATTTTTAGCAATCTCTCCAGAGGACTCCTGCTTAAGGCTTGAGACCCAGTGGTGGGAGGAGATGGCAGAAGGGAGGTGAGTCATCACACTGTTGGTGAGGGTGATCTGTCTTCATGATTGCTGGATGAGGCTGATTCTTGGGGTTGTGAGCACCTGAAGCAGGTCACAAGTGCATGGTGTCTCTCCCTGGAGAGGGTCACAGATGTGCCAGAGCTGTGGATATATAGGAGAGAAGGTGCCAGTTGGGCCCCCAGCTCACTGAGTCTCTGCTTCATCAAGTGTAACATGAGGATACCAGGCTCACAGGAGTATGAGAAGGATCCAATGAGGGGGTGTAGCCAGAGGAGCCCAGCCACCGAGTGCTCTGAGCATGTGGGCAAACTCTGGCTGATTGTTGGCCTTGTCAGTGTTCTCAGACTCTGGTCCCACACTTGACCACCTGTGGGAGCTTTGCAAAGTGTCCCCTCCTTGCCCCTGCCCTGAATTTCTGAGCCAGCAGAAGAACAGGTCTTTCTGGTTTCAATAGGCTCTATAGTTCAAGAACACTGAGTATTAACGGAGTTGGCTAAACTCTTGTTTAAGTGCCTGCACCTTAGATCCACCTAGCGAAAGCACTAGCTGGAGGTGCGCAGTAGCATCAAGGAGAGCAAAGGCTTTAACACTGACACATGCTATAGCATGGATATATATCTTGAAACCATTATGCTCAGTGAAAGAGACCAGACATAAAACACATGTACTTTTTTTTTTTAATGTTTTATTTATTTCTTAGGAGAGAGAGAGAGAGACAGCATGAGCAGGGGAGGGTCAGAGAGAGAGGGAGTCACAGATTGAAACAGACTCCAGGCTCTGAGCTGGCAGTCAGCACAGAGCCCGACGTGGGGCTCGAACCCACAAACCGCGAGATCATGACCTAAGCGAAAGTCGGACGCTTAACCGACTAAGCCACCCAAGCGCCCCAAAACACATGTACTTTTTAAAGTCCATTTATTTATTTTGAGAGAGAGAGAGAAGGGGGGAGAGAGAGAGAGAGAGAGAGAGAGAATCCCAAGCAGGTTCCACACTGTCAGCACAGAGCCCAACACGGGGCTCAATCTCAAGAACCATGAGATCATGACCTTAGCTGAAACTAAGAGTTAGACGCTTAACTGACTAAACCACCGGGTGCCCCCAAAGACCATGATCCCATTTATATGAAATACCCAGAATATGTAAATTCATAGAGATAGAAAGCAGATTAGTGATTGTCAGGGGCTGGAGGCGAGGCATGGGGAGTGACTGCTAATGGATACAGGGTTTCTTTGGGGAGCAATAAAAATTCTTTTTTAAAAAATATTTACTTATTTATTTTTGAGAGGAGGGGGAGGGGCAGAGGGAGAGAGAGAGAGACAGAGAATTCCGAGCAGCCTCTGCACTTGGCTCAAAGTCTGACGTGGGGCTGAAACCCATGAACCATGAGATCATGACCTGAGCTGAAACCGAGAGCTGGGCACTTAACCGATTGAGCCACCCAGTGATAGAGATCTTAAATTTGATGGTAGTTATGGAAATTGTACACTTTCATTTTTTAATTTAAAATATAAATTAAACAAAGAAGCCATCCTATCTCAGCCCATGGTCTCAGGGTGCTGCCATGCTGCCTCCCCAGCCAGTGGGGAGAAGTGGAAAGCCATGTGTTTTTCCCACTTGTGACTGTTGCATGTATCACTCTGCTCACGTAGTGTGGGGAGACTTGGTCACATGGCCATGCAGCGCCCACAGCGTGCTGAGAAATGTGGTCTAACTGGGCAGCTGAGTGCCTAGAAAGAAGGAAGGAAGGATGGATTGAGGTAGGGGGCTGGGTAAGAGAAGAATCTTTGCCAAAAACACAACAACAATCAACTTTCATTTGGTTATTTATTCTTGCAGATATTAATAATAACAGCTGGTGCTGTAGTACAGTGCCAGGCCTTCATTTAAGTTTTTTATACAATCGTGTCATCTAATTACACCAAAACTTATGACATATGTTATTATACCGATTTAGAGATGGGGGAATTGAGGCACAGACCATTAAATATGATCTAGGGTTATGCATCTGATATATGTCGGGCTTCTGTCACTGAGCATGTTTTCAGGATATAGATGCATAGTGTAGCACATGCCAGTCCTTCGTTCCTTATTATGGTTCAATAATATTTCCCTGCGTGTGTTTACTGCATTTTGTTTATCCATTCATCGACTAGGTTGTTTCCATTTCTGGCTCTTGTGAATAATGCTGCTCTGAACAGTCATGTACAAGCTTTTGTGTGGACATGTGTTTTCAGTTCTCTTGCGTACAGAACTAGGAGCAAGCTGCTTCACACACAGGTTTAACCTTTTGAGAAGTTGACAGATTGTTTTCCAAAGAGGCCACACCATTTTACGTTCTGAACAGGTGTCTACACAACTGGACTATGACATTCAAGAGAAACCAAAGCATACTCTGTTTGAGCCATTGCTTTTAGGGGTGTCTTTGATATAGCAGGTCAGCTGTCACCTCAGTATATCATTCCACTGAGTCTTCTACCCAGTCACGAGAATAAAAGGAACGGCTACAATTCATGTATCCATTCATATGTTTGTTTATTCATCTGTCAAAAAGATTTGAGGGGCGCCTGGGTGGATCAGTCAGTTGAGCATCTGACTTCGGCTCAGGCCATGATCTCATGTTTGTGGGTTCAAGCCCCACATTGGGCTCTGAGCTAACAGTGTAGAGCCTGCTTTAGGCTCTCTGTCTCCCTCTCTCTCTGCCCCTCTTGCACTCTCTTAAAAATAAATAAACGTTAAAAAATTTTTTTTAAATAAGAAAAGATTTGAGCTCTGAGGATTCGCCAAACATAATTAGCTAGAGTCCCTGCCTTCAAAGATCTTACAGTTTAGTCAGAAAGCCAGGCAGCGAGGCCACCAGCCATGGAATCCATGCAAAATGAGTAGGGTCCAGATTCTGCCTCACTTGCTGAACAAAGAGCTCTGGGCAAGTTGCTTCAGCTCTCTGAGCCTCATTTTCCTCATCTGTAAAGTGGGGATACTCACATCTACCTTGCAAGGAACTTGTGTTGATTAAGAACAGTGTGTGCTGGGGTACCTGCGTGGCTCGGTCGGTTAAGCATCCATCTTTGGCTCAGGTCATCATCTTGTGGTTCATGGGTTTGAGTCCTGCATCGGGCTCTGTGCTGACAGCTCAGCACATGGAAGTTCGTGGCCTGGTTAGAGAACAGTTTTGAGCCTTAAGTGGGTAAAAATCTGAATCTGTGTTACCCCTGCCCCATCCTTGCCCACCTTCCCCCGGAACCAGTCTAGCCCTAGCCCGGCCCCAGGGGCGTCTGTGGCCTCCGTGCAGGAGGGCTGGGTTTCCACACGCCTTTGAGCTCACTTCTTTCCTCCTTCTCTGGAGACATGAAGCTCTGCTCATTCAGATGCAGGCTTTAATCGGTCTTAAGACCAGTTGAATCCCCAAGGACCTAGGTTGCCTGACCTGGTTTTAAAAAATCCAGTCTCCATCTAGGGTTGGGGGTTGTCAATATTTCTTTATTGCATTCAGGACAAAAGAGTTCGGTTTTTCCATTCAAATGAAAATCAGAGAGATGATGATGAAGATGACAACGATGAGGGCTGTACTGGTATTAATAAAATAATAAGTTGCTATTGAATAACTCAGGGAGGGTGGGGTGGGAAGAGCACAGCACAGGTTGACAGGGGATCTAGACTTTGATCCTGATCCCATGAATCATTCTCAGCCCTTTTCTCTTCTGAAAAACAAGGGACTTGGGCTGGATACACTTCCAGGGTTTCCCACCCGACAGTCTGAGATTCCACAAAGGGGCCCTAAACTGAGCCATCCAGTTTACCATCTCTGGGAGCACTAGTCTTGTGTTGGAACCCAGCCTTGCTGGCCACCTGGTGGCTCGGGGGGAGTTCACCTACCTCCCTGAGCCTCTGCTTCTTTCCACAGATTTTCCGGGGGTTGTAGGCAGGTATGTGAACTAGCATGGTCTCGTTCTGAAATGGAGGCCTGGGGGAGCATTTTTCCAGAGGAGGATGAGCCCCAGGCCTGGTGTGACAAGAAGTCTGAAGGCCCAGGTCTAAGGAACCAGCTTGTTAAGTCAGAGAATGTGGCTTCCCTTAGCTGGTCTGTGTTAATCGTGTCATTTATATTGTCTATAGTCTCATGCTTTGACATCTGAGGCCTTGTTGACCTTGGATGGACACCCCCCACCCCCCACTCCCAGAGCTGGACAATTCCTAGAGATAGCAAACAACTCACCTGCTGGTGTACTCTTCAGATATAGCCACCTCCTTTATTGGCTTTGGAGACTTGCTAGGTCCAGGCAATAATCAGGACCAGGTACTAGACAACTAGGGACAGTTCCTGTGTCTCAGAGCCCAACCAAATTATTCAGACTAGCTAATCCTAAGCCTGCTTTGCTGTTCTTTGCTGCAGAAATGACAATAAAAACGTTTTCTCAGAAATTTCCCCTCTCTTTCTGCTTTCTGACTGACCTGGGGCTTTGAGTGGCCCTCCGTGGCCTGGAATATCCCCTTCTATTGGGATCTGTGAGTAGCAGGCTCTCTTTTCAATGGCAGGTGTCTCCGGTCTGTTGGTAACTCAAATTTTCTATTAATACACTATGCACAAATACATTATATACTAATATGTTATATATACTATATAGATAACATCATATATAGGGTATATTAAGAGAAATACCTAGATTAAACTTGAGAGAAATACCTAGATGTTGAAAAGGCAGGTTAGGATTAAAATAATGAAGGGGACAGTGTCATGCAGGCACTATTTATAAGTATCTTTAAGAGCTTATTTAGTAACATTTCAACAATGGAGTGAATTTGAATATATAAAAATTTGAAAAAGCATTAGGTATATTTATGAAAAATTCTTTCTGTATTTTATCCATTCATCTATATCTGTTTCTGCCTTCAAAATCTATTAGACACTGCCTCCATTATGGTTCAATCAGCTCAGACAAAGCAATTTTAAAGCTATGTACTTCCCCTTCATTCATTTAACAAATGTTTATTGCAGTTCATTATTTGTGAGATGCTGCATGTGTTCTGGGCTGTGAGTCAGACCCGTGCATTGTGCCTTCAAAAACTCACCATTTAGTTGTAGAAGATAGATGTGCATATCATAAAAGATTTTTTTTGTGTGTGATTAAAAAGCCAAGGCCCAGCAGTAGGGATTAGGTACAGCTTCATGGGAGGAAGTGGTATAGACAGGAAAGCACTGAAGGTGGGCAAGGTTAGGACTGAAGATTAGGAAGGGAAGAAGCTTGGGAGGCAGCTTATGGGGTGCAGGGTTCGGAGCAGAGAGTGACATCTATAAGCTTGGGCATTGGGGTCAGTCAGACCTGAGTCCTTCCTCACCCCACGGTGCACAAGGACTGTCTAGCCAAATAAAACTACCATGTGCTCCCAGTCTACCCCATCCAGACACTTTAACCTTGGGAATTCATTGAATTTTCTTACACATGTAAAGAGAATAAAAATACCTACCTTTTGGTGCTATGACAAAGATGCACCAAGATAATGCGGGTATAAGGAGAACACTGGACACATGGAATTTCTCATTGTTCATTCATTCAGCACATGATGTTTAAGGCCCTATTGTGTTCCAGGCCCTGTGTATTTCATAGCACTAAACAAAACAGACAAAGTTTCCTCCCTTGGGGGCACCTGGGTGGCTCAGTCGGTTAAGTGTCCAACTTCAGCTTGGGTCATGGGGTTGGTGAGTTAGAGCCCCATGTCAGCCCTGTGCTGTTAGCTCAGAGCCTGCTTAGGACCATCTGTCTTCCTCTCTCTCTGCCCCTCCCCCACTTGTGCATATGTGCTCTGTTTCTCTCAAAAATAAAAAATAAACATTAAAAAAAAAAATCCCCTCCCTTGTAGACCTTATGTTGTAGGGAGATGGAGACTATGAGAAGTCAGTAAAATATATAGTAAGTTAGATAGTGACAGTGAGATAAAGTGCCATATAGGATAATTGACCTTATCATTGTTTGCTGATTAGTTTGGTGGAAAACAGATTCTGTGAAGTGTGGAGAGTGGCAGGAAAATGTTTTTGTGAGTTGGTTGGGACCAGGGGCACCAAGAAAGCTTCCAAGCAGTGGCGTGACCTGGGCTGTGCTTCCAGAAAGTAGGGGGTTGCTTCTTGTTCTGGAATTGAAGGGGCCTGGGTGCGGGCCTCTGGCAGGGAAGGGAGAGAGGAGGAGAGGGGAGTCAGACGGTCTGGGATGAGGCCTCGGCTGGTGGGCACCAAAGTGGGCAGGGTCCCCTTGGCCAATGGGTTCCTGGGCACCGTCTGAACCAGCCCGGCCAGTGAGAAGTGAGGCCAGGGCTGCTGAGTTAGGAGATGTGATGAGGCATGTAGAAAACTGCATCCTCCCAGGCGGTCACCTGCCTGGAGCCTGTGAAGGCGAGAGGGGCAAGAAGGTGGATACGCAGGAGGCTGCTGCTGGGACTTGAGGAAGGGGTGTATGTCTTTGGGTCACAAAGACTACAAGTCATGTTTAAGTTTCAGATCAACTGAGATTTTACTTGTTTCACTGATGTGGCTGCTTCTGTGAACTCCTTGGCCCTGGTGCCCTCTCACAGGAAAGCCGGGGTCTGGCAGAGAGGGCTGCTGTTGTGAGGGTGGTTCTCCTGGCGGAATTCTCTCTGGGCTAACTGTACATCTCAACCACGTGTCAAGAAACTACTTATGTTTTTTTTAATGTTTATTTATTTTTTGAGAGAGAGCGAATGAGTGAGCACACAGATGTGCCAGCAAGCAAGGGAGGGGCAGAGAGAGAGGGAGAGAGAAATCCCAAGCAGGCTCTGTGCTGACAACACAGAGTCAGATGTGGGGCTCGAACTCACGAACTGTGAGATCATGACCTGAGCTGAAACCAAGAATCGCTTAACTGAGCCACCTGGGTGTCCCCAGAGCCTAGTTATTTGTAGAGAAGCTCCTGCCTGCTCTTTAGCCTTTTTCTCAGGAACATGGGGAATATTTACTCGGTCGTTCTCAGAAGAGCCTGCCTTTGAGCTGCTATCGAGACCAGCTCTGTAGTTTGGCAACAAGGAGAATGGTGAGGATCTGGGGACCCAAGAACTTGTGGAAAACGTAAATTACAGCAATGTGGATAAAGAGCTTCTCAGTAAATGCATAAATAAAAGCAGGCCGCAGTCTCCTGGGAGTAGGAATCAGGCCGCGCTGCCTTCAGCAGGTTTGACGACAGCAGGTGACGGGGCACCTATTTAACAGGGGAATCATCCCCAAGTAAGGTTACTCTGAGCCACAGGGTGGGGCTCAGGGGGGCAGGACAACTGTGAGCGGGGCATCCAGCAGGGGCAGCGAGGAAGAAAATGAAGGGGTAAAATGAGGAACGTTTAGAGAGTGACAAGGCCTAGAGAGAGAAATCAAGCAAGGATGGGGATGGGGCATTTCAAATAAGTTTGTTGTGGTGGTAGTTGCTGTCTGTAATGTGGTCTGGCTGGAACACAGGGTCTGAAGGGGATATGTGAGGGAAAGACGGTTCCTCCTACAGGTGTTGTGACCAGAACTGCGACCTGAGGTCCCCAAGCTGAGCCTGAGGCCTGAGAGAGCCCTTCCCCTGCCCTCGCCTTTGCCTTCCTCTCTGTACAGTGGGACCCTGGGCCTTCTGTGCTGACCGGTCCTGGGAAGGTCCCCGTGAGGCCATGCAGGTCACTTTAGAAAGTCCTAGTTTAGCCCAAGATGACCTTCTCGTGCTGTTGCCTCTCAGGGCCAATATGGGGGCAGTAGAAGCTGACTAGGGATGAGTATGACGTGTGTTTGTCAGAGCTCTCCTGGGATATGGAATCTGGGGGCAATGGGCCACCCCCAGAGAGGTGAGCTCCTCCCTCCCTGCTGCTACTAAGAAAGGCCTTCCCAAACCTATAAGCCCTCTGCCCACAAATGTCTGGGCAAAATCCCTGGATGTGGCCATCTGCCTTTGCCACCTCCTTAAGCCACCCTTTGGAATTCCTTATTTGTTTATTTACTTATTTGAGAGCACACACAAGTAGGAGAGGAGCAGAGAGAGAAGGAGAGAGAGAGAATCCCAAGCAGGCTCCATGTTGTCAGTACAGAGCCCAATGCAGAGCTTAAACTCATGAACTGTGAAACCATAACCTGAACTGAAACCAAGAGTCAGACAGTTAACCCACTGAGCACCCTCTGGCATTCCCCTTTAATGGGGGACCTACCTACCTAGGAACACATGACCTACCCCCAAACCAGGCTTTGGCTAGTCTATGAGGTCTTGGCATGAATTAGAAAAGGGGCCCTTATACCTTAAATATATATAATTTTTATTCAAAAAAAGAAAAGGGGTCCTTCCTTGAGTAACTCCTTGAGTGAGTCAGTACCACCTGAACCCCTGTATGAGATGATGCAGCTCACCATTGCTTGGGGAACTCTCAGATGCTGCTAGGCAGGAACCGCTACAGACCCCACCCTCTGACCCTGCACACAGGCCAGCAGAAACACACATTAGCCACCCTTTACTTCCTTCCCTGCTTCCCACCCACCATCAGGGTGCGGCAACTGTTCCATGTTGTTCTCTTGGTGGTGGCAGGAATTGGACTTCCTAAGGGGCAGGTGGGAAAGAGAGGCTACTGAAGATCCCTCCCAGAGCATAGTTGGGATAAGGTGCCATGACACAGGCATGTACTATTGAGGATGCCAGGTGGGTTTATGTAGGAGTGCTCTTCCCCCTGGTGGTGTAAGACTCAGCCAGGAGGCCTGGAACCTCTGTGCCCATCCACAAACTCTCAGATAAGTTGGTATACGTTTACAATGTAAATAGCACCTTTCCCCAAGATATTGTATCCTTAGGCAGTGTACAACTTGAACACCTGTACATGAATGGCATGCTCCCAGCATGGAGCCCAATGTGGGCTTGAACTCAGGACTCAGAGATCAAGACCTGAGCTGAGGGATGCCTGGGTGGCTCAGTCATTTAAGCATCCATTTTTGGCTCAGGTCACTATCTTCCAGTTTGTGGGTTTGAGCCCTCCATCCGACTCTGCTGACAGCTCCGAGCTTGGAGTCTACTCTGGATTCTGTGTCTCCATCTCTCTCTGACCCTTCCCTGCTCATGCGCTCGCTCTCTCTCTTTCTCTCTTTCTCTCTCCTCTCAAAAATGGATAAACATTAAAAAAAAAAAAAAAAGACCTGAGCTTAGATCAAGAATCAGATGCTCAACTGCCTGAGCCACTGGGTACCCCGTGAATGACATTTTTGTCCAGGACACACAGCTTGTGAGTTAGGCTTTACACTCAGGCCTCATGGAGAGTTAGTCCTAGTTAGAAGTTAAGTTTGAATCAAGTTGAGCTGTCTTCCTTCTCTGATCCTGTTCAACATTCACTGCCCAGATGTGTTTTGCCTTGGACGAGTGGGGAAGGCCACATCTAGGGTGGGAGGGGGGAATACCTCCCTTTATAAAGAGCCATCTTCCTTCTGGAGAAGAAAGGCGGTTCCATCCCCTTAAGCCACCAACTTCATTAAAAGATTTTGATTTATGGGGTGCCTGCCTGGCTTAACCGGTTGAGTGCCGACTTTGGCTCAGGCCATGATCTCAAGGTTAGTGAGTTAAAGCCTTGAATTGGGCGCTGTGCTGACAGCTCAGAGCTTGGAGCCTGCTTCACATCCTGTGTCTCTCCCGCCCTCCCCCCAAATTTTTTTAATAAAAGATGTTGATTCATAACATAGTATTACTAGGTGCTCACCACCCAGCAGCCATGACAGTCTGTTCTGGAAACTTGCACTCTTTGATTCCCCATCCACTATTCCTACCCTATTTCATTTGTCACAAAACAGTATTATTGCAACATCAGAGAGCGTTTAAAGAAGACAAGACCTCCACTATGATTCCGCCTTTGCAGCGCAGCGCTCGCACAGTTCTTCACTTTTCCGGTGCTCCCACCGGGTCGCCCCAGTCCTCACGTGTTTGAAGGCTCAGGGAACATGCACTTTTAAATCACTGAATTATAGAGAGCGGAAAGATCTAGAGAATAGCTGCCCCTCCCCGCTTCGGTGGAGTGGGGGTTGCCCCCGCCCCCCCCACCACACGTGAGGCATGTATGTTGGAGGGAAGGAAAGGGGGTAAAGTGAAGTATTGTGGACTGCGGCGTGGGGGGGGGCTTGGGGGGGGCAGTGTTTTTATTTTTATCCGCAGGCAAGTGAATCTTGATCCCCGTGGGGATTCTCAGGAACAGACGGCTGGAAACAGATTTGATCAATGAAAGCTGTTTCCGGAGAGTAGGAGCCATTGATAAATTCCCACACTGGCCAGTCGGTCAGAGCTCATCTGTTTGTGGGAGCAGAACGGAGCCGGGAGGGTGAATGTGCAGGGGCCGTGGTCCGCAGCTGTCTGGGAATGAGGAAGAGGCCCAGCTCCTCAGAGCCAGCCTCTTTATAATTAGCTCCAGGAGGATCAGGGATTGATCTCTGCCTGTGATTGATGGGTTCCCGCATGCGGGCTGGGGGTGTGGCAACTCAGGGAGAGGGTTAGGTGTGCAGGGCCAGTGAACTCGGGGTTCCTTAATGCAGGGGCTTTAGAGACTTTAGAAACAAAATGAGCCATACCACCCACCCCAAGTCCTTGTCTCCTCTCTTTTTTCATAACCTAGAGAAGCAGGCCTCCAGGAGGAAGTGATTCGTCCAAAATGACACACCCAGCCCATCCCAGGTGCACAGCGTGGCAGGTGCAGGGCAAGCTGGGCGTCAGCCCCCTGGGTGCCTCTCCTGGGCACACTCGAAGCTCTTCCCCACCCCTGACTTAACAGTCCCTCAGCGCTGTGACCTGGCATCCTTGGAGGGCCCCCACCCCCACCCCGCCTCGCCTTACGGCCAGGCCAATGACAATTTTACCTGGAAGAGTTGCGCCCGGGGCAGGGGTTTGGGGGGAGGGTGACTGAGGAGTGGGTGGAGGTGCTGGTGCTGAGTGCAGTAGGCGACGTGCAGGAGCTTAGCCAGAGGTTCTGATGGCCAGAATGCAGAATCCGTGCCTTCCCTGAAGTTCTGGTTGCCGGGGAGTGGCGCTGTGGCGGAGGGGCCCTTCTCAGCAGAGCCTCGGCAGGTAGCCCTGGCACCTCAAGGCCAGGCTGGCCACTGCCTGGGTGCAGGGAAGGAAGTGTAAGTGACATGATGTGCAGGGAAGGGCTTGCCAACAGAGGAGCTAAGACTCCATGCATGCAAACACATGTGTGCACACAGGCACAGGCATGCACACCGCAGGTGCACACACATACATCATTGCTGTTGCCAGAGGTGATGGTAACACAGTTGTTTCCAAGGGCTTTTACCTAGGCAAGAGCATTTTATTCATTTTCATTCAGATGGCGTTGTTGTCTGAGCGACTGGATCCCCTGCTGACATCAGGCCCTCCCTTCTGCTCCCAGGCTTCCTCCCATCTCCTTCACCTTCTCTCCTTCCCATCCCTCTTTCTGATCTTGTCTGGGGCACTGGGTCCCACACTTGTTTATCTCTTGATTTGCCGGCTTTTGGACAAAGTATGTGTCACTGGACACGTGGACATGACCTTGTCTCATTCAGCTGATGCAAGAAGGAGAGAACGTGGGGCTGAGCCAGAGTAGAAAGAGGTGGAGTGTGTCAGAGGGAACGGGAGAGGAGAGAGAGCCCCTGGGTCCTGCAGCGGGCAGGCAGACATAAATCAAAACCTTTTTTAAAAAATGTTTATTTATTTATTTTGAGAGAGAAAAAGAGAAGGAGAGAGAGGGGGAGAAAGAGAGGTGGGGGGAGAGAGAGAGGGAGAGAAAGCACTAGCAGGGGAGAGTCAGAGGGAGAGAGAGAGAATCCCAAGAGGATACAGGGCTCTGTCTCACGACTAGGAGATCATAACCTGAACCAAAATCAAGAGTTTGACACTTAACTGACTGAACTGACTGAGCCACCCAGGTGCTCTGACGTAAATCAAAACGTTAAATCTGTGACCACAGAGCTGTGTGTCCTTGGGTGAGGTATAAAGCCTCTCTGAGCATTTGTAAAATGGGAAACCAGGGTTGTCATGATCAAATGGGTTGAGTAGAGTGGAGCTGGGTAGAGCTGGCTATAATGGCAAACCTGGGCTGGAGACATACACAGAGTTCTCCCACCCAGGGCTTCTTGGCTGAAGGCACTAGTGCATAAGTGATGGGGCATAAACCACACCCTCTTAGGGGTCTTGCCTTTCTTCTGTGTGGATTGTTCTATGGTCTTCTCAGCTATCCTGACCATCCAGCTCAGACCCCTCCCATAAGGAGAGGTGCCTGACTCTCTCCTGCTGGGCTCTGTGCTCCCTGTGCACTCCATACTTGCCAGTCATGTCTCCAGGGTATGACATCCCGCTATTGGACATCTCTGCTGAGGTGCCTACCTCAAGCATGGTCTGTGTTCTCCAGAGTGGAGGTCAAGACTGTTTCAAAATCCCTAGTCCTGGCTTGAACACAGTATTGAGGTGTTTAGCAAATGCTGTCCAACTGAAAGACAAAAACAAAACAAAACAATACCCAGAAACCACAGTTCTTGTCCTCGACTCACTCAGGATAGCAGAGGAGACAGATATGAAATCAATTTCAGCCATTTACTGAGTTCCTACTATGTGCCACCTGTGTTAGCTGTCACATGCGCCACACTGCTCCCCTCACCGTGAAAAACACCCTTTGTAAATATAATCTCTATACAATGCTGGGAGTGTTCTGGAGGTATTTGAAGAGCATAAGTAAACTAGTGCATCAGAGAAGGCTCATGAATCAAGTCTTGAAGGAATACAGGAAATTCACCAGGAGACTGGAGTTCCAGATAGAGGGAATGGCATATGCAAAGTTACAGAGGCATGAAAGAATGGGAATGCAGAATGTGATTTGGTTTTATGAAAGCTAACTCTGGCCAGGTAAGGAGGCTGAATGGAAGGAGGCCAGGTGAGAAAGACAAGTCAAAGGGTGAGTAATGATGGGAACAAGGTCCCAGGGCATTCACCACATTGTGTACCCCTGGCTGGCTTGCTCATCTCCTGTGCCCTCTAGCCTCTCTTCCCTACCCCTTCCACTCCCTTACAAAGTCTAGAATTTTCTGTCCTGCCATTGAGTGACGTCTGGCTGCAACCAATTTCTGATCTTAGACTAGACATAAGATTTCAGGACCTGTGGTCAGAAGGCTGAACATTGAACTACCTGAGCGTCATTTTCTTCATCTAGAAAATGGGTGTGCTCAGGAGGTCTGCCTGCCTCTAAGGAATACTGCAAATGACAGGGTAGGTGGGAACACGTCCTCCAAAGTAGGCATGAGAGGGCTGCCATTCAACTGTGTGAGTACCCAGGCAAGTGGTGCTTGTACACGGGGCCGCTGGGGGTATTCATATGTATTGGCTGCAGGGTAGTTTTTGCAGTGCTGTCTCCAATCCATCACTTCTTTTTGTTCGCCCAGGCTGGGCCCTCATCAAGTGCGTTGTCAGTCTCCAGCTGGATGACCACGCAGCCACCGCACTCCTCTCCGTGACTCTAGCTCCTCTGCCTTCAACCTGCTCAGTAAGCCGCAGGATGACCTTAGGTCCCTCCCGCAGTGTTGAATACAGAGTCTTGAGCCTCGTCCTTCTAGCCACCCATGGGCTGTCTCTGCCGGCCACCCTGCCCCCCCTTCAAAGTTGCCAGTTAGTGACCTACCACCAGAACCCCTCCATCTGTACCCACCTCCACAGGGACATCTGGCTCCTCTGGATACCTGCTTTCTGACAATGCATAATCCTTCCAGGGGCCCTGAAAGTGGCTCTGCTTCAGGAAGCCCTCCTCCCCATAATTGGCCTTTTAATTTTGCATCTTCATTTTGCATCTTTGGCCTTTCCCCATAATTGTTACCTTTCTCTCCCTAATTCCATTCCTTAAAGTCTTGCAGATTTTAATGTGCCAGGACCCCACTGTGTCCCCTGCACCACCATGGGTGGAATGGATTTCTCAAGAATGCTTGTAAGGACCCCTGTGGTTTAGCAGCAGCCTCCCTGGGAGGATGCCGAGGTCCCCATGCACCTCACCCCCTGCTCGGCCCCTATGCTCCTGGTGACGCCCCCTCCCAGCATCGTGTGGCCTCATGACACAATCACATGCACAAACATACCATCTTTCTCACTTCGGCTCAAAGACAATGCTTGCCACATGTGTCTCTACATAAGCCTCTCTGTTCATTACAATGTGTGTAAGCCAAGTCCAAGGCTTTGAGAATCTCTTTAGTTTCTACTCTTTGGTCCACCCAGTCTTCCTGTCTGTCTTCCTTTCTTTTTTGCCTTCTGATCCTTCAGACCTTAGCTCAAAGGCTACCCCTGCAAGAAGCCTATCCCTGACAGCCAGTCTGCACAGCCCCTCTTCTGTCTCTTTTACTCTTCCTTATTTCAACCTGTTTTTGTCTTTGTTTTGCCTTTAGACCAGTTTTCCTGCACTAAAATGATCTCGTTTGTTTACTTGCTTCTTCACATGCCATCTGCCTCCCCAAGGATGCTCGGGGTATGAGGGTGAGGACTTTGTCATGGGCACCGTCCTGTCCCCTGTGCCTGAACAGTGCTTGGCACTTACAGGTGCTCAGGCAGATGCTGAGGGAAGGAATCTGAAGTAGTCAAACAGAAAATAGCAGACCGAGCACCGCCCCAGAATCAGGAAGCCCTGGTTCTGTCCTTGTGTGGTCCACGATGTTTGATTCCTCAGCTCTCCCCTCCAATGAGTTGGGGTCTTCTCACTTCCCTTCCTATTGTCCCTCGGAACCAGTACATTCTAGGCCCCTGAGGGGTGTTCTCGGGTGCCTTACTACTTTTCATTTGTTAATTCAAAAACTAGTTTTGGGGCACATGCTAAGTGCCAGATGCTGGGGACACAGGAGTGAATAAGATGGATATGATCTCTGCCTGCTGAGTTTACCTTCTAGCCAGGTCTTCCATGGGACAGACAACAAATACTCATACACTAAATAGTTAAGCTGGGGGCACCTGGGTGGCTCAGTCGGGTTAAGCATCCGACTCTTGATCTCAGCTCAGGCCATGGTCTCATGGCTCATGGGTTTGAGCCTCGCATCCGGCTCTGTGCTGACAGCTGACAGAGCCTCCTTGGGATTCTCTCTCTCTCCCTCTCTTGCCCTCTCCTGCTGAAGCGTGCTCTCTTTCGGTCTCTCAAGATAAATAAATAAACATTTAAGCATGTATAAATAAATACTTTGCAGTATGTGCTAGGAAGCAAAATACAAGACAAAGAGGGTGCGTGGGTGGGTGGGGTGGGGAGGATGTACTTTGCAGAGGCTCATTCCTGAGGCCAGAAGGGGGAATAAGTCTCTCAGCTTTCTCTACCTTACTCTGCGTGGATCAATAGCTGGTTGAGGAGGAAGCCGGAAGGGCACTGCAGGGCACGGGTGGGCAGTCAAGCTTGCAGGGTTTCAGGGATGGAGATGTCTCCAGCCCGGCCCAGCAGCTTCAGACAACCCATGGGAGCTCTTGAAGAGCAATTGGGAAGTCTATAGTTGATTCAAGACCCAGAAGCATAGAGTTTGCATTAGATCCTGCTTGGGGGCAGGGAGCGAGGGAGGGGAGAGCTGGCAGCCAGGAGACTGGTGGCAGGAATTGTGACTGGCTCACAGAAGTTCCTGAGGGCTAGCCCTGAATGGTCAAGGCGATCCTGTGTGGAAAGGGAGGGAAGGAAGCAGAGGAAAGCAATTGGGGTGGGGAGGCAGGTATTGACTGGATGACATACCTCTCTGCCCTAGGCAGGCCAGGTCATTCACTGGCTGAATACTTATCAAGCACCATCTGTGTGTCAGACTCCTTTGTGAGCGCTGGGGATTCAGCAGTGAGCAAGAGAGACAAAATTTCTACCTTCATGGAGTTTACGGTCTCATGGGGAAGGCAATAAACAAGTACAACAAATCATTTTAATTTCTAATGATAGTAAGTGCTATGGAGGAAAAAAAAAAAGCTGGGGAAGAGGTTTGGGGAAGAGCTTAGAACCTGGGGGTGGGGTTGGTGCCTTAGATTGGGTGGTCTGAGCTGTGACTTTTAAGCAGAGTGCATAGTGATGTAAGAAGCATATCGGCTCTGAGAAGCCCTGGCAGAACGAGCCTTCCAGGCAGGGAACAGCAAACATTAAGGTGCCAGAATGAAACATGCTTGGAATTGTATGAGCAAGGAAGCCAGTTGGAATGAGTGAGGGGCAGAGTGAGTGAGGGGGACAGGGGTCGGGGATAGAGAGATAGGCCCTGGGAAGAAATTTGGATACTATATTAAAGATAATAGCAAACCATTGGAAGTCTTTCAGTATAGGAGAATGTGTTAGGCAGGAGCCTCCAGAGAAACAGAGTCAATAGAATCTATATAGATACGTAGAAGATATTCCTTAGTAGGGAATGGCTCATGCAGTCCTGGAAGCTGAGGAGTCCTATGGTGGGCAGGGGCCCACTGGAGGCCCAGGAAAGCAGATGGCATCATTCGGTCCAAGTCTAAAGTCTTGACAATTAGGAGCCCTTCTGTTGTCAGAGGACAGCAGAAGAAGGAAGTTCCAGCTCAAGCAGAAAGCAATTTGCCCATCTCTGCCTTTTTGTTCTGTTCAGTCCTCCACTGGATTGGATGGTGCCCATCTACAAACCCCACCCCCCAATGTGATAGTGCTGGGAGGGGGAACTTTGGGAGGCGATTAGGATTAGATGAAGTGATGAGGGAGGAGCTCTATGATGGGATTAGTGTCCTGGTAAGAGTCATGAGATAGTCTCCTTCCTCTCTGCCTTCATCTTGTGAGGATGCAGTGAGAAGGTGGTAGTCTGTAACCCGGAAGAGAGCTCTCCCCGGTATCAGGCTGCCAGGTTAGGTCCCTGAGCAGGCTCTGGGGAATGGGGCCAGCTTGGAGCCATGACCATCCATCCTCGGGGACAGGGGAAAGGCCAAGTACAGGGGTGCATGTGGGAGGGCTTGGTAAATGTGGTAGTGGGAAGGAGAGGTTCTTCTTTACCCAATGTCTCTTCTCTTTGAAAAAAAAAAATCTGCTTCTGTTCCTTCTTCCCAGATAGCTTCCTTCCTCTTTCTTATTACCTTACTGGGGATTCTAAAAATCAGTGTGTGTTTTTTATAAAGAGAAAGTTTCTTCCCATCTCTGTTTCTCTCCCTTTCCCCACTTTTCTCTCTTGGATTCAGCTGGGGACCTAAAAACATGTGTCTGTCAACACACTTGTTTTTCTCCTTGTTCTTTTTTTTTTTTAAATGTTTGTTTATTTTGAAAGGGAGAGAGACAGAGCATGAGCAGAGGAGGGGCAGAGAGAGAGGGAGACACAGAATCTGAAGCAGGCTCCGAGCTGTCACCACAAAGCCTGACGCGGGACTCAAACTTGCAAACTGCGAGATCATGACCTGAGTCAGACACTTAACCGACTGAGCTATCCAGGCGCCCTCTTTCTTTGTTCTTCATAGAACTGTAGACAGGCAGAGCTGGAGGACCTCTGAGGCCACCTTTCCAGGTCCACTCCCTTGTTTTTACAGATGAGGAGGTCATGGCATGGAGAGACTGTGTGACCTGCTCCAGCCAGGACTTTGACGTGGCCTCCACTACTGCTGAGGTCAACCATAATCTCGCCATGAGCCAACAGTTACTCAGATGCTTGAAATGATATCCTCACTCTGTTGCAGATGCTGCACAGGCCTCCATCTGTATCAGGCATGTTTCTCTGTGCTACTTAGCCCGGCATCATTGAATTAGTCTGTATGACGGAACTTCCAGAATGGACAATGGGTGCTGTGCTAGCTACTGCAGCCCCAGCTCCCGGGTTAGGGCAGGAAAGTATTTCTGTCATTTCTTTGCACATATTTACATTCTGCAAGTAAATGTCCTGAGGAACAGAACATATCATTCAAAGTCACAGAGCAACTACTGCTGGACCTCTTCAAGCTTGACAGTTATGGCAGGGGGCTGGGAAGGCAACAGATGTTACAGTTCCTATTTGGTGAGGGTAAACTGAGGCAAAGTAAAGGAAAATGTCCTTTCAGCTGCTCTGTGAGGGCACCAAGACAGCGTTTCTGTGCTTGCCTTGTGTTGGCTCTATTTGCCTCCCAGTGATTCTTAAAGGTGTTTAAAGGTAAAGAGAAAGAGATGGTAGAAAAATCAGATTTGGCTGACTTTTTTTTTTCTGTATTATTTCTCATCCATTGCTAGAAGGTATTAGCCATACCCTTTGGCTTTGATCAGCTGGGTGTTTCACCTGCATGGCCTTCGTGAGCCTCTGGGGCAGGTGGGTGCATCTGGCAGTCTTTGCAGTTCTGCCCTATGGAGGTGGGTTTGATTACCAGGGGTGCTCTCTGTTGCCTGCTGTTCCATTTCCTGCTCTTGGGTTTCCCAGTAAAGACGTGGGGGTGGCAGTGACGATCCAGTGGCCTTGCAAGGTTTTGGTCCTCAGGCTGTTCCTCTCCTGGACATAGGGCTGCTCCTGGACAGGGCTGACCCACAGCCCCTGCAGAGAAACACGGGGTGGGGGTTGGGAGCAGCCAGCCAGCTCCAAGCCTGAGGCTGTGTTCTAAGATCTGGTTCTGCTTCAGGCATTGATGTCTCTGCCGATAAATAGACCTAACACACAGCAACAACTTAAGGGGAGCTCTGAGCCCTTCTGCCTGATCTTGTCCTGAGAAAAGAGGGAACAGATAGAAGTTTGGGCTACTCACCAGATAAGAAATAAAGTGAGGCAGTGGGAGGTGCTAACAGAAGATTTTGCAAGGCCAACTGGCTATTCTAGCCGTGGGAACTCCAGGTAAAACTTTTATAAAAATAAGCTTCTCCACAGCAAGCCAGAGAACAGCACCCGTTCCTAGGGAGGGCTTCTGAGCTCCCCAAAATCTCAGAGCCATTCACTATCCCCAGAAAAGTTTTCTGCCACCAAGACCAGACACATTTACAGGGTGACCTCTAGAATGCCGGCCAGGGCGGCAGTCACAAGGATCTTGTCCTGACTCATCCCCGGCAGACGCCCTGTTGATCCCATTGATAAAAACCTGCAGCCGCCGCCGCCACTGAGTACCCGGGCAGCCAGCCAAGCCTGGCTTCATTCACTGACAGGCTGCCCGACTGGGAGGAGTGGGTTAGGAAAGCAAAGTGCAAGTTAGGGAGGAATGGAGCAAAGGCCCAGGATGAAACAGAGCCAGAGGCACCAGCCAGGGGGTGGCCTCCGGAGGTTGGGGCTCCTGGGGAGGGGCGGTAACCCAAATCCTAAAGGCTGTAGGCCTGCTAGAGAGTCTAAGAGTAACCCAGACAGGAGCATCCACACTCTGGGGTTTCTTTGGCTTGCAGAAGGCCTCTGGACACTGACTGCATCAGTTCTTCTCACACCTTGGGGTTCATCAGAATCCCCTGGGTTGCTTTAAAATTTTTCTGGGGCTCCTGGGTGGCTCAGTTGGATAAGCATCTGACTTTTGATATCGGCTCAGGTCCTGATCTCAGTGGTGGGATTGAGCACCTCGTGTAGGGCTCAGCGCTGACAGTGTAGAACCTGCTTGGCATCTCTCTCTCTCTTTCTCACTGTCCCTCCCCCGGTTGCACTTGCCCTTTCTCTCTCCATAAATAAACATTAAAAAAATACAAATTTCCAAGTGCCACCTAGAAATTTGACACTTGGGAGTGGGCCCCAGGAACCAGTATTTTTAGCACATTCTCCAGGTGTTTCTCAGGGCCCATGCAGTCCCGGCCTGGCCTGTGGGCAGTGCTGTAGCAGGCCATGCCCCCTACAAGTGCCAAGGGATCTCAGAAAGCTACAGGACACGATAGCTACTCATTGGGATGACACCTTTGGGACCTACAGATGGCTTCGGTTTAGATGTCCCAACCATGTCGTGGTGGTTACAATGGATATATACAGACCTGCAGGCACAGGAATGAGACACTCTCCTATCACTCTCTATCCCATTGCCTGGTTTTATTTTATATATGACACTCACCACCCTCTGACAGTATTTATTGCTCATTTATTGGTTAGTTGTCTGTCTCCTACCATTGAAATTGGGATCCATGAAAGCAGGAGCCTCATCTGCTTTGCTTACTGCTCTCTGCCTCATACCCAGAAGTGAACTGGCATGTCACCAGGCCTGAATTCCTGCTTGATTGCTGAATCTGAGTTACATGTTACCGGAGGCCCTCAGGAAAACGCCCCAAGTCATCTCGGTTTCCTGGGAAGCCCCTGACGTTCCCAGTTCCTGGGGGTCTGCTAGAGGAGTAGAGCGGGAGGGCGTCATGGGGGGTTGGACGCCCATTCACCTCCTCTCTGCATCAGGATGTCTCAATGGGGTGGTGTGATTCATTGGTTTTAAAATGAGTCTCCCTGCAAAATGCCATAGAACAAGTAGACTATATTCAGGTCCCAGCCACAGTCCACATCTCTGTTCTCTATTACTGATAGACATAGGAAGGGATCTCTATGTGGGCTTCTGCCAGTGTGAACGTGTCTCATTGGAGACCCTGGCTCTCAGGGAGCAGGAGAAGACAAGGACTCCATAGAGGCCGTAGTTTCTCTTCCTGCTGGAAGAATTAGACTTCCTCTCTGGGTGATCTGCTGTAAATAGCACCCCCTCAACCTCTCCCCCCCCCGCCCCAAACTGCAGGCAGATAAAATATTGAAAACTAAGGACAGGATGCTGCTTGCCAATGGCATGCTATGATCAAGAAGGCTTCCAAGGTCAGCCCTACAGTCCATGTAGGCACTAGCTTTCCACATGGCTAGGTGTCACTGGAGCAACCTGCGGCTTCTGGCTACTGCTGTGATCAAGTGTGGGAGGTGTGGGGGTGCATGTGAAAGAGGGGGAGAGGGAGAATCACATCATCATCACCAGGTTGCAGAAGGGGTGATCCTAATCAGTGCAGTGGTCAGCCCAGCACAGGCTTTGGGGTCCAACAGGCCTATATTTGAGAACCTTCTTAGGAAAGCAGTTAACCTCTTCAAGCTTAGTTTCCTCATGTGTAAAACTGACTTTTACCGCCGGTTATAAGGTTGTTGTAAGGAGTAACTGAAAAAGGTATCATTTACTTAGGAGGGTTCCTGGGACCATGTAATTATGTTTTAGTTATTGTCATGGCTAGTGTGTGTGTGTGTGTGTGCACGTGCATGTGTGTGTGTATGTGTGTGTGTGTGGTAAAATATACATAACATAAAATTTGCCATCACGATTTTAATTTAAGTTTATTTATTGTATTTTTTTAAGAGATTGAGAAAGGCTGCATGCAAGTGGAGGAATGGCAGACAGAGAGGGAGAGAGAGAATCTTAATCAGGTTCCATGTTCAGCATGGAGCCCAACACAATGCTTGATCTCATGACCACAAGATCATGACCTGAGCTGAAATCAAGAGTTGGACGCTCAACCCACTGAGCCATTCAGGTGCCCCTTAACTATTTTTAAAAATATTTTATTTAATCTTTACACTCAACATGGGGCTCAAATTTACAACCCCAAGATCAAGAGTAGAGTGCTCTACCGACTAGGCCAACCAGGTGCCCCTTAACTATTTTTCAATGTATATTTCAGTGGCATTAAGTACATTCACATTGAACCATCAGTGCCATCCATTTGTAGAACTTTTCATCTTCCCAAACTGATACTCTGTTTGCATTAAACACTAATTCCCCACTCCTTCTCACCTTCAGCTCTTGGCAATCCCCATTTTACTTTCTCACTATGAATCTGACATCTTTAGGTATCTCATATACATGGAATCATACAGTGTGTGTCCTTTTATGATGGGCTATTTCACTTAGCATAATGTCTTCTAGGTTTATCCATGTTGTAGCCTGTGTCAGAATTTCCTTCTTTTTAAAGGCTGAATTCGGGGTGCCTGGGTGGCTTAGTCGGTTAAGCGTCCAACTTTCGCTTAGGTCATGATCTCGCGGTTCGTGGGTTTGAGCCCCGCGTCGGGCTCTGTGCTGACTGCCAGCTCAGAGCCTGGTGCCTGTTTCAGTCTGTGACTCCCTCTCTCTCTGACCCTCCCCTGCTCATGCTGTCTCTCTCTCTCTCTCTCCTAGAAATAAATAAAACATTAAAAAAATTAAAAAAAAATAAAGGCTGAATTCATTGTGGGCATTTGGGTGGCTCAGTCAGTTAAGTGTCCAACTCTTGATTTCAGCTCAGGTCACAATCTCACAGTTCTTGAGATCAAGCTTCGCATCAGGTTCTGTGCTGATAACGTGGAGCCTGCTTGGGATTCTTTCTCTCCCTCTCTTTCTCTACCCCTTCCCCACTCCTATGTGCTCACTGTCTCTCAAAAATAAATACATAAGCTAAAAAAAAAAAAAAAAAGCTGAATCCATTGTATGGACAGACCACATTGTATTTATCTGTTTATCCATTCATCCTTCAGTGGTCACTTGGGTTCCTTCTACCTTTTGGCTATAGGAAATAATGCCGCCATGAACATGGGCATGCAAATACTTCTTCATTTCCCAACTCTCCGTTCTTCTGAGCGTATACAATTCACTCTTCTTCTATGTATACGTATATATGTATACAAGTATAATTGCTAAATCATATAGTAGTTCTATGTTTAACTTCTTGAGGAAACTCCATACCATTTTCTACAACAGATGCACCTTTTTATAGTTCCACCAACAGCACGCAGGGTTCCAGTTCTCCACATCCTTGCCAATAAGTGCTATTTTCTCCTTCTCTTTAAAAAATAATAGTCATTCTATGGCTATTTTTTTTTAACTTACAAGTGTTGAAACATAGAACATGTTTCTTTTCTTCCATTTTTCTTGGTGGTATCTGCTAACCCATACCAGTCTTCTGTGTGTGATGGAGACCACAGAAAACCAGTCAGGAAGGGGCGCAGGAAAAAAGGCAAGGAGAACACTTTGTATTTTATCAGGAGAGAAGTAGTATATGTTTCATGAAATGTGTAGCAGGTGTACACTACCACATAGTGCACACTGTTGGCAGGCATATAGTGGTTCTCGGTGAGCATATGTTGAGTGAACTGGGCACTTGTGCCAGAGGAAGACCCATCATTTATTAAGTGCCCATTAGTTGTCAGACCAGATGCTGGGTGTGTGCTCTCCCCAGGAAACTCTGGGAGGAAGTGTTGAGTCTCTTTACAAATGAGAACACTGAGACCCAAAGAAGCTGAGGATGGAGGTGCATGGGTGGCTCAGTCTGTTAAGTGTCTGATTCTTGGTTTCAGCTGAGGTCGTGATCTCACAGTTCATGAGTTTAAGCTCGGATTCTCTCTATCGCCTTCTCTTTCTGCCCCCGCTCTTGCTCTCTCTCTCTCTCTCTCAAAATAAATAAACTTAAAAAGCAGCTGAGGATGAGTCTGTGCACAGATGTCTGATGAAGTGACAGAACTGGGATCTGAACCCAGGTCCTCAGACTTGGCCTTGGGGCTGAGGAGATGGCAGCATTTGCTCTTGCCCTGGAATGAATATACAACCTGATTTCAGACAAGTCACCTCTCTTTCTAGGCCTTGATTTCTTCCTCAGTGATGTAGAGGTAGGGTGGAGGGCTATTTAAGCCCCTGAGGTTCCCTGGTTCTGCAGGGCTCTGCCTTCCATCTGGTCTCGGGAGAGCCTGGGCCTGAGAGCAGCTGGCCAGGAGGAGAGGGTCCAGCACATCCTGCAGGGCATTGAGTGGCACAGGAGGGTGTGTGTGTGTGTGTGTGTGTGTGTGTGTATGTGTGTGTGTGCCAGCTGGGGAAGGCCCAGACAGGAGAATCATGATGAGATTCTCATGAAGAGCCTTCTAGACGTGTCCATGGACACTGGCATGGCAGCAAGGACTCTGCTTTCTGTCCCAGCTATAGCCCTAACTGCTGTGTGGTGTCAGGCTTCCAGACCCAGCGCTTTCCTTCAGTGGATGATGATGATGGCAGCTGGGCTTATGAGAGCACTTAGTGTGTGCAGCGGTGAGCACTAGAATGAGTTATTCAATTTAACCCACCCCATCATTAGCTCTGTGAGGTAGGGGGTAGTAGTAGTCCTGTCTTATAGAAGAAATAGAAGCTTAGAGTCCTTATGAAATGAATGAGTCCCGCAGTCCTAGGAAGTAGGGGCCAAGTTGAGAGTACCTGCCTGTCTTCTGCTCCTGGCATTACTGGGACAATCAGAACCAGACTGATATAATGAGCATCTAGAAGAGTGATTTCAGGGAAAACATAATGCAAAGAACAAATAAGGCATTTGTATGGGCAAGCAGAGGTCCTTGGAGTGGAGGTTAGAAAGTTAGTGTCCTTTAGCAAGCTGCTTATCTTCCCTAAGCCTCAGTTTTCACATCTGTAAAACGGGAGAACCATTACCCCCACCTGTTTACAGCACAGAGGTGGAAGGACGAAGATAGGACGGAAGATGTGTAGACGTGCTTGAAAAACTATAAAGCACACTACGCTGACTGGTAACAGAGAGACTGCCTGTGGGAAAGTTCATTTGGAAGAACTTTCCCTTCCTTTCTCTTCCCACCCTTTTCCTCCACTCCCCTCCCCTCCTCTTCCTGGGGTAAGTTTCTTGAAGGCAGAACTTCCAGAGAGCTCTAAGTGGGTAAGGGTTGGAGAAATCACGCAGGCTGCATGGAGGAGGTAGTAGCCTGGGAGGAGGAGGGTTCAGTTCAGATTTTCATACACTTGCACTTTGGGAGCTGAGCTCCCACCGTGCCCTGTCTGGGAGACTGATTCCCCCCACCATTTCTCAGCCTTGCCTCTGCTGTGAGTCTCCCTGTCAAAAGTGGTTTTTTTTCTTCTCCTTTTCAGCAGAGGCGCACCAGGCATATATAATTTATAATAAATAAGCTAATATTTTATATTTTATAAGCTTAAATTGTTCATAACTCTCATAATGCACAGAGTCGCTGGGAAGCCCAGAATGTTATGGGTATTCTGTGGAGGTCCTGCTTGACAAGAAGCCCCTCTGGACAGGCCCCAGCTGCCCACGGCTGGCGAGGAGCACTCCAGTGCACAGGGGCCTGGCAGGTGACCCACTGTCTGTCACTATCTCTGAAGTGCAGTCTGGCTGCCGGGCCGAGCTTGGCCCCGGGATAGCTGGTGGGGCTGGCCAGTCTCCTCCACCCATGTTCACTGGGTTCTGGAGACCTGGCAGGGAAAGGGGTGTGTGGGGCCTCCTCGGGGCCTGAGTACTAGGATGCCCAGGGCTGCTGCCCCCACTTGTGGAATGGCAGGGGCCATGCAGGACTCGCTCTGGGGACTATAGTATTAGTGGTAAGCTGGGGAGTAAAAAGGGCGGGTGCAAAGCAGTGTGTTTTGAATGCGTCCTGTTGGTAAGATAGGGGAAATCAATGCATTGCTATTTCCTTTTACAGCATAAAGCACTCTGCAGAGTTACAGGACGGTGCCTACCTCTGGGGGCTGCTGAGGGCGTGGCGAGAGGGCTGTGTACGCACACCTGTGTACATATAATACATGTGTGGGGTGTATGTACAAAATTTTGAACAATTTGAGTGTATTAAAACCATTTTTAAAGTTTTATTTATTTTTGGGGGAGGGGGAGAGTGAGCAAGCACGAGCAGGGGAGGAGCAGAGAGAGAGGGAGAGAGAATCCCAAGAAGTCTCTGTGCTGTCAGCACAGAGCCTGACATGGGGCTCAAACTCATGAACCATGGCCTGAACTGAGATCAAGAGTTGGATGCTTCAACTACTGAGCCACCCAGGTGCACCTATACTAAAACATTTAAAATGTATTCTGCATATAGAACGGAGCTCCAAGGTCTTCCCTGGCCTGGGCCAGATGGAAGGGGGCTTACCTTCCAGCCCCTCCAACACCTCCCAATCCTGCCCAGGCTCTGGACCCTGCTCCTCTCCCCCCTGCTTCTTGTTTCCATGCCCTGGGGCACTTGACTTCTCCTATGGCTCCCTTCCTGCGAACCCTCTGCTCCTCCACCCCGTCTTCATGACCTGGTCTTCTGCTTTCTGATGTACACCTTCCACCCCAGCTCCCCCGCTCCCCTGTCTCCTTGGGCCCTGGATGCTTGGCCAGCCAGTCAAATCCGACATGTTAGATGTGTTGGATATCGTCCTCCCCCCAGGCTGTGATAGTAATACCTTCTCATGGGATAGAACTTGGAAAATATCAACATATCAATTTCTGAATGACCCACTACCTCACTACCCAGAAATCACCAGCCATCCACTCTTCATTTCTTCTTCTTCTGCGTCAACATTTGCGTCATTGACATTATTTTCAAAAGCTAAGTTCATATCCTGCTCTTCCCACACCTTTCTGTTCTGCTTTTTCCCTGAATATTCTGTTAAAAGCGTTCTCCAGTTTTTGAAAACTTCTCATGAATAGGGGCACCTGGGTGGCTCAGTCGACCAAGCACCCACCTTTCAATTTCAGCTCACGTCATGATCTCATGGTTGTGAGATCGAGCCCTACAGGTTGAGCTCTGAGCCGACAGCACGGAGCCTGCTTAGGATTCTCTCTCTCTTTCTCTCTCTCTTTCCCTCCCCACTTGCATGCACTCGCTTTTTCTCAAAATAATTAAATAAACATTAAAAAAAGAAAACTTCTGGGGCGCCTGGGTGGCTTAGTCGCTTAAGCGTCCGACTTTCACTTAGGTCATAATCTCGCGGTTCGTGGGTTCGGGCCCTGCAACAGGCTCTGTGCTGACTGCCAGCTCAGAGCCTGGTGCCTGTTTCAGTCTGTGACTCCCTCTCTCTCTGACCCTCCCCTGCTCACGCTGTCTCTCTCTCTCTCTCCTAGAAATAAATAAAACTTTAAAAAAAATAAAAAAAAAAAGAAAACTCCTCATGGATAACAGTTTTGAAATTTATTGCAAAGAGGTACCATACATTGAACTGCTCCCTAATTTCTATACAGCATTTACTCACTGATCCTGGCTGGGGTCGTAACCACTACCTCAGATGCATGTTGAGAGAATAATATGCTGAGATCCATAAAGGGCTTAGATCCTTACCTAACGCAGTGTAGATGTCCAAGAAGCTACCCATGCATGTGCTTGCCCAGTATACCCACCTGAATTGACAGGTCTTTAGGCTCCCAGACTCTGAGGTTTGGTTTTCCCTATGGGAATGCAACAGCTGTGACCAATGATTCCCATCTGACAGGAGGCCAGGTGAGCCAGGAAGGAAGGAAGGGAGGGAGGGAGGGAGGAAGGAAATGGCCTGTATCTGAGGAAGGGAAGTGGAAAGTGGGGGTACCTTTGCCTGTCTGCCTTTCTCATTGCAAAGCCTTGTCCTTTCTATGGAACTGCTTGCGGTTATTTTTATTCCTAACTTATTCACCTCCCTAATCTGGGAGGTGTGGAGGGCTGGCTGGCTGGGAAAGGTGAGTGATTGTTGAAAGGCAGGAAACTCCAGCTTTGAGAAGAAGATTGGGGGTATTGGAGAGGGGGAAATGGGTGATAGGCATTGAGGAGAGCATTTATTGGGATGAACACTGGGAGTTATATGAAAACCAACTTGACAATAAACTATATTTAGAAAAAAGAAAATTCAGATTTTAAGATTAAAAAAATAAAATGTGTAAGACAGGATAATGCTGGGGCGGGGGAGAAAGAAAGAAGAAAGGCAGGAAACTTCAGCCACGGAGGCATGAGTGATTCCTGAATAAGTCCGTGCATCAGCAATTAGCAAGTTATACTGCTAAGGAGTGAAGGGAAGAACAAGGGAAGCTTGTTCTGCTAAAAGCTGACATTCTTTTGCTCTCTGGAGAGCAGCTTTCCCCACCTGGATCTGCTGGTAAGTGGGAGCTGTACACACAGGTAGGGCCTTGGACATTCATTCATTCATTCTTTCATTCCACAAACATGTATTCAAGCTCCTGCAGTCCCGGGGAGCTGTGTGAGGGAAGAGGGGAGTACAAACGGCAGTTGGTGCAAATCCTCATAGAGGGCTTGTGGTCACCAGGCTGGCTTGCCGGCCACCAGTGTCAGCCTGTTGTCCCCTGACCCCAGCAATCCCACTTTTCCTGCTCACTTTGGAAGTCGTGGGGCTCTCTGCTCCAAGTCCTTTGTTGGAACCAGCCACGGTTGCACCTGGACCCCATTGCCATCATCTGTGAAAGGACTTGGTCCACAGAGGTCCCTCATGGGCCTGCCAGCCTCCAAATACCCAACACACACAGGCTGTGCCCAGTAGGAAGGGACAGGGTGCCTCAGCATAGCCATGGTTGCTGCCCCCCAAACCCCCGAGGCTGCAGAGCCCGTGCTCCTGGGTTTCCCCCACGCCGTTAGTCTTGGTCACCTTCCCAGGTCTTCAGTCTCTCCCCTTCCATGCTGCCTCTCCCTGCCTTTTTTACTACATTTTGCCTCTTTCCTATTTCAGACCTGGAAGTTAGATCTCAAATGGATTTGCGTGCCTGGAATACATTTGCTTGCTTACCCTTCTTGGCTTTCCATTGGCCAAGCAGGCGGGGTGAGTGGTGTATGTTTCCTTTCTGGGTTTCTGTGGCAGTGATTACACTTCAAGGTTCTTCCCGCCAAAGTCTCCTTGGGTCTTCTAGCTCCAGCTGGGTCCTGGGTCTTCCCAGAACCAGCCTCCCTGTGCCCAGGGGAATGTGAGTTCTGAGCAGCCAGATCTGAGTGACCTGCCCTTCCCGCAGCAGAGAGTGGACTGTGAACTGTGATTTTGGGGGTGGAATGGGGGCTTCCCATTTTTCTAATGGTGGAAGTAACCAGGTAGTTAAGGCAACAGAAGCCCACCCACTCCCCCCTGGCCAAACTGGAGGATTAAGGATTTGATTTCTCCAAATCCTTAAAGGATGAAAATCACTAAATTTATTAAACGTGTAAAATTACTTCTCTGAGTCTCTGAGGTATACCCTTCCCTTCTCCCCTCAACTTATTAGGGTTCTCCTGAACAGCAAATGTTTCCCTGCTTTCTGGTTTAATTTTATTTAAAATGCCTGTGTGACCCCAGGTGACTTCCATCACCTCAGGAAGATTCAGATCCCTTGTCTATAAAATGAAAGGATTGGCTTAAATTATTAATTTTAATTTTATTAATTTTCTATCTTTTTAAAAGCAGAAGCATCTTTTCCTCAAATGAAATCCTATATGAATTTCTCAAATACAAAATACATGCAAGTAATGTTGTTCATATAAAAAAGTGTCCCATAAGTTAGAGTTTAGTATGTTCACTTTTTAAAATTGGTAAATGAGGGGAAAATGGGTTGACTCTGACAATACACAGATTTGAAATCAAGGGTTATAGTTAATATACATACATACCATTGCTGATGTTAATTACTTCCATTAAAATTTTTTTTAAATGTTTGTTTTATTTTTGAGAGAGAGACAGAGTGCAAGTGGAGGAGGGGCAGAGAGAGGGAAACAGAATCTGAGCTGTCAGCACAGATCCCAATGTGGGGCTCAAACTCACACAGACCGCAAGATCATGACCTGAGACAAAGTCAGATGCTTAACCAACTGAGCCACTCAGGTGCCCCTAATTACTTTCATTTTTTGTGTGTGTGTGTGTGTGTGTGTGTGAGTGTGTGATAGAGAACATTAAGAAAATTCTGATCAGCTTAAATCATATAGCTATAAGTGGTAAGAGTTTTCTCACAGCCCAACTTATAATGTTGAGCTGTTTCCTCTTGGGTGAAACAAATCCAGAAACTTAACAGAGGAGTCTTGGATAATTTTTGTTCCACAGTAAAAACATTGAATGATGTGCATCCCTTATCATAAACATGAATGGGATAATAATAAATAGAACAACCTACAAAAGGCAATGATGTTATCTATGAAATGAAGAGAACAGGACAAGTTGTGCATTTCCTGTGATTGCACAGCTGGCTTTCACACCGAGCCAGGAAGCATCTGCACGCCTGGCATTCAGTAAGCGTAGCCCGCGGGAGCCAGCTCAGTGGGCCAGCGAGTGCATTTGATAGCATTGGGCATGCACAGCTCTGTGCTCACGGAATACCTCTGCGCAGCCATAGCCATCTTCCGGGGAGTTCAAACTTGAGTCTCCTGCCCCAGCCTGCACAATTGTGACATAACCCCATGGCCCAAGGTAACGGTATTGGTGGCCTTCAAGGTATCAAAATTTGATGCATAACTTAGAGCATTAGGGCTATTTTTTAAATGTGTTTTATTTTTATTTTTATATTTGAGAGAGAGAGAGAGAGGGCACAAGGCGGGGAGGGGCAGAGAGAGGAGACACAGAATCTAAAGCAGGCTCCAGGCTCCAGCTGTCAGAGCCCGATGTGGGACTCATACCCACAAACCGCTAGATCATGATCTGAGCAAAGTTGGATGCTTAACCGACTGAGTCACTGAGGAGCCCCAAAAGCTATTTTTTTTATTGTGGTTTAAAAACATCATTACATCAATCTTATGAACTTGCCTCCAACTTCTGTTGAACCCTCCCAGATCCTTTTCCCTCACTCTTAACAGCAATGTTTCTCAAATTTCAGAGTGTGTCAGAGTTAGTGGGCTACATGCTCAAAATTTAGCATGCAGTCGAGAGTTTGGTAAAATACAGATTCCTGGGGGGGGGGCACCCCCAGAGATCCTGACTCAGCAGGTCTAGGCGGAGGCTGAGAATTTGCATTCCTAACAAGCTCCCAGGTAATGCTGACACTGCTGGTCCACACTGGGTGGTGAGATTCAAGTTCAATAGCTTGAAAACTACTTGGTCAGAGCATCTCTATGGGGTCCTTACTTTAAACATACCCGATTCACTGAGGCAGGGCACAGAATGTGTCGTTCTAGGATCCCTCCTCTTGTCTAGAACTAGGTGGCCATCTATTGTATCAGACTAGAAACTTTCTGAGATCCTATTACCTCTGAAATGCTCGTCTCTATACTCGTTAGGAAGGGACTTTCACGTGTGACATCTAATCAGACACAGAGCAGCGCTAGACAGGAGAGGAGTCAGACCTGCCTTTTTCCTTGCTGTGAGCTGTGGCACTTCAGGGAAACCACTTCCTTCCCTGTCCTCAGTTTCTCCATCTGCAGCATCAATTTACTAATCTCCCTGCCTCCCCGACCGGATGATGCATCCAAAAGTGTTTTGTAAATGACCCACCACTGTCTGTCTGTATGTAAGGTACTGTCACTGTCAATACCTACAAAATCCTTACTTGTGCTGTTTCTGGGCAGAATGGGACATTTCAGGCCTCCAGAGTCTTCATCAAGAACCCCAAGAAGTCCAATATACAGCCTGGGTTCTGCAAGTTTAGCTGTAGAGCAGAGCATGCTCTCAGGCTTTGGAGTCTCTCTCAGGCTGCCCTTTGTGTGTGTGCAGTGAGCACTGTTTGGACCCTTTGCCCCTTGGAGGACAGACAACCCTATTTGGGTGCAGAGGTTTGGTCTTGATCCTCCATCTCTCCAGTGGCTGCACTTTGCTCAGAGTCTGAAGCAGAGAGCTCCATCTGTGTTTTGGTCTCCTGGCTCCTGCGTGGCTGATGAGGGGCCCGAGCCGCCACAATGCAGGAAGATGATTTGATGA
This sequence comes from Hyaena hyaena, assembly GCF_003009895.1. Classification (NCBI taxonomy): domain Eukaryota; kingdom Metazoa; phylum Chordata; class Mammalia; order Carnivora; family Hyaenidae; genus Hyaena; species Hyaena hyaena. The sequence continues at coordinate 196,141 of NW_024081803.1, read as the reverse complement.
TACTGCTGACGCTGGTGGTAAGGAGAGCAGGAAATGAGATGCTACGTCGTCATTGTCATCATCATCATCGTCGTCATCATCATCATCATCATCACCCAAGCAGCCACCAGATAGCTTGTGCCCATGCTGCACTGGGCACTGAGCCATGTTTGTCATACTGTCTTCCAACCTCAGGTCAGCTCCTTAAGGTAAGTATCATCATCCCTGTTTTACAGATGAGGAGACTGAGGCTCAGAGAGAATCTGCAAATTGGTCAAGATCACGCTGCTACTAAATGAATACGGATCTGAGACTCAGAGTTTCTGGGGCCCCCGCTGATGCTACCACCTCCTTCGCCCACTCTGTCTCTCAGGGTTCAGCCAGCACATTAACAACATACCCCAAGAGAAGCCCATCTTATTTATTGTCACAAGGGAACAGACAAGGCTGGGCTGACATATACTGAGATGAGTGTGCTGCGTTGGGACACAGCATAGAACAGCCCTGGGCATTCAGTGTCACATATTCACCCTTTCACTCTCTCACCCTGTCCTCATCAAAGGCAGGCAGGAGGTGGGAGGATGGACAGGCCTAGGCAGCTTGCAGCTGTCCCACCTGGCATCCCCTGGCACCTTTAGGACCAGGGTTCAGGGCCAAAGTTGTCTCCCATCTATCTAGTTTTAAGTTGCTATCATGCTGATCTTCCTAAGATACATGATTCTCCCTTCCTGGAAAGCCTCCACGGCTCTCCGTCACTTACAAGGTAAAATCCAAGCTTCTCAGCACAGCATCAGGCTCATGCTGTCTGGCTCCTCAGCCCTGTGCCTCATGCGGCTCCGTCCCACCAGGAGCTTCCTCCTCTTACCCACAAACACCCTCCACATTCCTTCCACCTTTTTATGCCTTTGCTTGTACTGTTGTCTCCACCCACAGTGTTCTTTTTATTTTGTTTGGCAAATTCTGCTCATCCTGCAAAGCTCGGGTAAAGTTCCTTCCCTGCACACTGTCACACAGCCATTGAGATGCTCCATGCATCTCGCCATCCCTCCCCATTCAGCCCCTCCCCTCACCTGGCATTCACTTTCTCCCCCACCCAGGTGTGTGCTTGTTGAGGGCAGGCATTTCGTCTGATTTGGTTTTGGTCCTGGATAGTGTTCCTTCGACAGTCAGCACTCCACACATCACTGTCGAATAAACAACAGGCTGTGCTGGGGTGACAAGCACACTGCTTTTGGATTTTGAGGATCAGGTCTGGTTCTGGCTCTGCCATCCCTGGACTGCCCACCTGTTTTCCTCCCTGCCTCAGTTTTCTCATAAGTAGAATGAGCGACTTGGCTTCATAGGTGGTTCTCTACTTCCAGTTATATAAGAACTACCTGGGGAGTGTGTTTACAATGTGCTTCTAGGCCCCCTTCTGAGAGTCACAATATGAAGTTCTGGGGTGAGCTGGGGGTCTGCACAGTTCATATACACTCAGGAGCTTTCTGATGCTGGTGGTTCTCAGACTATCTTTGGATGACTGTGGTCCAGGTAGACTTTGAGTCTTTCTGAGACAGAGGGGATGGTAGAACTGTGAGGGGAAGAAGGGGCTGTAGAGCTGTGCCCATGGTAGGTGAGGCAAGAGCCACCATCACTATCACCGCTATCATCATCATTACTATCATGATTATCTTCTCCATCATCATCACCATCACCATCATCATCATCCTCACACCATCACTATCACCAGCAAAGCCACCACCACTCCTCAGTGCTCACCAGGGGCTAGGACTGATGCAATGCCATTATGGGCATTATCTCCTTCAGTCTTCTCAAGTTCTTTGTGAGGTGGGGCTCAGAGGAATGCCTGGCCATGACCCGGCACAGAAGCTGGATGCTCTAGTCTGCGGATGGCCCCAGGTGCCAAGCCATCCTGCTATTGGAGGGAGCCTACAGCTTCCGTGGTGAGCTTGGAGAGAGCAAATAGGGTGCTTGTCCCCTCGGTATCTATTCCTTCATCCAGCGCATCTCTATTACAGGCCTCCTTCATACCAGATGCCAGGTTTGAATTTGATCCAGGCCAATATTTTTTTTTCCATTTTCACAAAACAAAGATTTTATTTTTTCTTTCCCCAACCCCTTCCTTCACAATTTAAACTCCTGCAAAAATAGCATGCGTAGCTGAGCCTCAGGCCAATTTGTGTCTTTGTACTCAGCACACACACTCCATCTTTCACACCACAAACAGCTTTGCTCAGGAAAAATATGTTTTCCCTCTGCAAAACTGCCATTTTAGGGCAACACATAGAAGGCAGAAAGAGACTATTTCACTTTTTCTTCCCCTGGAAAAACCCACCAAGATGTTGTTTTCCCTTGCTTTTTCTGGAGGGGTGATATTTTTTGACAGCTTTCGTCGCTAATCTGGCTCTAAGCCCTACGTCTAGTGCCAACTTGTGAAGGAGGCAAAGGAAAAACTAGATGAGCAAAGGCAAAATTCTCCTAGAGGGGCACCAGGACCCTGTAATTCAGGAGTTGTAAGGGACCTTGTGGTAAGCCCAGTCTCTTGCCCCCTGGGGAAGCCCCTCTTGGAAGCTTTGGATGTGGACACAGCTGCGGCAGGATACCTGCTGCCTGATGAGAGTCTCAATATGCACTCATTCAATAAACATTCATCCATTCTTTTTACAGACTGGAGAATAGACTGGGTACTTTGGGACTCTCCAAAAATAAATCAGTCATGGGTTCTGTCTCTATACTTTCCAGTCTAGTACAGAGTGAAGATTTATATATTAACTTACCATAACACTTAGTAGAAAGCAAGATGTATAGGGGCTCCTGGGTGGCTCGTTTAGTTAAGTGTCCGACTTCAGCTCAGGTCATGATCTCATGGTTTGTGGGTTTGAGCTCTTCCTTGGGCTCTGTGCTGACAGTGTGGAGCCTGCTTCAGATTCTCTCCCTCCATCTCTCTCTCTGCCCCTCCCTCACTCTCTGTTTCTCTTTCTCATAAATAAATAAATAAGTAAAACAAACAAACTTTTTAAAAAAAAGTGATGTATAGACCAGGAAGTGTGACTAGATTGCTAGTTTCACATGAGAAGCTCCTTTTAGCCAGGGGAGTTAGGGAAGATTTGGAGGATGAGGTGACACTTGAGCTGAGACAGAACTTTCCAGTAAAGTTCTCTCCAGTACCCCAAACTTGGCCTCCATGTGCCTTCCAGTCATTTGTCATCCCTTTGCCCCCTTGGTCCAACTCAGAGTGGTTCCCCCTTCTGTATGTGGCATCTCTTTGAGTCCTGGAAGACAGCTGCTGAGTGTCCCTGAGTCTCCACTTTCCTGTGCTAGCTTCCTAGACCCACAGAGCCTCACAGTTTTGTTCTCCTGGCCTGTCTCCCTGTGGAAGTGGAATGGAGTGGAGTGTTTCTTTCCACTGTGGAGCCAGCTTCCTGAGCCAGGAGCCTCTGGGGGCTATGCTTGTCTCTGCAGCCCCACAGCTGTATGTAGTCAGACCTTGATTGCGTAGTAGTCTTCTCCATGGAACAGAAACCACTGAGCTACAATAGCCTGTAGGAGATATCTCAGGAGACCCAAGAAAGAGCTGGGCCCTGGGAATCACCACAGGTCAGCAGGTGCAAGTCCAAACGATCACAGGTGCTTTCTCCCCACCCCCTTCTCAATCTCTCTCAGCAATTTTCTCTCCCAGTGCCAAGGTCTGATGAGTTTAGCTTGGGTCAGGTGCTCTTCTGCTGAGGGGGCAGAGTCTGGGGAAGGGCTTCTGATTGGCCTAATTTGAATCAGGAGTCCGTCTCTGGTCCAGCCAGCAGGAGCCAGTGGACAGTCATCTCGGTGAGGCGAGGCTAGCAGGGACCCACCCCTGAGACTGGGGGAGGGGCAGTTACAGAAGGGAGGTTCACTGTGAGCCAGGGAGGTAGTCACTCAATGTCCCGGACACTAGCTCTGCCTTTTTCTAGCTGTGCAACCTCCTCGGGCTTGAATTGCCTAATTTTTAAAATGGTAGTACACCGACCATTTGCTTGATAGGATTCTTGTAATATTGAAATGGAACAGCACTTAGGGCTCTTACCCCAGGCCTTGCACATGATTCACATCTGTTAAGCGGTAGCAACATGTGTACTTGATGAGGGAGCCAAAGGGAGGCTTTCCCTGGCTGGTCTCCCTATTTGGGGTCTTTCAGATGAGGACATTAAGGTCGGGAGGTTTCACTTGATGCCATCACACCTTCTGTGCCTCAGAGATCTCTGATATGACTATTGGCAGTCTGTGCTGTGAGTCTTCTGATGCAGGTAGCAAGAGGCCCCTGGTCCTTGTCCAATAGGAGGCTGGGCTGGACCTGATCCTGTCATCACAGCCCCAAAGACATTAACTGAACCATAGCGCTTCCACCTCAGAAACATCCTTTGACAGGGATCTCAGGTTCTATGGGACACTTGCACAGGGTCATTGCATGGGTATCATTCAGCCACATACCATATTTCTCAAGAGGAGGGTTATATTTTATTGGGTGTTGTCACTAGATTATTTATTTTTTACTTTTGTGTTAATTAAAGGTGTTCAATCTGCAGATTTTTGGATACCTTCTCACTGTAGATACCCAAAATAGGTACTAATTAGTACACAAGGGGCTTCAGCTGCCAGGTGTCAGAGAGAAAAAGCAATGGCAGCACCAGTATTCTCTCTTTGGATAGTCTGCAAGGACCAATCCCACAGGGCTGGCATTATGAGACAATTTTCCTGGCATGGCTGGATTTGGGACCATTTTGGAAGGCTTGTTGGCATCCAGATGGAAAAGGAAGAGGGATCAGGGCCTTTTGGGTCAGGGGGTGGTAGGTGGAGCCACTTGTGGAGATGCAAATGAGCACAGCTTGTGCAAGAGACGGTGGGGGGGAGGAGGAGGGGGATGGCTGGGCTGGGGCAGAGATCTACGTGGGGAGAGCTGAGATAGGCACAGCCTTGGGGGCTGGATTACTGCAGACTGTGAATACTAAAGAGTGGACTTAATCCAGGGAGCAGTTGGGAGCCATAGCAGGTTGTAAAGTGGTGTGCATGGTTTGGGTATTATTGTTGCAGATTTACACATAGGATGGACTGGACAAAGGGACACTGGAGGAATGAAGGCCAGTTAGACTGTAAAAGTTGTTCCAAAGTGGATGGAAATCACTTGGATCAGCAGAGTATAGCAGGGATGGAAAGGAAAAGATTAGTCCAAGGGGAGTTCTCAAGGGAGAATTGAGAGGTAAGAATTTGAGTAAGAGAGAAGTTAGACTCCCAGGTTTCAGGATACTGGCAGAAGGGCAAAAGAATATATCACTGAGATAGGGAAATGGGGATGGGGTGGCTTGGCAAGGGGAGACAATGAAGTCTTTCTTAGTTAAGTTGGGCTGTGATGACAGATACCACAGACTGGATAGCTGGAAGAACAAACACTTCTGTCGCAAGTTTCCTAGGCTCCCTGACCCAGCATAGTTCGGTTCAGGTAAGAACCCTCTTAGTTCACACATAGCTCCCTTCTCCCTGTGTCCTCATATGGTAGAGAGAGCGAGTCCTATCCCTTCACCTCCCTATAAAGGCTTTAATCCCACCATGGAGGCCCCATGACTTTATCTATCCCAGTCTCCTCCTAACTGTATCACATTGAGGGCTAGCCTTAAGTTTTGGTTTGCTTAAGCAGGTTGCTAAGGTATTTTTTTTAGATGTTATTTATTTTAAGAGAGGAAAAGAAAGCATGAACAGGGAAGGCACAGAGAGAGAGAGAGAGGGAGAGAGAATCCCAAGCACACTCCACACTCCGTGTGTAGCCCAATGTGGGGTTTGACCTTATAACCACAAGACCATGACCTGAGCCAATATCAAGGGTTGGATGCTTAACTGACTGAGCCACCCAGGCGCACCTCAGGTTGCTGAGGTATTAGAACCACTTAAGGCATCAGCACATGAATTCTGGGGGGACACAAACATTCAGTCCATAACAGTGAATGTGATGGCAGAGGGCCATTTAGGAGAAGTGTCCACAGTGTCCACAGTGTTCTAAGATGGAGAGGCTTTCAGGGGGCTGGGATGGGTGTGGGACTTGAGGGTTGTCAGCCCAGAAGGAAAAGTGGGGATGTGAGGGTGCAGGAGCCTGGGAGCGAGGGGCATGAATGGTAAAGAAACAAGATGACGTTCTTGGGGATGGGCCATGTGGGAGTAAAGAGCAGTGCCTGTGACATAGGACAGGGAGGGTCACTGAAGGCTCAGCCAGCGTTCACGATGACTGCCAAGGAGGCACAGTTCCATGTGAGTGAGGCATGGCCCTGGTTCGACAGGAATTCACAGCTGAGTAAGATAGACATGTATCAGGAGCAGCCCAGCCCAGGGGTCAACCGCAGAGGGTTTTAATCCCACCACTACCAACCCCCAGCTGGGTGATCTCAGCAAGCCACTATTATATCAGAACCTCAGTTTTCACAGGTGTAAATGGGGATCTGATAGTACCCACACAGAGTGTTGTTGTGAGGGTGAGTGGGATGATACACAGGAAGAATTTTGCCCAGTGCCCAACTCATATTAAGTGCTTGCCATTAGTGTAATTATTATTAAGGAGCAAAGGTACATACACTGAGAGCTAAATACAAGCAGGAGTCACAGTAAAGTTGGATAGCTGGGATCTGGGCTCAGTAGGCAGGGGACACAGAGGTGATGCTCCTAAAAAATAACATGTTACTAGGAGCTCCTGATAACGTGGTAATAGCTCATCAAAAGTAGTATGGTCTCTTATTCATTGCCAGTGGGAATGCAAAATGGTGTGGCTACTTCGGGGACAGTTTGGCAGTTTCTTAACAAAACTAAACATACTCTTACCATATGATCCAGCAGCTGTGCTCCTTGGCATCTACACAAAGGAGTTGAAAACCTATGTTCACAAAAAAACCTGCACATGGATGTTTACAGAAGCTTTATTCATAATTGCCCAAACTTAGAAGCAGACAAGATGTTACTGGAAAAATAAACTGTGGTGCATCCAGACAATGGATAATTACTCAATAATTATCACTAAAAAGAAATTAGTATATCAAGGCATGGAAAGATGTAGAAGAAGCTTAAGGGTATTTTACTAGATGAAAGATGCCAATATGGAAAGGCTGCATATGCTTGATTCCAACTGTATGGCACTCTGGAAAAGGCAAAACTATGGAGACAGTAAAAAGTCAGTGGTCACCAGGGGTTAAGGGGAAGGAAGGATGAGCAGGTGAAGCACAGATGATTTTAGGGCAGTGAACCTCTTCTGTATGAAACTGTAATAGTGGATACATGATGTTATACATTTGTCCAAGCCCATAGAGTGTGCAGCACTTAATGAACACAAGAGTGACCCCTAGTATAAACTAAGGGTTCTAGGTGAGAGTGATGGCTCAATGTGGGCTCATCGATTGTAACACATGTACCATGCTGGGGCGGGAATGTTGCTTGTTGGAGACCTGTGTGTGGAAGCGCGTGCAGGGGATATATAGGAAATATATGAGATCAGGTCATGATCTCGTGGTTTGGTTTGTGAATTTGAGCCCTACATTGGGCTCTGTGCTGACAGTGAAGAGCTTGCTTGGGATTCTTTCCCTCTCTCTGTTCTTCCCCCACTTGTGCGCTCTCTCTCTCTCTCCCAAAATAAATAAATAAACTTAAAAAATATTTTTTAAAAACTAAAATGGGGCTAATGCCTACTTTGGAGACTTGTGAGTTTTAAATGATGCTCTGGATCTCCATTTGCAATGGAAACATGACGTGGACTGAAAATGCAAACCATGTTTGGGAGTTTACATCTTTAGTAGCCACATTCACAAAAGTAAAAAGAAGTAAGTGAAATTAATTTTAAGAACAGATCTATAATGATGTTTCATCAATCCAATATCTATCAGAAATAATATCATTGAAACACGTAATCGATAAAACATTTATTCTTGAGCTGTCAGTGTTTTGTACTAAGTCTGATATCTGGTGGAGAGTTACCACGCATAGCACATCTCAGTTTGGACCAGCCACATTTCTGGCGCTCACTAGCCCTGTGTGGCCTGAGGCTGCCCTACTGGAGAGCACTGTTGTTTATAAATGTAGGGAGTTTCCATTCCTCCCTCTACAAGCGAGGATAACAATATCACACCCCAGAGCCTCACTAATTACTCATCCGGTCACACTCTATCTAGCGTGTATTAGTATTATTAGATCAAGAGCTTTATTTCATGCACCACGATTGTATATTCATAAATTCTAACTCATGAATTCGCAAGCTCGCAATCACAGGCCTATGCAAACACAGGAATTAGCCTTTTGTTCCTGAAGCAATTTGTGTTCACCTCTTTCAGAGTTGTACCCAGCCTGGCATGTGTTGGGATTAGTTGCCTGAGTCTCTGTCTCCCCTCACGCTGCCCCGACTTGAAGCTTTCTGGAAGGAAAGATGTGTCTCTGGCATCTTTTCCCCTGCCACCCCTCCCTGCACCCCAAGTGTCTAGCTCCTGGCTGGCCCCAGCAGGTATCCAATAGGCATTTTTGAATAGACACCATCAACCAAAGTATCGGTTCCTTTTAGAAGAGAAGCATATAATAAAGAAAGGCTCTAAAGTCAGATTATGTAAAACTGTTGAAAGGCGGCAGCGACATCAAATGTAACCACTGAATTGAAGTTTTTATTTGAGTAGACATGAATCTGGAGAGGTGAGTACAGGGTTCCAACGGATGGACGGCTGTTTGGGAGATGATGCTGGAACAAAAGTGTCTGGGACTTTCTCACCAGCATTTGGACTTTTGATGAACTAAATTCTGTCTCACCCCTGCATGACATGCTCTAGTCAGCTCAAAGGTTCTGTGGAAGGTGAGAGCACCTTGCTCCCCCTGTTCATGTCAGAGCTCTCTTCTGGAGCAGATCTGACCCTGTGGCCTCAACTGCAGACCTTGGTTACCGAGGAACTGCAGGGACTCAGACAGCCAAGTTAGGGAGCAGGCTTTGACCAGGTTAGTGACCATGTGACTGGGCTAGCCACAGTTGCTACTGCAATCCGGGACATACCTGCAACCTTGGGGAAGGAGAGACAGTCCAGTTTTAGGCATCTCCAGGGCTCTCAGTTCCCACCCTGTGTACTTTCTCTTTCAGGAGGCATCAATTCTAGACTCTCTTCCACAGCTCCTTGGCATTCAGGGAGGCCAGGTGATGGAAATGATGGAGGGCACCTTTAAGAAATCTGGGTGATTTGGCAGAGGTATGATGGCGCTGGCATGGATGTGGATGAAGCCTTGAGTAATAAGCATGAGGCAGAGGCTGAGGACAGCCACATACTTCATAGGGAGCAATATTTCAGTTCATTAATAGCAGTGATGACCGACTCATGCTATCATTTATCGAACACTTCTTATGTGCCAGAAACCCTACTAAGCATATTACCTGAATTACCTTCTTTAATACATGGAGTACCCTATGACACAGCTTCTGTCTCATGCCCATTTCACTGGTGAGAAAACAGATCGGAAGTTGGGTAACTTGTCCCAGGTCACTCAGCTGGGGACAGGCTGATGGGGCAGGGGGGCGGGAGTCAACAACCCAGTCACGAAATCAGAAAAGGAGTAAACATTTGGATGGAGAATCTCTCTCTCTCTCTCTCTCTCTCTCTCACACACACACACACACACACACCCACCTCTTAATTTTGTCGGCAACAAGGGAAAATAATGTATTAACATTTCATTTACAACTATGGGAGAGGTAATTCCTGAACTGCTTCTTTGGAGTAAAGAGTAGAAAGTGGAAAGCGATTGTACATTATCTTTTATGAGTACTTTAAGATGTGCAACATGGCTTTGGTTGAGGGCTGTCTGTGTCTGCAGTGATGTGTGGGTTATAGAGTAAGAAAGAACAGATAGTCATGAGGCTTTTCCTCAGTTCTTTTGCAGTCATGATTCTCCCCACCCTGTTCTTCTCCTGAAGTTTCAAGTTCCCCTTGTGCAAATGTTCCCGCCTCCCAAGACACCTAGAAGAAAGGTGTAGAGTGATTCGCATTTTTTCTTTTCTTTTTTTTTTAAGTATTTCTTTATTTTTTGAGAGAGAGAGAGAGCGCAGGGGAGGTACAGAGAGAGAGGGAGACACAGAATCTGAAGCAGGCTCCAGGCTCCAAACTGTCAGCACAGAGGCTGATGCGGGGCTCGAACCCACAAGCTGAGATCATGACCTGAGCCAAAGTTGGCCGCTTAACCGACTGAGTCACTTAGAAGTGCCAAGTGACCAATATTCTTTAGGAGGGGAACAGTGCTGCTCCCAGTAGTGCAGAGGTCGGGGAGAAATTCTCAGCCAGAGGAAGGCGACTTTGTTCAGCGGGTACCTTTGTGAAAACGCTACCTGAAAGAAAGGCAGTTCTAAAACATACTGAAGGAACAGGCCCTTCTCTGATTGCGGATTTTCTCAGCTCTGAATGGAAGCATCTCCCTCTATCTCTCTTTAAGTTCTCTCCACTCGCAGAATCGAGGACCTCAACCACCCCCATTCCCACCGTCACCCCGCCTGCCCCCGCCAGGGCCCTCCGCCCCCATGCAGTGTTTCTCAAACTGTGGCCTCCGAGTAAGGCTTCAGAGGCCTGGAGGGGCCAGTGAGGCGCCCCAGCCCCCCCGCGGGCAGGGCGGGGCGGGGCGGGGAGTCTGCAGGTGTCCGGAGCGCGCGCCGGGTCTGAGAGCAGCGCCCCTGGCGGTGGCGGGGCCGCGTCGGCGGGGTTTGCGCAGCCGTGAGAAATGGGGACACCGCGCCGAGGGCGAGCCGTCCTTCCCGCCCCAGCACTTTCTCACCGCTCGCCCTGACTCACTGATTGAGACAAGTTCCTGTCTCTGGCTTTTTGTTCAGCACATCAGAGGCTGAGTCTGAGCCTTTGGTCTGGAGTTTGAACAAATTGGAGCTGAAATTGCCTCAGCGGGGTAACTGGGAGCGCTGTGCTGTCGGCGCCAGCGTCGCGGCGCAGGAACCGGGAGGAGTGGCACTTTCCCGCGGGCCTGGGAAAGCAGGAACCCAAGTTCAAGGAGCCTTGCTTTAGAGACGCCTAGCCGCGGCCCTAGGACATTGAGGATGTTTAAAAGGGGCCTGATGGATTAAATATTGATTAAACATTAATAACAAATATAGAAATGGAAAGCATTTATACCTGACAAAGCCCAAGCGTTAGGAACAAAAAGTTTGCGTCTTGGTTCTGCCACTTACCAACTGCAGCAACCTGGGTAGGATAATTCCTCTGAGCCTCAGTTTTTGCCTCTGTCAGAGCGGAATCGTCAAACTGTCAACAATAGTTGTTGCAAAGACAGGAGAAGATAACAGGTGGAAGCACAGGAGTTCTCCGCTCCCACCGCCTGCTTTGTCCCTTGATGGATGAACCACTTTGGCACTTTGATGCTCTTTGTCCCACACCCTGTGTCCAGGATCTTCTGGTGTTGGCCTAATATCCTGTGCTCTTGCCCTTGAGGTAAACCCTCTGACTTGGATCCAGGGACCATGTGGCTACTTCTTTTTTTAAATAGTTTATTGTCAAGTTGGTTTCCATATAACACCCGGTGCTCATCCCCCACAAGTGCCCTCCTCCATGCCCATCACCCCCCTCCCTTCCCCCCCACCCCCATCAACTCTCAGCTTGTTCTCAGCATTCAAGAGTCTCTCATGGTTTGCCTCCCTCCCTCTCCCTCACTATTTCCCCCCTTCTTCTCCCCCACGGTCCTCCGTTAAGTTCCTCCTAATCCTCCTACACATGCAAACATATGGTATTTGGCCTTCTCTGCCTGACTTATTTCGCTCAGCATAACACCCTCAAGGTCCATCCATGTTGCTACACATGGCCAGATTTCATTCTTTCTCATTGCCATGTAGTATTCCATTGTATAGATAAGCCACATCTTCTTGATCCATTCATCTGTTGATGGACACTGAGGCTCTTTCCATGTATTGGCTGTTGTTGAGAGTGCTGCTATGAACATTGGGGTACATGTGCCCTATGCATCAGCACTCCTGTATTCCTTGGGTACATTCCTAGCAGTGCTATTGCTGGGTCATAGGGGGGTTCTATTGTTAATTTCCTGAGGAACCGCCACACTGTTTTCCAGAGGGGTTGCACCAGTTTACATGCCCACCAACAGTGTAGGAGGGTGCCATTTGGCCACTTCTTATCAGCAAGAGAGTGGTTCTTGGTTCACTGAATCCAGAGCCCAAATTCCCAAGTCCATGTTTAAAGATTCTACTCCTCCCAGTGATGGTCACGTTAACCTAGGCAGGCTGGTGGGCTTGGTCATCTCTGCAGGCCTTTTCCAATAGGACTTATGGGAATGCTGCTCTTCAGGGCCTTTTTCTAGACTTCATGTGTTTTTGGCCCCTACTGTCTGTTACGTGTCATAATCACATGTGTGAGAAGGGCTGCTGTCTTAAAAGAGAGGGGCCACTCTGTCTAGGACATGCTGCCGCTGGACTGAAAGCATTCCGAGGCTGGGCCTTCTTTGGTTACATTCTTTGCAAAGTTCTGCAGTGGGCTGTGGCTCTCTTTTCTTTGTGTTCTGCAGGGTCTGGTCCAGTGTTCAGCTGGAGGCAGGGACTATATATAAATGCTGTTGGGAATACAGAAGCAGTCATTAGTACTAGCCAACAATAATGGTGTGAGGGTCACAGGCAGGAGGAAAGAGGGCTATGTGGAGCAAGACCAAGTTCAAGGAGATAGGCTTACTCTAATTGTTCCTTGAGGGCAGGGATTGTGTCTTATCACAGTGATATCTTTGGAGGCTGGTTAAGTCTATGCACAGGAGAATAAAGCTGAAAATCAAGAAGGGAGGATATGAGGCTCTGTTTTTTTTGTTTTTGTTTTTGTTTTTTTTTAAGTATAGTAGGACCAAGAATGCACAAGCAGTCATGAACTCTGATGTGCTTCACAACAAAGTCTCCATGCATCTTGGAGCTTTCAGGATCCTACGTGATGTTGGTTGGGCTCCTGGTCACAGCTTCTTCTTACTCTTTTGGGGATTGTTTTCTGCTTGAGGTAGCAGAAGACCAGAAGCTACTATGAACTCCAAAGAAGCAAATAACTATCGATTAATATTTGTGTTGTGAGTGGTAACCATTACTTAAACAAGGCTGTGCCTCTGCTTAAGGGTTTGTATACTAAGAGCATCCTTAATCTGATAGAATGTAATGGAAGCCTGCAGCATCTAGAAACCCTCACCTGTCCATCCTTTTAGTTGTATGCCTCGTTCTTCTCCTTATCACAATGAAAATCCAACATGTTCACCCACCGAATTGTAAGAAGAGCAAATACAGCATTCTTTATTTACCCTTCCTTCCCCTGTGAGACTCTGTAGTGTCTAGTCTGAGATAGCAAGAGAGGCCTCGAGTCTCCTCTTCAAGGAAGCTGCTGTATGGAGGTGGGTTAAGGCCTGGGGAGACTAGGGATTGATGTGTCTTCAAGTCAGAAGCATTTGTCCAATAGTCTCCTTGAGGTTCTTGGTGAAACTTGAGACTGAATCCTAATTTCTCACAGGTATATGGCATCATGGTCATAAGTAGCTCACACTTGCATAGCTACTGTGTGCCAGCTGTTTGAAACAATGCATATGCAAACCCTTCAGGTCTTCACAGTGGCCCCATAAGATAATTATTCATACCATCCCCACTTTACAGATGGGAAACTGACACAAAGAGAGGTCACCTGACCTGTTGAGGTCATACAGCAAGTTTTGGGGGAGTATACTTTTGTAAAGATGTCAAAAATACCTCCTCAGTCTTCATATTAGGATAAAGTAAAAGCCAGGCTGAGAAACCTAGCCAGTGATGTCAGTCAACGGTTCCCTGCTGGGATTGCAAGGACCAGGAGGGGAGAAGGAGTTCCTTAGGGGCTCTCTTCAAAGTACCCAAGGGGTTTCTCCCTGTTAAGTCACGCCTCCCAGCATGTGCTTATTAATACTTCACAGGCTGCAAGCCTGTGACATTGGCTTTCTCATGTCATTCTCATGAGTGCTCTATGAAGCACAGATCATAGGTAGAACTACCACCGTTTTACAAGAGGGGTCACATAGAGTAGGGACTCAATTCGTATTTGTTGAACTAATTCTTGAATGACTAGGTATTTGGGTGACTGGATGTTTGGATGAGTTTCTGTAGGGATTGAGGAATGACAGGAAAACGGGTCAGGTTTCTGGGTGCAGTGTGCACGTATGGTGCCCACTTCCTGCATTCAATCACATCCACTGGGGCTGACTCCTGGCTCCACAGCCAGCTCCCTTGCCCCATTCTCACCCTGTAAGTCCCCATGCTCTGGGAGTCAGAGCAGGTGCAAGCCCTTCTGACAGAGGCCAGGGGACTGTGACTGGGCTGAGCTGGAAGGTGGCCCTTTGTCCCCTGTCATCTGTTCTAACTGGGCTTCCCTCTTCCCCGAAGAGGCTTGCCGTGCCCAACCAGGGGAAAGAGAGCCTTCTTCTCTCTTTGCCATTGATTTCTCAGTGGTTGCTTCTCCACTATTTATAACCCACCGCCTTTCTGCCATGCTTCGGCCCAGCTGTAAGTGAGCACTGTGACCTCTGATTAGATTTCTCTTTTCTGGGTTCAAGCTTATAAGGAACAAAGGATCCTCAGAGGCCACAGCTCCTGAGCCCCACAGGTGCCTAATCAATGCTTGTACTCTTAGCTGAAGGTTGGAACCAATTAACCGCATTAGCCTTCTCTCCACAAGCTGCGTGTGCAAGCTCAGCTGAGGCCTGTCAGGGTTCCAACCCACAGCCTCCCCAAGCTGTGTCCTGGAGGCCAGAGCTTGCCGCCAAGCTGGTTACTCCACCGCTAGGTGAGATCTGCACCCCGGGGCTGGGCCTGGGTGTAGCAGGAGCACCACGTGCATGTTCTAGCTAGCGGCCTGTACTGAGTCTCTTGCTTTCTTTGCCTGATGCCAGGGAGCCCTGTCTCCATCCCCAGAGGAGAAGGCTCAGAAATCCCTTTGGATAGCTGAAGCCCTGAAGAGTTGGGGGGGGGGGGCTGGGAGGAAGTACTATTACAAGGGGGTTCAGAACTCCAGAGGGGAAGGATCTGGCCCCTCTGTTCTTGGATCCCCATCTCTTTACCAGGGGATGGAGTCTCCTATGGCCAGATGTGCGATGACTGGTCCATCCAGGGTTTCCTCATTTATCTCTGGCGAAGCTCTTCAAAACCAACTCAGAGAGGAGAGGGACGTGAATCAGTGCCATGAAATTTATATTAGATTTAGCTCCAGGCTCGGCCCTCTGAAGGAAAAAGGGACACCAAAATAAACAAATTCATCTGTTTGCCTTCAGGGACCATGCACCATGGGGGGGCAATAGATACACTTAAATCTATATAGTCCATGGCAGACTCAGTTTTCTACTAGGGCTCCAAAAAACCCCTAGTGGAGGGAAGGAGGGATTTCATTTTAACTGAAGATAAGAAAGGGATGAGGGAGCCTGAGGATTGGGGCTTAGCCTTGGGGCTGAGGATGACTTGAGGACTTGGACATGGAGTGAAGCCCAGTCCAGTGTGAACTAATGGTGGCTGGAGAACCTTTGGGAAGCAGGAAGTGGTCTGCCAAGGCTGTGGCATTGAGGGTGGCAGGACTCTGTCAGGGGCAGCAAGGATGGTTACTAGCTAGAAAATAAGGGAGAGGTGCAAAATGGAGTCTGAGGCCAGAGTGAGGAGTTTCGTCTTCCTGGCACTGGGGAGCTATTGAAGCTTTAGGGCAGGAGAGTAATGGATCATGTTTCAGGAAGAGTATTATGTGCTGTGTGTGTGTGTGCATGTGTGCGCCTGTAGATTTGATGAGAATTATATCATTTTACAAAAAAGTGTGCCTCTCTGTCAAGTGTATTTCTTGAAGGGTACATATGTGTCATGACTTGGAATAGTGGAAAATTCTGTGTCGTTGTTGTTTTTTTCACAGACACTAAACTCTGACAGCAGTTCTAGCTCCTGCCTTTATGTTCTCTGTCCCCCTCCCTCTGGAGACCTGAATCTTATGGAGAGAAATACCTGCTTAGTGTCCCCACAGTGGAGGCATCTGTTATGAGGTCCCCCCTTCCCTACCATTCCCCCCATTCTGAGTTCATGCAGGGAAAGAAGGCCTTGAGATGCCACCTGTCAAATACCTCTGCAGGTGAGCAGCTGTGCACCAGCGTTGACTTGAGGAGCAATTTAGACACCCAGGTCTCCTCAGGAAAGATAGGTATGAACTGGCTCCTTGGGATCACTATGGTAACCAATTACACATCTCAGCCGGTGGCAGGAAGTGAGCCATGAGCTGAGTCACCCTGAGGGGGAGGCAGTCCTGGGTGGGTGGGGGGATTTAGGTCAGACAGATGGAGGGCCTGCTGACAGCAGTGTAACCCTTTGACATCCAGAGCCATTTCCCGTGGCTGGGCTGATTAACTCTGTATAGTCACGTGTCCATAGTTGGAAGACCTGGCCAAGAGGCCTATGTCACTTTTGGTGACTGGGGACAGGTCTAGCAGAGGACTTAGGAAAGGTTGATATAGGCTGATGGTCAGGGCCCCTCTCAACCTGGCCTCAGTCAGCTCTCTCCCCTTCTCTGAGCACAGTCCACTACCCACGTGGCCATCCAGTCCTGCCAAACTGCCCCTCATCCTAGGAAAGGTCAGGCCCACCCCTCCTATGGGCACACCCTGGTGCCTCTACCTAAAATACCTTTCCTTCTTCTGGGAACCTCCAAGCTATTTCTGAAGACCCAGGTCAGATGCTTTCATTCCTGTGTGTTCTATAATTCTCCATCTATCCCAGGGCACCTAGCACATGAGGTTACTGCGTGGGGGTCTGATGTCAGGATGTCAGCCCCTCACAAGCAGGCACACACCCTGTTACTCTCTGGCTCACAGGCCCTAGCAGTGGGTGACTGCACAGTAGGTCAGCAGATGCTTATTGAAAGAACGGCAATACCAGCAGGCCAGCCTGGCAGAACTGGAGCTGTGCTCAAACCATGTGCAAGCAGAACTTGGGTTTCCAGGATAAGCTGCTCAAAGCATTTTACAGTTTGCACAGCTTAGGCAGCTGGAACCCTGCAGCTTCATTTCTATGAAGCAGGTTGTGAAAGGCTGGGTACTGCCCTGGCCAGACTGGAGTCCTGGGTTATCTCTTTTGTATATATTCATGTATCTATATATCCAACCATCTGTCCATCCATGCATCTACCATCTTCCTATCCACCTACCTATCATCCATTTATATTTATCTATCGTTTATCTATCTCTATTGCCATTACATATCCAACTATCATCTATCTATATGAATATATTATCTATATATACTTATCTATCCATTTATCCAGCCTATCTGTCTATTATCATCTGAAAGGTGACTCGCTCAGGATTGGGCGCTGGAGGGTCTGAAAGGAGGTGGAAGCTAAGAAGAAACTGGGAAAATAGAGGAAGAGGAGGCTAGCCTGGCTTTGGGCCTTGTTAGCTCCGCGCGGGAAGAGATGAGGTGGTGGGCGGCGGGCGGCGCTCCCGGGGCACCGACGAGGACTTCGGGTGACAGCCCCGGCGACCCGGGGCGGGGACTTGCGGGCTATGGCGTCGGGGCGCTGGGCCGAGCTGGGCGGAAGGGTCTCTAGGCTCCGGGTGCGCACACTCACCCGGGGTCGCCTGCCCGGGCACTCAACGCCACCCGCAGCCGTGACGCCAACTTGCTGCGCGGAGCACAAGCTCACCGTCCAGGGCGGAGGGCGTAGCGGTGGAGGAAGGTCCCTCCCGGAAATCGCACTCTCGATCCACCCTCTAGAGCAAATCCCCATCAGGTCCGTCCCTGGTCTTGGCGGGCTGCGCGCAGGGGAATGCCTACCCCGCGGGTTCCGAGGGGCTCCCGGAGCAGGGCGCGCAGAACGGAGCGCTCAGCGGCTCAGCGCCTGCACGGGGAGATCCGAGGACTGGGCGGTGTTGGCGAGCGAGGGGAGCGAGACGGGGCTGGGTGTTAAGGAAGGATCTGCTAAGAGCCGGGTTGTCTAAGTGCCTCTGCCCTTCCTGGTCGCCCCGCCCAGCAGTCCAGCCAGAAGGAGCCCAGATTTAGAGACCTAGGTGTGATGTTGACACCACCACCGACCGGCGCCCGGCCCACCGTCAATACAAGTCAATTTTCCTTCTTCCTCCTTCTTCCTTTCCTCCTTTCCACCCCTGTCTCTCTCTCCCCCAGACCCCTCCCGGGCTTCCTCTACCCGCTACTTCCTTCTGGTTCTGAGCTCCAGCCAGTCTCTGCAGGATCTGGCGGTGGGTCTCAAGTTGAGCCGACTCTGCAGCCTGCCTGAGGATGGAGAAACCCAGTGACCTGGCCTGGCGCCCATTCCCAGCTTCAAAGACATTCAACAGGAAGACATCTGTCTTTGTTACACCTGGCGGAGGTTTCGTTGTCAGTTCTCCACCGGCCACTAGGTACCCCCTCTCCAAGGCGGTGGGGTTTCCAGCCAGTGTGGGAGTTACGGGGCAAAGAATAGCAAACGAACCCCCAGTCCAGTAAGAGACATCCTTGTTACCATGAATATTCCTCTACCCCCAAACCTTCCTTAAATCAACAATCTGGACACAAAATGAGGAACCCTTTTTCATCCAGGATGAAATATGCCCAGAAGAGCACAATTAAAGGGGCAGCACACAGTGATTTAAGAGCAGTACTAGAACAAACTGGGGAAGTAAAACTAGAAATAATAGGATTTGGAAAGAAAAGAAAGAGAAGAGAAGAGAAGAGAAGAGAAGAGAAGAGAAGAGAAGAGAAGAGAAGAGAAGAGAAGAGAAGAGAAGAGAGGAGAGAGAAGAGGAAAGGAAAAAAAAAGTAAAAGCAAAAAGAGAAAAAAATATATATATATAGCTCTGTGCTTTTGGCCAGAGTAAACACACCAGGTAGGTAGCAACTAGATCAAGCTATTATCAGCACCTTAGAAAGCCCCACACATCTTTCCTGCTGGCCCTAGCCCCAGGCCCACCAGCACCTGGCTTCTCCCATCAGAGAGTAGCTTTGTCTCTTCTAGAAATTTGTAGGAACAGAATGATATGTACTCTTTCAGGCTTGGCTTCCTGGACTCAGCATTATGTTGGGGAGGATCATCTATGTTTTGCCTGTGTGGCAGGTGATTCAGAATTTGGATGGCCTTCCTAATGGAACAGATCATTTTTCTATCCCAGAGAGTAGAGGGGCAGTAGTGTTAAGTCTTTCTTGCCTTGGATCTATCTTACTAGGGGCTTTTTCTCACTGTCCCTGGGGCTTTATTCTGATGACAGCAGGAATCAACTTCCCTGTTGCCCATTGGGCAAAGGCTTTACTCAGCATGTTTGCTGAACAGCCCACAATCCTGACCCCTCAATTTCTCTTAGCAAATTGCCTTTCCTTTCCCCAGGAAAGGCTTTGAGCTGAGACCCAAATGGAAAAGCTATGCTGAAAAAGATGTTTGGATGAACCTGTGCTCTTCCTACGTGGCCTCCAGGAAGGAGCCAATAGGGGCGGGGGATGGAGGGGGGGGGCCTCCGACCTTAATTGAAGTGTTTTCAGGGGACAGTTGTATAATTAGTATCCTTGGGAGCCCGTAGGGGATTTTCCTGCCTTCAAGGAAAGAACATTTGCAGGCCTACACAGGTTAACAGCTTCCCTTTAAATATTTTCCTTTTGTGGTTACCTCCGTGCTTGCCTTTGAAAATGTGGTCATTTTAAAAAACAAGAATTGATTCTCCCAGAAGGGAATGTGAAGGGCCGCTACACTCCTTGGGAGCCTTTTCTTTCTCACGCATAATAAAGACTGAGATTACATAGGTAGGACAAATGCTTAGGGGCTCTGAAAATATGGATTATGCAAATAAGCTATTTAAGGACCTTTAAAAATGCTGACCCGGTCCCAGAGTATTTACTAGCTGTTAGAAAATGTGGATTGTCTAAATGGGCATTTTGGGACCTTTAAACACTCAGATTATGATGGATCTGGAGAGCCTAACAAATCCCTTCTGGCCCGTTAAGGCCTGTCTGGCTGTGTGAGTAAAGAAGTATTTGGACAAAGCGGAGTTTTCGGGCAGTGGCCTGGGATGGATTTGGGTCTGTCCTGCAGGCCTAGATGTCGGTGAAGGAGCGCAGATGCTGGAGGAGGTTGGTGGCCTCACAAGGACCCCCCTCCCCCAGGAGTGGTTTGGATATAGGTGGGCTGGAAGATGGCCCCTGGTAAGTCAACCTTAACAGGATGACTCTAGAGGTCCTTCTGTGGTCTCCAGACTTCATATAGCAAATCTTTCCTACTTAAGGAACCCCTCTGAAGTGGGTTTTGATTTTTGTTAATTTCCTTCTGCAAAGCATGGGGAGAGAATCAATATAAATTTGCGGGCACCGGTTTCCATACCGACTGCAGGGACATACTCTTCTCTCCACTAGTTATGGGTTAATGGATGGTGTGGTTCCCATTGGCAGCACAGATCCTGGCCAGATGTAGGCGTTGTGATTTCACAAAAAGGGCTGAAGGATAAGTGAATGAATCTGTGGCGACAATTGCTGGTAGAAAAGTCCATCCTTCACCGTCTGGGGCCTGCCTCTGCCAGGCTGACCCAGACAGAGCACTTACAGGTGGCTGGGGAACCGTGAGCACAAATCTCGAAGAAGGACACATAGCCTTGTTTTCTGACATGGCCCCTCTTTGGCCTTAAGAGATAGTATTTCTAGATCTCACTTTGTGAAGTGCTGTGGTAAATCCTCCTCCTCTCCCTCCCTCAAAGCCCTCCTTCCCTCTCCTCCTTGATGGAGAGACTCCTAGGAAACCACCATGTGGATAAGATCAGTCTTCTCAGCCTCCTCTTCCTGCATCTACCTACATTTAGCAGGAGATCTTGGGCTGTTTCTGTAACTTTTCTGAGCCTTGGTGTCTTTTTCTGTAAGACAGAGGTATTGATGGTACCTGCTATGAAGATTAAATGCCTGGGATGTAGTAAGGGCTTAATATATGTTGACTTGGAAACCTAGGTCTCCCCCACCCCCCATCTGCTGTGTGACCTCAAGAAATTCACTTTCCTTCTCTGGGCTGCATTTTTATGTTCAGACTGAGTGTGGGTGTGGTCTAAAGATGTGTAAAGGCTCTTATAGCTCTTATAAGCCAAAATACTGCAACTCAGCAAGGCACTCCTTCATTCTTGGGGCACCAGGGCATATCAGCAAGGCCTTGGGTGACAGATGTCCTCACGCACAGAGGGTAATTATTAGAATGGAGTTGTGTTTGTTAGAGCAATTGCTTAGAAGTGGCCTGATGTGAGGCAAAATGTATTCATTTGTGGTAATTAATGAGCTGCTAATGTACTTACCAATGACTTTACTGGGGAAGACTATCAAAATGAGATTAATCCAGAGAATGAGGGCACTAGACTGGAGAAGAAGGAGATGGCCATGGAGAGAGACACATAAACTGGGGGATGGAAAACAAGTAGAGAGAAGGGGAGATGTCTTGTCCACTGTTAACATTCTTCCAGCTCTCCTCCCTTCCCCATGGTGGCTGGAAATTCTTAGGTCTACTAAGAATGTAGTTTGGGGCCATTATCAATCATAAGGCTAGTAATAATAATAGGAGCAGTTACAAGGACATGAATAATGAATAGACACTTTGTTATTGAGCTCCTACTATGTGAAAATGGTGTTGTGAATACCTCATATTTTTTAATTCATGTAATCTTTCTTATGAGATAGGTGTCATTATTATCCCCATTTCATAGATGAGAAAATAGAGACACAGAGACAGAGGAAGAGGGAGGGAGGGAGAGAATGTGAATGAGGGAGAGGGGAAGAGGGAGAGACAGTGGGAATCTCAAGCAGGCTCCACGCTCCATATAGAGCCCGACACACGGCTTTGTCCAATGAACCTGAGATCATGACCTGAGCTGAAATCAAGAGTCAGGTGCTCAACCGACTGAGCCACCCCAACACCAGCTGAGATTCTAAATAGGCTTGGGCCATTACTTTCCTGTGTGTCCCCATGCTGGTATTCAGGGTCAGGGTAGGGGGAGTGCCAGGCCAGAGATCACTTGTGCAGGCACAGATGAAATAGGTGGATTTCTCCACGTGCACTGATAGGGGCTTCACAGTCCTGCCTCCTATGCTCCCAATTTTCCTCACTTAGGTTCTGAATGGCAGGAAAATAACTAAGGGTTTCCATCATTGACATAGCTGATGGTCCCAAAGCTGACAGCATAAACATGCCTGAACTATTTCATCGTACCTGTAGGTATATGAGTGTTACTCCTCTAGCATCACAGGGGCCCTTCAGTGAACCCCAGAGCAAGTGGCAGCTCTTAGCTGGGGGCTTTGGGGGCTTTCTCCCACTGAACTGTTTTTCAGCCACTCTTATGGCCAGCACCCTGTTCACTTCCTCCTGCAGGTCTTTACTGAAATATCTCAGTGAGGCCTTTCCAACTACTGAAAATCACAACCCTCTGACCCCAGATATTCCCTGTCTATCCCGCCTCTGCTTTATTGCTTTATTCTCCATAACATTAAGGCCAAACAACATTGTTTGTTTATTGTCTCCTTCCCCATTAGATTGTAAATTCCACGTGACTGGGGGGTCTTTACCCCTTTTGTTCTCTGCTGTATCCTTAGCTAGGATGAGCCTGGCACTTAGTAGAATATTCATCAGTACTTGTTGAATGAATGACTGATGAGTGAGTGAGTGAGTGAGTGAGTGAGTGAGTGAGTGAATGAATGAAAAATGAATGAAAACTTTCAGGACCCTTCTCAGCCTGGTATCCACATCCTTTCCAGTTTCATCTGCCATGTACCTGTGCACTTCTGGAGAATGCCCATCCACTCTGTGGCTGCAGGGCCAGATGCCCCTCCCCCTCCCCATCCCAGCCTGGAAACCCTGTCCCTTGTAGCCCTGCTGATCTCCTGTGAGAGTCCACATTCCCCTCCTCTTCCTGTGGCATTCCCCACTTGCTTATCCGAGGGCACTTCTGTCATTGTATTGTAATGGTTTGTTTTTATGCCAGTCTCTTCCTCTGGGGGAGGGGGGGTTTCCTGAAAGGACTGCAGTGTGTGGGAAGGAGCATGTGTTTGGGGCCAGACTTCAAATTTCAGCTCTGTTGGTGACTGCTATGGTTTTGGGATTGTTAAAGTTTTACTTAACTGTTCTGAGCCTCAGTTTTCTAGTCTGTCAAATAGGGATAATAATCTGGACTTTATAGGGTTGCTGAGAAACATAGAGACAATGTGTACAGCGTGCATAGCAAAATGCCTAGCACACAGTATGTATGGCCTAACTGGAGGTTATGAGTGAAAAATGACCATGTCATCCCAGCCAGATTGTAGCTGCTGCTGTGGCAGGAAGCTTGTGTTCAGTCTGTGGCCATACTACCCTGAACATGCCTGATCTCATCTGATCTTGGAAGCTAAGCAGGGCCAGGCCAGGTTAGTATTTGGATGGGAGAGGAAGCTTGTGTTCTTTGGCCTGATGAGAATATCTGGTTTTAACTCTGTGCTAATGTCATGAAAGAAGAAAAGGTAAGAGGGGGGGCTGCTGTTTTAGACCAAAGGATAATAAGGAGGCCTGACAGTGGAATGAAATATCTGAGGCTTGATGTTGGGAGAGGGGAAAGGTCTACAAAGAACATTTTGGGGAAAATTGGGAAGTTTTGAATATGGACTAGTTATTGACTCATAAATATGTTTCTTGGGTGACATTTTTTAAAAATGTATAATGAGTGCTGATTGTGTGCTAGGCATTGTGTTAGAAAGGCATTTTACATGTGCTGTATCACTCCTGTGAAGTACATATCATTATTTCATTTTATAAATGAGAAGCAGAGGCTTAGAGAAGGGAAATAATTTTTTTGAAGTCATACCACATGCAGTACTGGTACCAGTTATTATTATGGTTTATTTTTTTTAATTTTTAAAGATGTTTTAGGGGTGCCTGGGTGGCTCAGTTGGTTAGGTGTCCAACTTTGGCTCAGGTCATGATCTTGCAGTCCGAGAGTTTGAGCCCCACATCAGGCTCTGTGCTGACAGCTCGGAGCCTGAAGTCTGCTTAGGATTCTGCATCTCCCTCTCTCTCTGCTCCTCCCCTGCTCATGCTCTCTCTCTCTGTCTCAAAATAAATTAATAAACCATTAAAAACAATTGTTTTTAATTGTTTTGAACCCAAATTTGTCATATTCAAAAATTCATACTACTTCAACCAGCCCCTGTCTCTTTTCATTGAGAGAGAGAGGTGGGAGGGGGGGGGAGAGAGAGAGAGAGAGAGAGAGAGAGAGAGAGGGAGGGAGAGACACACACATTGATTAATCTACTATGGACTGATTTGCCAAACGCCAAGAAGTTATAGAATAGAACCAACCCACACCAGCTGACTTTCATTTTTTAAACATTATTTATTTTTGTGAGACAGAGAGAGACAGAGCATGAGCAGGAGAGGGGCAGAGAGAGGAGACACAGAATCTGAAGCAGGCTCCAGGCTCTGAGCTGTCAGCACAGAGCCCGATGTGGGGTTCAAACCCATGAACATGAGATCATGACACTTAACCAACTGAGCCACCCAGGTGCCCCAACACCTACTGACTTTCTAGGAGAGGTGTAACTTAGGGTCTGGCTGCTTATCTGTGCTAACAAACCCCCTTACACAACTTTAGACAACAATTTAAGAATAATGACTCCTTCTAGCCCTTGCTGTTTTTGAGCTTGAAGTTTCTCTTGCATCTAAATGGTATCCCTCAGCTCTGGGAGAGCCCCACCAGGCTGCAGTGGACACAAGTGCTCTTTCTCACTAAGCCTGGGGGCCCTATGACTAGAGTGCTTTGCATGATATGAGCAGCTTAGCCTGTGGCTCACCCAGGCTCCCAGCAGCACCTCAGCCCAGACAGATGTGTTTCATCTGCTGGTGGACTCTGTGGGAGGTTTTGGAGACCCTGAGGGGCTGAGCACAACAAGGGATGGGATGCTCCAAACTGAGGAAGAGGAAATAAGAGAAATCCTTAAGGGTAGGTAGCAGTTTTTCCATACGCTGCCCACCTGCCTGAGTGCCTAGGCCAGCATTTGGAGACTTTGGAGCCAAGTGGGAGACAAGGCCAGTGTGGTGGGTATTGTCGATGACTGGGCTAAAGATATCAGGCTTGATTCTGTAGACAGCAAGAGCCAGTGAGGGTGTTTGAGCAGGACAGGGCATCATGAGAATAAAATGAAAGAATGGTTCATTAAACCAGCAGCATCTCCACAGGTGTTTTCCAAGTGAGGTGCAGATGCAGAGCTGGCAAACCTGGTTGGAAGAAGGCTTCATTGTCCTCCCCCTTGAGCAAATGCAACAGTCAGAGATGCAACTCAATTTCTGTAGGCAACAGCCAGAGAAAGGCAGACACATGCTTCCTTCTCTTTCCTCATTCAGCCCTGGTTTCTTTGCTCAGGGCTCTACACACCTCTGTCTTGCCATATACCTCTGTGCCATCAAGCTCCTTTCCTCCTGGTTGCTACACTCACCTGGGTTTTACCTCTTCCACCCCCAAGGGAAGGGGAGCAAGCCCAGAGGAAGGAGCCTAGAATGAAGCCAGGGCCACCAAAGATGAACTTCAGGTACCTACAGTGCTGCCTCGCTTACCCTTGCATCTCAGTAGAAGAAATCTGGGTAGAGTTTTTTCCCTTTTGTTTTGCTTCCTGCATCTTTCACCAAATGTGCCTTGTTGGGAGGAAGAGAGGAGCTGACTCCACCAGTCTGTCTTCCTCTGTGGGTTTGATATAATTTGTCCTGCATCAGACTTGTTGACAATTGATGGCAATCACAGTGTTGACAGCTGGGTGGATGCTATGTTAACAGCTTCATTTCTTTGTACATGTAACAGGTTGCAGGAGGTCTGATCTGATATAAGGAAAGTATTGGTTTTTAGGCATTAAATGGTCATTGGGACCCAGGTTTTGCTGCCAGACCAACAAAAGCTCTCACATGATCACCTGGTCTCAAGGAAGGCATAATACTCAAGGTGCATTTAGTGGCAAGGAATAGAATACCCAATTAACAGAGGCTAAAAAATAAAGCCATTTAATTATCTTACATGACAAGATACTACAGATGGACATTTCCAATAATGGTCTAGCAGTTCAAAAGTGTTAGGATGTTAGGCCTTGTCTCTGTGCCTCTCCTGACCTGTCCTTGGTGGTCACAAATTGGCTGCCCCAGCTCCAAGCATCAGAGCAGCATCCCAAGCTGGAAGCAAGGGGACAGGTATAGAACAAGCCTTTTCCTTAGCAGTTCTTTCCTTTTATCGAGGAGCAAAATCCTAACTAGAGGGTTCATCGATGTTGTAGCATGTTTTGGAATTTCCTTCCTTTCTAAAGCTAAACAGTATTCCATGGTGTATGTATACCACCTTTAGTTTATTCATTCATCCATTCATGGACACTTGGATTGCTTCTACCTTTTGGCTATTGTAAATAGTGCTGCTAGAAAGATGGGTAGACAAATACCTCTTCAGGTCCCTGATTTCAGTTCTTTTGGGTACATACACACAAGATGAATTACTGGCTCATACACACCATCATTTTTAATGACTTCAGGGTGTTCCATTATATGGGTGAGCAACGAGTTCATTTAACCATTTTCCTATTGCTGACATGGTAGGCAGTTGCCACTTTTTATAAACATCAGGATAATAAACATCCTTATCACTATATCTTTGTCCCACAGTGAGCTTTTTAAGACAGATTTAAGCTTCTCACTGCTTTGGATCAAGACTCCCAGGGCTCCTCCAGGCTCACAGACTTAGCTCCATTTTGTAGCTCAGGGGATGAGGCCCTTACATTCTGGTCCCAGCTGTCACTGTTCTCCCTCACTCACTAATTACTCACTCATGCAATGTTCCAGGACCTTCTGTACACTGAGTCCCCAACATTCCTTCCCACTCCCTGTTTTTGTACATGCTTTCTCCTCTCTTTGAGACATATGGCCTTCCCTCTTTCCCCTAGAATTTGAAAGCCTTCCCAAGATTTCACCTTGACTATATCTTCCACTGTGAACTTCCTGCTTACCATCCCAGGCAGAATTAAGCACACTCTTCTCTATGCTCCTGGAGTTCCTTACCTACGTCTGTTAGAGCATTTATCATGTGTTAGCATAATTGTTTATTGATGGAGGCAGCCTGAAAAAGCAGAAAGAGGGAATATTTTGCAGTCCCACTCCAGAATCCCAATTCCTACAGTACAACACTGGGCAGATTGTGTGGTTTATCTGAGTCTTACTTTGCCCATTTGTAAAATGGGGATCATAATTTCTACTACTAAAATATTATTTGAGGATTAGAGATGATGAATGTAACCCAAAGTGCTAACACAAATTAGGTGTTTTAGTATTTATATCAATATGGTAGCTATGATGACCAAAGCTGCTGCTGCTTCTGCTGAAGATGGGGTGATGATGATGGTGGTGGTGATGATGAAGGTGGTGGTGATGGTTGTGATAATGATGGTGATGGTGGTAGTGATAATGACGGGCTTGATGGTGATGATGGTGGTGGTGATGATGATGATGATGATGGTGACGGCAATGATGACAGTGGCATACTTATCTCTGTTACAGAATGTGATTGCTCCTTGGGCAGGTGCTATGCAGCCTCATCTCTGCTTTGTCAGTGTCTGCCACAAAGCAAGTCCATAGTAAAAGATACATTAATTACTTCAGGGCTAAGTTGCTTTGGTGGAGGGGGCAGTTGTTCCTGAATTAACCTATTTAATCCCAGTGGAGCTTCCCTTCTGAATCCTCCCTGACTGTGAATTTTGTGAACTGAGGCAGCACAGTGTGTAAAGCCCTCAACCTAGAACTATGATATTGGGGTCTGCCCTCAGCACTGCCCTTAACGAGGCTAGTCACCTCCTTCCTTTGGGTTTTGGAGCCCCTATGAGGGCTACCTAGTCAAACCTCTCATGTAAGACTGATTTCCATCCAAAGGTGCCTTGCTCTGAAACTGTACACACATTATTTCCAGGATTGAGTTTTACATTCCAGCTGGAATGGGCACCAGGTCCTGAGGATGGAGACTGCTCCATTTCCCTTTGCCTCCTTTTCCTTGCCCTCTGAGTGCCCAGGGCTGTGCTCAGCACAAAGCTGGCATCTTAGCCATGATAGTGGTAGGGCTGGGTGGGAGAAGACAACACTCAAGGTCATGGAACTCATACCACCACCATGACCTGGTCTGTCCCATGGTCAAGGGGTGGTAAGAGCAATTAGTTGTTACTAGTGAATCACCTGTCGGGGATGTTACTGGGGGCGTCCTGTGCTGGGCTGGGGGGAGAGGATCTGGACATTTACCTAACCTATTCCTTTCTTCTTTCTGTATATATTGGCCAATTTATGTTTTCTATGGTTCCTTTCTCCCCCAGCAATGAAGAGAATGACAAGTACTGCCGAATGCTTGGTCTTTTCAAGGGTTATAAACCCGCCACATCTGTATATGGAATGAGTCTTCCCCTGAAAAGTTCACAGTCTAGGAGGGAAGATCATATGTGGACACAAGTCATTACCAAATGAAGAAAGCATGCCTTGGAGTGTCCTTGTGGAGGACTATACAGGACCAGGACGGGAGAGGGCAGAACATTCCTGGCAGGGGTATGCCTTGTACAAAGTGCACAGAGGCAGAACTGGTTTGAAGTAATTTGTGCTTCCTGGGCAAGAACGTGAGTCTATATTCTTTGGAACCTGTTTAGTGACAACATGGATTCATCCTCTGAAAGACATCTATTAGAGAAGAAAAGCAGATTTATCCTTATAATCCTGAAGGTCTGATTAGAAAACTGAGGTCTGTTGAAAAGAAGTGCTGTGAGGACCAAGGGGACCCTGAGAGAGTATGTATATCCTGGGGAAGCTTGAAGTGCAAAGGGATGTGAGCACGCTAAGGTGTCCTGGGCCATCAATGGGACCGGATCCAGAGCCAGACTGCCACTTGAGGGGACTGGCTGTGAGAGGCCCCCAGCAGGGGTTGCTGTGGTGACTCGGGGGGCCAGTGAGGTTCTGAGGCATGCAGGGCCACGAGGTTCCTTCTTTGCCTTGTCCTACCTTCATTTCATGCATGGGCTCTCTCTTTGTTCTCCTTTCTTTACTCTAGTGAGCTTCTGAGATGCAGCAGTGACAGCAGCCTCTCATTGTTGTGCAGGCAGGTGGACCCAGAAGCAGTGATGGAGCAAGCCTGGCTGGCCCAGAATTGCCATCTGGGGACCAGCCCCAAGGGGCGGAGGAGAATTTTTCTTTACACATTAGACAAGTTTCTGCCCAGTTGGAATAAACTTGTATTGTTGTCAATGAGATCATAGGTTGAATATCTGAGAATCAAGACCCTTGTCCCTTCCTAGCTGTTTCTTTCAGCTTCTATTTGAGGGAGCCTCAGGTCAGTATGTTAAAAAGACACCACTTCCGGGGCGCCTGGGTGGCTTAGTCGGTTAAGCGTCCGACTTTCGCTTAGGTCATGATCTCGCGGTTCGTGGGTTCGAGCCCCGCGTTGGGCTCTGTGCTGACTGCCAGCTCGGAGCCTGGAGCCTGTTTCAGAGTCTGTGACTCCCTCTCTCTCTCTCTGACCCTGCCCTGTCTCTCTCTCCTAGAAATGAATAAAACATTAAAAAAAAAATTTTTTTTAAAGACACCACTTCCTACCTGGGTGACTCTGAATTAAAAAGGTCACTTTTTACTTCTCTGAGCTTTGGTTTCCCCATCAAAAAATAGGGCTTTCACAGGGTTGTTTCCTAATAAAAGGAGGAAATATGTGTATGGTATCTGACACTTAGCATGTGCTCAATAAATGTTAGTTCCATTTCTCATTTCTTGTGTGCTAAATCATTATATAAATTCAGTGATTGTTCTGTTTCTTCTTCCACATAGATCCAGATTTCAGATATATATAGGGTTTATTTTGAGTGGGGGAGGGATACACCTTCCAATGTGGAAAGGCAAAGGCTTGAGAAGATGAAATTACACAAAAAATATCTAGGAAAGAATAACGATGTTCCAAAACATGTAATATATGTATATCAAAGTGCAATTATGTGCTCAGTGAGGAAAAAAACAAGATGCTGTGATGCATTGTTACTAGCTTCTCATTTAGATCCCATTTTAACCTTGAGAAGGGTTTAGCTGCAGTCACCTTGTTTCTTCACTAAAGAGCGCTGAGGTTCCTGTCCCCTTCTCCATAGAACTTCAGACAAGCTTCTAAGTGTGGACTTTACCATCCAGAATTAGTGGTCGGAGGACAGGACTAGGAGTCATGAGGGGCTTGATTCTTATCCAAAATATGTCTTTCATTGGCTCTATAACTCTGGGAAAAAATACTTCACCTCTGTGGGTCTTTCTTCATCTATAAGTATCTTGTGTTAGGTGCTTTTTGAGGCTACTCCAAGGGCAAAGCTTTTGGTTGTCCTCACATGGAAATCGAGATTAACTAAACCTATGGTCTGGACAAGTCCTCTGGAAACAGTGCAGCCAGACATCTTCCTCTCTCGTATTCCTCTAAATTGTTTATAAGAAACAGGAGTGTTGTCCTGGTTGGTCTTAAATCCTGGAGAAGCTTTCTCAGCCTTGCCCTGAGGCCTGAGGCTGAGTGTCTCATGTGCCCCAAAGTGACTGCTGGGCTCTGTCTGCACATATTTATGCCACCCTGTCTGCAAGACAGCAGCCAGTTCCTTTAAAGCTTCCTCTCGACTCATTTTTTAACCAATCAAACCATTGTAGATGTAGATGTAGAACAAGATTCATTTATTCCATGTCTTTGGGCTATCTCACTATTTGGTGAAATATGGAAAACAGCTTTCTTCAGAACTTTTAATTTATTTTGGTGTCTAGGAAGAGACTTTTTGTTCCTCACTATGTCAGCCCAGTTCTTCTCTTTTGAAACTAAAAATCTGGCGACCATTGACTTATTTCTTTAAACATTTTGTTCTTGGAATAAAAAAACATAAATGAAGAGAAAACTCTCACTGATAAGGCCTCTACCCAGTACCAATCACGTTGTTGTACTCTACCCAGTACTCTACCCAGTACCAGTCAACATGTTGCCTCATTTTATTTGTGTTTTCATTCACAGTAAAGAGATTATATTATAGACACATTTGCATGCTGAGTTTTTCTCTTAACATCATATTGTGTGCATTTTGTCATGTCAATAAATATAATTTGAAAGCCTGCACATGACTTCATAGAAGAAATTAATCTTAACTTAGCCATTTCTTCAAGGATTGACATTGAACTTGTTTTCAGTTCCTCAATGCCATAAACAGCTCCATGACTGAACCCTTCACAAACATAGTAGCTCCTTCTGAGTGAAATTTCACTTATCCATTGTTACCAAAGTGTGTTTGAGAGAGCAAAACAGCTGGGCATACAAAGGGGGAAGTAAAAGAACAAATAATGAAGAATTTCTGTTACCTTCTAGGCATGGACTGGAGGGTGATCTATAGTTCACATCTATCCTTAGAACAATCATAGGAGCTAGGTTTTACAGTTGGGAAAGAGACTGCAAGAGATTTAGGAATTTGACTGTCAAGTCACACAGCTAGTTAGCAGCTGTGCCAGGATTTGACCTTGAGTTTGTCTGACTGCAGAGTTGGCTTCTCCCTTGCTGCCATGCTGCTTGGAGGCAGAAGGAGCTAAGTCTGTGGGGTGTGGGCTGGGCCATAGGGAGCTGGTGAGCCCACCACCAACAGGGGTGTTCAGATTATAGGTTGGGGTGCTTGTCTGCTCAGGGGAACCAGAGCCTGGCTGGGGGCAGTGGAGGAAAGGAGCACCCCACCTAGGGAGCTAGGGAAAGTTGATCTGTTGGGGTCTGGGGCTGAGCCTCCACCAAGGCTTCTAGCCTATTTTGCTGGACAAACAGCCAGAGTCCCTGCTTCATCAGCTCCTGTTCTTGTCCATCCCTTTTCTCTACCACTTCTAATAAATATGAGTCACAGTTTTTGGCTTTGTACTCATAAATTTGAAGTGGAGTTCTTACCAGGCCTGTCAGTAAGATGGAGAAGGGAGGGTGAGAAAGAGAGGTGAATTCCAGGAATCTGGACTATTTTTAAACATATCCTCGTTATTCTAGATCTTGCAGGTCACTGGTACCACAGAAGAGTTTTGCAGATATGACAGCTGGTGTTAAAACAATTAGGCTCAAAGTGACAACCACGAGATATGTGTATATGTGTGTATGCACACGTGCAGCCACTGTTCCTCATTCTTTTCCTTACATCATGGGGAAGCTCTCCTGGGTGTGTTTTGGACAGGGCCAGCTGGCTCGGTGAGAGGATGTGCAGTCTTGGGAGTGAGCTCTGGACTGTGTATCAGGGAGACCTGATGCACCCCTTCAGCTGCATACACAGGCATCACCCCATACCTCCTCTCCCTCGCCCCAGCCTTCTCTTGTATAAACCAGAGGGTGGGATTAGGACCTCTCTAAATTCCCCTTCACCTCTAGGATGCATCCTGGAATTGAGTCTGCAAATGCCTCTCACTGTGCTATTTAATGGTCTTTGTGAAGTCCCTTCCCTGTCATCCCCGACCTGCCCTGATCATGCCCGATACTCCACTCGAAGAGTTTTACCTTGACTGCTTATTACCATGGGATTCTCTGGAAGGGCAAGAGCAGCTTTGTCTAGATTCTTGTCCATGATCTCAATCCCTTTTCATTATTTGGACACAATTGCCTTTCTTTTCATCTCCCACAGCACTTCCTACCTGTATTGGTCAGGGTTCTCCAGAAAAACAGAACCAATAGAAGATGTAGAAAGAAATAGAGAACACAAACAGAGACTAAGAAGTATTTATTATAAGGAATTGGCTCGTGCAATTAAGGATGCCAATAAGCCCCAGGATCTGTAGTTGGTGAGCTGGAGACCCAGGAGAGCTGATGCGTAATTCCAGTCTGAGTCTGAAGGATTCAGGAAAGCCAAGGGCATAGTTACAGTCTGCAGGCTGGCAGGCTCAAGACCCAGGAAGAGCTGGTGTTTCAGTACAAGTCCAAAGGCAGGAAAAAAGTCATCCCCATTTGAAGGCTCTCAGGCAGCAAGAATTCTCTCTTATTCAGGGGAAAGTCAGCCCTTTTGTTCCATTCAGCCCTTCATTGGATTAGATGAGGACCACACACCTGAAGGAGTGCAATCTGATTTACTCAGTGTACCGATTCAAATGCTAATCTTATCCAGAAATGCCTTCATAGAAACACCCTGAATAATATTTGACCAAATGTCTGCTCACTCATGGACCAGTCAAGTTGACACATACAAACTACATACAGCCCAATATTCTTTATCCAACCCATACACTCATTACTTTTCATGCCCTCCCCCCAAAGGTTCCTGTCTACGGGCTATTACCCATGTGATTCCCTCCCTGTCCACAACCCTGATCTATAAAAAGAAATTTTAGGGACTCCTGGGTTGCTTAGTCAGTTGAGCATCTAACTCTTGATTTCCACTCAGGTCATAATCTCAGGGTCATGGGATGGAGCCCCACATGTGGCTCCATCTGAGTGTGGAGTCTGCTTAAGATTCTCTCTGTCTCTCCCATTGCTCCTCTCCCCTGCTCACGTGTGATATCTCTCTCCCTAAAATAAATTCAAATTTTTTATACATTTATTTATTTTTGACAGACAGACTGAGACAGAGCATGAGTAGAGGAGGGGCAGAGAGAGAAGGAGACACAGAATCTGAAGCAGGCTCCAGGCTCTGAGCAAGCATTCAGCACAGAGACTGATGGGCTCGAACCCACGAACTGTGAGATCACGACCTGAGCCAGAGTCAGACACTCAACCGACTGAGCCACCCAGGTGCCCCCCCCAATACATTTAAAAATGAAATAAAAAGAAGGAATTTTAGCTGTGATGCTTTAAATATTTCTTCATATGGCCATCTCACCAGCCAGGAGATGGCAGGGTCTGCAATGTTCTGAGGAGGCTAAAAGTTTAGATTTTGTTACTCTACTCTCTGGGTTTACATCCTGGCTCTTCCAGTTACTAGCTGTCTGGCCTTGGGTTAATTTGTGCTCCTCAGTTCAGGGTGGACATCCCTCAGTCTGCACAAAGGAAATAATAATACTTTCCTAGTGGGTTTGTTTTGAGGCTTGGGATGAGATACTTATAAGTTATTGTGTGGTTGCTGTAGTCTCTGGGTTGAGCACGGAGCCTGACATATACCAGGTGCCCCCTAAGTCTTTGTTGGGTGGAGTCATTTGTAATAAAGTGTGTAGAGAAGATATCAAAGTCACTACATATGAGCTGATTTGAGGAAAAACTATGAAGACGTTAGGTGTCCTTCCTGGAGAGACAGTGCACATGATTAGAAAGATTGTGGTGTGTGTGTTTGTGTGTGTGCTCGTATGTGTACATGTGTGTGCACATGTACCTGTTTGGTTGGTCAGGAAAGACTTTGCTTATTACTCTCCTTTTCTCCAAGACCAGTCCCTTATCTATGGACCAGAGCAGTCTTCACACAACACCATATGTATATTTCCATTTATACCTTCTCTGTATACAGGAGACAAAAAGCTAAGGGAGTGCAAATGGGTGGGTGTAGTGTTTTATTGTTCTTCAAAGAGGAAAATTACAGAGGAAACCTGTAATTGAGAAAATTTTATTTCTTGCTCTCAGCAGTGTAGAGATGTGCACTACTTCTTCACACTTAACTTCTGCCGTATGTAAAGAACGTAAGAAAAAAGCAGGGACTATAGAAAAACAATTCAAAACCTTTCCTCAAATTAGCTGGAAGCAGCTGTCAGGAGAGAACAGAAGTCACTGACAAAGGAAGGAAAGTGCCTTCTAGAGCTTTGGACACCCAGCTAATAAGAAGCTTAGCAGGCCCACTATAGTGCACACCCCTGAAAGTGATTCTTAATAGAATACAGATCATCATGGTGAGTTGCATAGGATATTTTACTCAATATCCATGAAAAATATTATTGATTTGAGAAGTTGACAATAGATAATGATTACAAAAGAAAAGTATTTAATTTTCTATGTATGGCTTCCTTCAAAAGTTCTCTCTCCGTTTATATTAATGTGGATCTGTAGTACAGACTTGCAGAACTTTAATCCTGAAGAGTTTTAGAGAAGATCTAGTTCAACCTCTGCTATCATATAGATAAAGAAACTGAGACCCAAGAGGATGGATAACTTACCCAAGGACACATGGCAAGTGTGAAGTGCAAGTCTTTCATATGATCTGATCACATTCACTTAGTGCTCAGCATGACCATGTCCAGCAAAGAAAAGAGATGTTGTCGGGGCGCCTGGGTGGCTTAGTCGGTTAAGCGTCTGACTTTCGCTTAGGTCATGATCTCGCAGTTCGTGGGTTCGAGCCCCGCGTCGGGCTCTGTGCTGACTGCCAGCTCAGAGCCTGGAGCCTGTTTCAATCTGTGACTCCCTCTCTCTCTGACCCTCCCCTGCTCACGCTGTCTCTCTCTCTCTCTCCTAGAAATAAATAAAAAACATTAAAAAAATTTAAAAAAAAGAAAAAGAAAAGAGATGTTGTCAAAGAGATTCCAACCCTTGGAGCCAATCAACTGAGGGGAGTGTGTGACTTATGGGTAACTGATGAATGGTGTGCAGGTGAATGTGTACAGACCTACAACCTCTCAAAACTCCATTAAGCAATGGAATTATATACTCATTCCTAATCAGTAGGACCCTGTCACTTGGCCCAGTGACATTGTCCCCAGTAGGAGGAGTACTGACTCTAGGACAGACTAACCTCTGGGGAGCACATTTATAAACTGTGATGGCTAACTTTATGTGTTAACTTGACTGTGCCATAGGGTGCTAGATTAAACATTATTTTTGGGTGTCTGGGTGTCTCCAAAAGAAATTGACATTTGGTTCAGTGGACTCAATAAAGCAGACACCCCTCCCCAATGTGGGTGGCCTCATCCAATTCATTGAGGGCCCAAAAAGAACAGAAGGGGAAGGAAGAATGTTTTTGTTCTCTCTCCTTGAGCTGAGACATCCCTCTTCTCCTGCCCTCAGATATTGCTGCACCTGATTCTTGGGCCTTCAGACTCATACCCAGAATTATACCACAGGCTTTCCTGAGTCATTAGCTTGTAAACTGCCATAACTGTGAGAGCCAATTCCTATAATCACTCTTCTCTTCTATGTATTTCTATATATTCTACTGGTTCTGTTTGTCTGGAAACTCCTGACTAATATATAGACATAGTTCCACTTAATTGTCACAACTACCCCATGCAGTAAGTAGTATGAGTCAACCCCCTCCCTCCTGCCCCCAGTCACAATGCTCAGCCCCCTGCCCTGCTGCATCTCATTCAGTTGTTCCTGGTGCTGAACATCATCCAGGCTGGAACACAAGTCATTCTCAAGAGAATCTCAGGGGGTAACTTGGATCTGTGATAGATGGTAAAGCAAGATAAACATTGGAGCAAAAGCAGATTAAAGCCCCCAGCCCTACTCCATTAAAGAGTCCTGTTTATGGAATCAGATTCTGTTCTCCTTGAGTACTGATATTGCCATAAAATTCCCCAGAGACAGTCTCTGCAGGCAGAAGCCTGGCTTGGTGCACGGAGACTCTCTGGAGCAGAGGCCTCTTCCCTGGCATTGAATGTAAACATGTAAGTAACTGGGTCTATGTGCTTTTCCCTGGCATTGAATGTAAACATACAGGTAACTGGGTCTAGATGCTTTTTCCTACAGAGTACTCTTTGCCTTCCTAAGATTCTCAATAGGTGAGTGACTTCCTAAAAAGGCTGGAGACCAAGTCTGAGTGTGTGGCATTTCTGTGGCAGGATGTACATATGTGTGTGTGTGTAGGGGGGCTTTCCTTAGAATATGGGACCTCATGCCCTCAACTATAAGTCCTATCACAAGGAAACATCTTGAGAAATTCTGAGGAGATTGATCATGGGGAACCTGGCATGTCCCCAAAGCTCTGTCTTTGAAGGTGACCTAGAGAATGGCTGGAAGGACCCTTTGGGTCCACCTAGCTCCTACCCCTCTCATATTCGTGCCATCTCTACTGAAGGAAGCTCCTCTTCCTCCATTAATTTCACCCTCTGGCATGCTGCAGCTTCCGATTAAGCAGCTTTCTTGATTTCCAGTTCAGCCTTGCAAATTAACATCCCAAATTTAATAGCTCACAAATTGATTTTTCCTATCTCCCGCCTTTTACCAGCACGCACTGGTAACAGAGACAAAAATGCTTTCGTGTCTATATATCTTGCATGGTCACTACTTGCTGAGGCTTCTTGCAATGTTGGTCTTGCCTAAGTCTCCCAGGTTCTCAGACAGTGCTGTCTAAATATAAGCAGTCCTTGCCAGCAGACTGGCGAATATAACTTGGGGGTCAACCTTTATATCTGAAAACAGCATTGGCAAAGATATAACTTGTGATACAGGAAGTTTGTTTTCTGTGTGTATCCACCCATCTTCTCCTCCTATCCCCAGGCTTTTTCTGTCCTTTTCCTGGGATGGTGGGGGGAGCATCATGAGTTTAGATAGATTTTTATTTGCATTCTGGCTCTACCATTTATTAGTTCTTGAGATCAGACAAGTGACCAAAGTCCTCTGAGTTAGTTTCCTCATCTGTAAATGGGTATGATTTTTCCTATCTATAGTTGCTCTGCTGATTGAGTAATACATGTATAACCAGAGAATAGGCACTTCATAAATATTAGTCTCCTTAAACGTCTCAGGCACCTGAGTGTGGAGATAATGTGGAAATAATACATAGGTCACCTCTAAGTCTGATTTTGAGTCTGATTTCAAGATTTGGTTCTTAGACTGACCACAACCTCATGACCAGGCCTGAGGACAGGTACCTTGCCAAGCCTCTTCTGCACTCTCTGGGACAGGGGGCTTCTGGCTGGTCTCCCACTGACCCTGAACTTTGACATGACCAAACCCCTACTAATTCCAGCTCAAGTCCTTCAGCCAAGTCCTAATGGAGAAGCCTCAAACTCCAGAGGGCTTTGCTGAGTGCCACCCTCAGGAGAAAAGCTGGGAACCAGACCTCAGGAGTTGGTGGAGTGAAGACAAAGTAGTAACTAAAGAACAGGGTCTGAAGGTGTATAATAAGCTTAAGCTTGACTCAGGTTGGTACTGATTTCCTTAGGGGCTCAGTTCTTAGGAGCTCCTTGGCATGGTGACATGGGTGGCTGGTCACATTACAATGTGGGTTGCTCTGCAGAGGGACTTCAGCTCCCAGCTAGACATTACGGTCAGGGCCCAAGGGCTGGCAGGGATTTTAGGGGCTTAGCCAAGGTGGCTACAGTTTCTAGTATGTTCTGACCATAGCAGTTAAGTGAAATACTAGGCAGGATCTAGGTCTTATGATGGGAGCAAACCAAAGCTTAGTGGTCATGAGAGTTTTCTGAACTCCAAATTCACTCTAGGCCCCACCCTGATTAATATAGGGTGGACTAAGGCTGTGGGTATAGGGATTGTGTAGCTATGGCTCTGTGTGGTAAGGAGCCCTAGACACCCTTTGGAAGACTGAAACTCCAATGGAAACATTCCAAGGGACAATATGAGGAGGATCTAGGGTATATAAATGGGTCAGTGACTGGGGCAGGACTGTTCCATGACAAAGCCCCCCCCCCCTCCTCCCAGCATGTGGTGGGATGGGGCTGAGACAAGGAGCAGAGCAGAGGGAAGATGCAGAGGGCAGCTATTTGGCCTCCCTTCTTCTATGCATTTCTTATCTATTCTGCATCAGGAGCTTCGGTTGGTGGGGCACCTGCTCCTCTGAGCATTGCAGCATATCCACCCTGAAGACACAGGCCCTGGACTGGCTCACTGTTCAGCCCTCTACCTGGCTGGGAGAGTTACACCAAGGAAGGAAGCGTCCATTCAGAATGAGGGAGGTGGGGGCAGAGGGGCTGGATAGTTGGGCTTTCTCCTCCTCTCCCACTTCAACAGTTCTTTCCCACCTGCTTTCTTTCCTTCCTTCCTTTTATGATGTCACCTCTCGCCACCGCCCTCTTACCCTGTCCTCTCCTGCTGTCTGCTCCTCTGCTTCCTGACTGCGGGGCTGCTGCTGCGAATGGTAGGTGCTGATTAAGATGGATGGATTTGTAAGAGGCATTCAATGTGACTAGAATAAAAAGCACCATAGCCTCTCCTGGACATGAGGGCATGTGGCCAGAAAGTAGCATCACTCAGGAGATTACTTTACTACTGCAGCTTGTCCTTAAAATAGCATGTGCCCCTCCATGTTCCATTTTGGTTGCTATTTATATAAATGTAGATACGCACATATATACATTTTGAAACGGAGTCTTTTCTCTATTTTCCACCTACCCTCTTCTCTTCCTCTTTGGTATTTATTCATGGAGACCAGACACCAATTTTTTAAAAGAAGTATTAAGGGTCCAAGGTCATTGGGGGAAGGTGACATTCTCCAACCCTCTGAAGTAGTTTGGTCAGCTTGAGGGTTAGCACCATTTAGGGACTTAGTGGAGCTAGGCTTGAGATTATGGAGGTCCATCTGGTAGTACTGTTCCAGGGGTTGTGAGTGCCCAAGGACCACCCCCTCCTCCCATCTCTTGCAAAGCTGTCACTGCAACACTTGTCCTCTTGGAGACTTTCCAGATGTAGAATTGACATGCTTAATACACAGTCACTGCTTGGTTAGTAGGATGGAAGAGGTCAGGGAATTTGTTCAAGGTCATGTGGAAGTGGAGGCTTTAGTCCGAGGTTCTTCCCTGAGGTGTCCAATCAGGGCCTCACTTCATGGTAAGAACAAGGGGGATTAGGGTTCCCTTTAACACATCAGATCTATTTTAAAGGTTCACAGGCTTCTACTCACTCAAGGTTAAACCCTGACTTTCTCACTATACAAAAAATAGATACCTTGTTTATAGACAATGGCAGTGAATTATGGAGAGAAGCACATCTGTCCCTCTAGGCATGGAGAAGGTATTAGAGAATAAGCTAGACCCAGAAACTCTGGCATACAGTCAGAAAGGTGGGCTTTTGGATAGATGGATTCTTCATTCTAATAAGTAGCCATTAAAATCTAAAATCTATTGGTCTACAGTGTTGTGTGTGTGTGTGTGTGTGTGTGTGTGTGTGTGTGGATACATGTGCATGCTTATGGTTAAATGGTGCTATAGAATTTACCACCATCTATTATTTTTTTGTAAGCTCTTTAAAATATAATTGATAGCAGAACAGCAACAGGCTAGAAGGTGATGATATCATCACTCTGCTATTTATAGATCTCCATTCCCTGAAGAGTGCAGATCTTGATATTTAGATTATGGAGGCCTGTGGGTAGGACTCCTGCCCAGTTCTGTGCTTCCTGCTGTACCCATCACATGGCTGTCTCATGACATCCGTTGTTAACCACCTGTTTATAAAAAGGAAGCTGAAATATGAAGCCAAGATCTAAGTGGAAAATGGAATTATCTAGTTCTTTTTTCCCACTTTTTTTCACTAGGCTTTACCCACTTCATGTATTTGGAAGCAAAATCAGAGGCGAACAGCATTTGAACCAATTCCAATTTGGATGTATGGTCATGAGAAAAAGGAAAAATGCTATCTCACATAGCATGAGAAAGAAAGTTGATAGTGAATAGGAGATAGACATTGAATATAAATTACTGAAGACAATAATCTTGCAACTTCATCTTTACTGAAATTTAGACGAGGAACCATGGTTCCGGTCTGATCTCGGTCCAGAGGTTAACCATCAACTGCTCACTCAAGTCCATAGATAACCTTGCTTAAGCCCGAGTCATTCTTTGTGTGGAAGGTCCCCTGAGTTTGCTCCTATATTGATTTGAGCTGTTGTTTTGCTGCAAATTAAGACCTCTGGCAATTCTGAGGACCCAGGAAAGATAGACTCATCTTGTGCAGATCTTAACATCCAAGTTAATCTTGAAATTGAAACTTCTTTGAATCTTCTGAATCATAATGATCCTCAGGCTTCAGTTAGCCAGAAGATCAAGGAAGAAGAACTAACTAGAGTTTAAGGAAGAACTAACTAGAGTTTAAAAGGAAAGGGGAAGGCACTTTCAGCTAGAGCAAAGATTTGAACACTGAGAACAAGTCTGAGCCACAGTGGGTTGTGACAGCTATTGTTTGGACCAGAGAGGGCTTTTTGGATACATGGTCAGCAGCTCTTGCTGGGAAAATAACAGTTAACTATTCTGCAGCAGCCCCACACTCTGGTAATTCCTAGCCACCCTGGCTTGTGAACATGGACAGCTCCTGTTGGAGCCAGGGCCAGCCTTTCAGAACCATGGCCAGCAGCAGCCCCACACACCAACAGCCCCTGGATAGACTCCCCTCTTTGTTTTTTGTTAACACTGCATTGAAAGTCACTCTGCAAATATAACCCTACTCATTCGGATACTTGGCTGTTACAAAACTTTTCTTGTTTTAATGTAGTAAGTCTGTCACTTTACAGCCCTTCAGAGGAGGTGTGGTGTATTGTGATCTCAATCAGCATTTTACAGAGTGTCACTGCTCTCTGGGAGAGAACGATGATGTCCTGTAGATCACATGGTACAACAATGATCATGACCTGATTCCCAGTGTGTGACCTGCTCTGCAGACCATATGATCTCCTGAAAATTGATAGATCAATACTGAATCATGACATTTCATCTGACTCTGTTAAATGTAGCAAACAGAACTCAGTCAAAGACACCAGAAGTGAGGGACAGAGGAAAAGTGAGTTTGGCTAGATCGTTTCTTACATAACTCTGCCAGACTATTTCCTATTCATAAGGAAGCACTTTTTTCTAATAGTCTGTGACTCAGACAGGATATTTGTCCCCTGCATTATCACAGTATTAGTAATAATACTTTTTGAGTGCATATTATCTGCATGGCACTATGCTAAATGCTTTATGTGTATTATCTCATTAATTCTTATAACTTCAGTTCTGTGAGGTAGATAATGATATTGGCCCCATTTTATGGCTATGACTGAAATTTAGAGAAGTTAAGTAAAGACCTTACTTATGTTATGTATGCATCAGGTGGTGGAGCCAGGAATTGTGAAACTATTCTTCCAGACACTGTGCTATATTGAGAGCTTGTCATTTTAGATTCCTGTCTCCTTCATTACTTCCTTCAATGATGGAAGCAAATTTGATTTTTAGATATACCTAATATGGATATTGGTGATCTCAAGTCTCATTTGGTTTGTGATTTTGGCTTAGGCAAGTTTCAGCTAACTCTTACATCCAGTTGCAAGCCATTTTGTAATGACCCCTCCCTCTCCAGCTCTTTTGTTTTCTCACAGACAATACAACCAAAGGAATTATAAGAAAAGTGTTAACCCACAAACAGTT
This sequence comes from Hyaena hyaena, assembly GCF_003009895.1. Taxonomy (NCBI): domain Eukaryota; kingdom Metazoa; phylum Chordata; class Mammalia; order Carnivora; family Hyaenidae; genus Hyaena; species Hyaena hyaena. The sequence continues at coordinate 153,935 of NW_024081803.1, read as the reverse complement.
TTTGTCAGCTTTAGTGATATTTCACTGTTCATTTTCTTTCATCCAAGCAAATGAGTCTTTTATTCACTTCTTCTGTTCAACCACTGGGTTCTTCAGGTGACTGCAATTGACTGGGCATTTTAGGCACTACCCAACTCCCTATATAATATGACCTACACAGAGCTCATGCCCCTTACTAGACTGTAGATGTTCCCTCCTTGTCTGTTTCCTAGTACCTAATACAGGTAGTTGTGGTGAATCAACAGAAGGATGTGGTTTGTTCCCAGTGGTGTTCAATGAATGTCAGGATTGAACCCCATTGGTAATGTCAAGTAAGTCTTTTGTGTCCAGGGTAGTGTCCTCTGTCCTTTCCCTTGAGTCACCTAGAATGTTGTGTGTTTTTGTCATTGGGAGACACTCCACAAGCCACTGGATGGAAGGGTAAATCTGTACCTTCAGTCCATAGCAGGGTCTATGCCAGACTGCAGACCTTGAATTCATAGAGTCATGGTTCTTTGCTTTAGCAGGTTTATTCTGTGAAGAACTGGGGTCAGTAACTTGTTGACCTCTTTCTTCCTTTGACATCCTAAGCTGGCACCAAGTTCTAGGATTGTGATACATTTTATACTTCTTGGCTCTGAGTTCCTGACAGGCCTCACAACAAGCCCAGAGTTATTCCCCTTTGTATCCAATATGTAATGAAATCTATACTGTCTTCCTCCCCAACAGCCCTGATTTCTATGTGTACTCTCTACAGAAAAGCAGAGAAGGCATGGGGAAAAAATGGAATTTAGCTGAGAGTCCCTCCTCCTTCAGGTCATGGGTTACATTTGCATGACAATGGGGACTCTCAGCTTTCCTAGAAAGGATGGTGATGTCTACATGGTGTTGATAGGTCTACATAATGTCTATAAGGTCTACTGAGGATTTCCAAAGAATGAAAGCAAGAGATTCCAAAGGGGACCAGAATTTTCCCAAAAAGTCACTGAATATCTTAAGGAGACTGACTGAGTTCATTCATTTACTTATTTATTTAACAAAAATTTACTCAGTACCTGTTTTATATCAGCAGCCATGCCAGGTGCCAGGGAGATAGCAGCAGACAAAATGGATCAAAAATCCATGCTTTCATGGAACTGACATCTTATAGGGGAGTTAGATAACTGGGAATATAAATAAGGAAAATGTTAGACAGTGAGAAGGAACAACAAACAAAGCAGGGGATGGGGATATGGAAGACTGTTGAAGGAAGTGTTGAGATTTAGATGGGATGGCCAGAGAAAGCCCCCCTAAGAAATCAACTTAAATAATACTTTTTAAAAATTTAAATGTTTAAACATGTTCCAAAGCAGAGAGGACAGAATCATTAAACTCCCATGCAATCATGCCCCAGAAAAGGTGATTCTTGAGTAAAGACCTGAGAGAAATGAGGAGTGGGGCATGAAGGTATAAGTGAAAAAGCATTCTAGTTTTCTTCAAAGGCCCTGGGCAGGCTCTTGCCTAGAATATTTGAGGAACAGCAAGGAGGCCATTTGGGCTGGATGGGGAAGACATAGGGAGGGTGAGAGGAAACAATGTCAGGGAGGAGATTGGGGCCCATACCATGAGGAGTCTTGGGAGCCATAGTAAGGACCATTTTTAGTCTCTGCGTTTTACATTAGATCCTCAGACATTATTCATCTAACAGCTGAAAGTTTGTACCCTTTATGGACCTCTCATTTCCTCCCATCCTCCAGCCCTGGGCAACCACTGTTCTATTCTATTTCTATGACTTTTACCTTTATTTTAAAGAATATATAAGTGAGATCATGCAATATTTTTCATTTTCCATCTGGCTTATTTCACTTAGCATAAAGCCCTCAATTCCATCTGTGTTGTTGCAAATGGTAGGATTTCATTTTTTTTCTCATGGCTGAATAATATTTCTTTTTTTTTAATTTTTTTTAATGTTTTATTTATTTCTAGGAGAGAGAGAGAGAGAGAGAGACAGCATGAGCAGGGGAGGGTCAGAGAGAGAGGGAGTCACAGACTGAAACAGGCTCCAGGCTCTGAGCTGGCAGTCAGCACAGAGCCCGACGCGGGGCTCGAACCCACGAACCGCGAGATCATGACCTAAGCGAAAGTCAGACGCTTAACCGACTAAGCCACCCAGGCGCCCCGATAATATTTTATTTTACACACAAACACACACCAAATTTTACTTATCCATTCATTCCTTAATGGGTACTTAGGTTGTTTCCATATCTTGGCTATTGGGAATAATTCTGTAATGAATGTGAGGGTGCAGATGTCTCTTTGACATAGTGATTTTGTTTCCTTTGGATGTATACCCAGAAATGAGATTATTAGAGCATATGGTAGCTCCATTTTCATTTTTTAAAGAAACCTCCATACTGTTTTCTTTAACGGTTGTACCAATCTACACTCCCATTGGCAGTGTACAAGGGATTCTTTCTTTTCCACAAAATCATCAACACTTACTTATCTCTTGTCTTTTTAATCATGGCCATCCTAACAGATATTAGGTAATATCTCATCATGGTTTTTATTTGCATTTCCCCATGATTAGTGATGTAGAGCATCTTTTCATGTACATATTGGCCATTTGAGAATCTGCTTTGCAAAAATGTCTATTCAGTATCTCTGCCCATTTTTAACATTTATTTATTTAGAGAGGGAGACAGCAAGTGAGAGAGTATGTGGTCCAGAGAGGGGCAGAGAGAGAGAGAGAGAGAGAGAATCCCAAGCATGCTCTGCATTGTCAGTACAGATCCCAATGCAGGCCTCAATCTCACAAACTGTAAGATCATGACCTGAGTTGAAATCAAGAGTTGGATGCTTAACCAACTGAGCCACGTAGGTGCCCTCTCCACCTCTTCTTTAATTGGAATTTTTGGGGCTGAATTATATGTGTTCTTTATATAGTTTGGATATTAATCCTTTATCAGGTATATGATTTGGAAATATTTTTCTCCATTCTGTAGGTTGCTTTTTAATTTTTGTTGATAGTCTCCTTTGCTATGCAGAAATAAGGATGTTGGTATTCAAAGGACGGACTCTGGATTTTGATCTTAGTGAAATGGGAAGTCATTGCAGGTTTTTGAGAAGAGACAGAAAGGGTAATTTACAGTTTAACAGGATCCCTCTGACTGAAGTGAAGACTAGAGTGTGGGGACAAGGGTAGGAGTTTTTCCTGCAGGGAACATCTGTTGCATGGCAATAATCAGCTGGGAGAAAAGGTGGTCACATAAGGACTGGTGAGAAGTGGTTGAAATATACATATATATTTGAAGTCTACAATATACACTAATAGATTGGATGTGAGATGGGGGGAGTGAGGGAGGGAGAGAAGTCAAGGCTGACTCCAAGGTTTGGGATCTGAACAGTTGGAAGGATGGGTTTCTTAGTTTTCTCAACTGTAAGTTGATGATAAGGCTGCTGCTCTTATCAATTGGATCATTGAGAGTTTTGAATGAATTGATTAACTCAGATGCCATTTCAGATTTCTAGCACAGAAGGTGCCTTTTCAAGATATAGTATTGTGGCAGCCAATTGTTCAGCCTATACATAGATGCATTTATATATTGTATTTTGGAGTTTCTTAAATATTTGAAGCTGCTTAAACATGAATTTCTTAATACATTTGTAATATTTATAGATTACTATATATCATGCACTCAGCTAAATATACACTTCATTTAATCCTTAAAACAAACCTATGAAAAAGATCTTAGTATTCTTACTTTGTAAACAAGAAGACTGAAGTTCAGTGAGACTAAAGAAATAAAAGAGAACTAAAAGATATATTGCCCCTGACCTCTCAGCTGATATGTGATGGAGCTGCAATTTAAAGCAGCTGTGTCTAATTCTAAAGCTTGCTCTTTTAACTGTTGGCATTCCTACTTCCTCCCACTTCCTTTTTCTGCTCAAAAATTGCCAAGTTGATCTCTTGCTGATCACAGAGTTCCACCACTTTTTTGTAGGAAAGCGTTCCTTTAAAGCTTCTCCAGAGGACCAAGATAAAATATAAAGATGATGGTTGTCCTTTTATCTTTAATATGAGTTACAAAAATCTCCCCAATTGATTGTCTTGATTTTTTTGGTACCTTTTTTTTCATGGGAAAAAATTTAAAAACCACACATATAGGGTACCTGGAGGCTCAGTCAGTTAACTCTCCAACTCTTGATTTTGGCCCAGGTCATGATCTCACGGTTTGTGAGATCGAGTCCCATATTGGGTTCTTGGCCAGCTTGGGGTTCTCTCTCTCTCTCTCTCTCTCTCTCTCTCTCTTTCTGCCCCTCCCCTGCTTACACATGGTCTCTCAAAATAAATGAGTAAACTTAAAAAACCCTCCACATTTGTAGATCCTTTTTTTCTGGACATGTCGTATTTACAAAGGCTGTCTGAGTGATGAGATTATACAAATATTTTCCTAATTGTTTTCTAATCCTAATATAATTTCATTGTATGTCTAAATATTTGATCAATCTGAGATTAATTTGCTATATGTTGTGAAGCAGATACCCAGTTTCCACTTTTCCAGAAGTCTAATGATCTGTGTGACTATCATTTATTGAATAATCTGTTCCCCTCCCTCACTAACTTGACATGCCACTTTTATTTTACTGCAGTGCACTTTCCAGACTATATCTGGCCTTTCTTATTTATTCAATAGATCTGTCTGTATCTGATATGTCAGAGACACACTGTTTTATTTTTTTAAGTTTATTTATTTATTTTGAGAGAGAGGGAGAGCACATGTGCATGTGCACAAGCAAGTGGGGGAGAGGCAGAGAGAGAGGGAGAGAGAGAATCCCAAGCAGACTTTGTATTGTCAACGCAGAGCCCAACATAGGGCTCAATCCAATGAACTGAACCAACTGTAAGATCATGACCTGAGTGGAGATCAAGAGCTGGAGGCTTAACAGCTTGAGCCACTAAGGCACCACAGAATTACACTGTTTTAATTTTTACATAGCTTTGCAATATTTTTAGCATCTGCTAGTAGTCTTATTTTTTTTCAGATATTTCATTAAGTATTCTTGTTTGTTTATTTTGCCATGTGAATTGGAGAATCAACTTATCTAGGCAAGCAAATATTCATTGGTATTTTTTTAGGGTCATATGAAATTTATGGATTAACTTAGGGAGAATTTAAAATCTTTACTGTATTGGGACTTTCTATCCAAGAACATAGGATGTCTTTCCATTTATGTAAGTCTTCGTAGAGTTTTAACATTTTCTTCACACACATTTCCTGGTAAGTATATTCCTGTGTATTTTATCCTTTGTGTTACTATTATGTTGGTATTTGTTTTCAATCTACCGATGATTTTCATTTGGAAAGTTAATGATTTCTGCTTACGAATTTTGTACAACCACCTACTTAGATTCCTTTACTTACCAGATGATTCTCTGGAGTTTTCACCTGAAAATCATGGTAATTTAATCTCCCTCTTTTCAACTGTTTACTCTGTCTTCCTTCTTATCCTGTCTCTAGTTGAGATGACTAGTACCAATGCTAAAAATTTGTATTACTAATCAATGTTTTGGGGATACTTCCCATGTTCCCTAAATAAGCACAACACAGAGTTTTGAGTTGAACTGTGTGTATGTGGGGGCACGGGTATGTGTGTGCACGTAAGAATTTTATCATATTTAAAGATCTAAACATGAGTTTTATTTTGATTGAGAATAGATGTTGAACTTTATGAAATGCCTTTTCAGTATCATAGATTTTTCAGATCATAGGATTTTTCTCTTTTGATGCATTAATATGGAAAGTTATGGTAATAGATTTTTTAATAGATCCTGTGTATGTGGAATACATGACTCATTTGTGTAAAAGGTGTCCTTCTTCTACTGTGCTGCTGGGTTCTTTTTGTCAATATTTTATTTAAAAGTTTACAACAATATTCCTAAGTAAGGCTAGTCTGTAGTTTTTGTTTATGTTTTGTCTTTTTGGGTTTTGATGTCATTGTTATACTAGTTTTATAAAAGAACTAGTTTTTGTAAGCTTTCCTTCTTTTTCTGTGCTCTGAACAGTTTCAGCAGCATTGCAGTTGTCTTGTTTTTGTCTAAGGATTAGATAGAATTTTTCTATACTTGGGCCCAGTTCCTTTTAGAGGGATCAGCTCTGTGACAACTTTTTTCTATGGTAATTGTTCTCTTTTCCTTTTCTGTCTTTCAGAGGTTGGTTGTGGGAATTTGTACTTTTCTATTAAATGATTCATTTCATTCAGGGTCATAGATTTCACTGTATAGTTTGTAAATAAATCTTAAATAATTCCTTTGATATCTTCTGTATCCATGACTGTTTCCCCATCACTTCTTATTTCGTGAATTTCTGTTTTCTTCCCTTCTTTTGTTGTTACAACTAACAATTTATTCTATTTTTCTTCCAAAGAAACAACTTTTGAATTTGCATATCAATTCTACATTTAAAAATTTTGTTCAGTAATTTTTTATCAATATTAATTATTCCCTTTTACTTTTCTTAGGTTTATTTTATTGCATTGTTTTTCTCTCCAGACCCACCTCAGAGCTTACGTTTGAACATTATTTACATATTGTAAAACATTCGTATATATTCTTTATTTGATTCTTACAAATCTGTGAGGTAATTGGCATGTACTCCCATTTTACAGATTACAAAAAGTCCTAGAGAAGTTAAAAGCCTTGCCCAAGATCACATAGGTACAAGGAACAGAATGGGGTTCCCATGGGGCCAATCTACCCAGATAGATGCGCTTCTCCCAGTCTGTACATGGACACACAGCCATGTGTCCCGGGAGCTGCCTCAGGCCTGCTCCCTCTGAATACCTTCCAGTCATTCAGTCCTCCCTCAGCCACATCACCTGGTACAGGTGAAGATCACAGTGTGTGGAGGCTTTGAGAAAAGCCAGGGGCTCTAATTTCCAGCTGAAAATTGGTTGCTGGTAGTTTTTGACATTTGTACCCAAAGCACTTCCTCTGAACTTATAAAACTGACCCCAGAAAGATCTCTCCTGGACTGTGGTCTCTTTACCAATGCTAATTTGACAACAAACAGAACATTTTTCCTATTTTGCTCATCATCACAACAGAGCCACTAAAATTCCTTCCCAGCCTTTGGTGGGGAGACGGTTAAACATCTGTATGGGGCCCAGGCACAGAATCACAGACAAGCTCAGACGTAGGAGAGGGGGTTGCTCGGAAACAGCACTGCATGTTCTGTTTCAGAGGTGGGACCTAAGCTTAGCAAGTTAGTGTGCCTCTCATTTTTGCATGCATCTTAGAGAAACCAGGACACATGGGAAATCTCTTCAGACTGCCTTTTTTTCTTGGAAATGTTTTTCAACTGGGAGAAATCAAAGGGAACGTGCAGTTCTTGCTGTACCTTTTATTTATCTTTACTTTGCTACCACATATTAATTTTGCCACCTGCCATTCCCCTTTGAAACAGAGCTGATTGGAAAGATGTCATAAAGAGGTAAGCGCAGACTTCACTGGCCTTAGCTGATTTGCATCTCCACTTTGAAGTCTTTATCCTTATAGCAGCCTCCACATAGGGCAGCAAACCAAAGCTTCTGTGCTGACTGTGGCTTTTGGTACACAAAAGTTTGTTTGACCAGCATGGCCTTATCTTATACAGGCATAGTAACTCACCTTGGAATCCCAAATACCCTTAATATAAACCATGAACTTTTTCTAAACAATTGAGCTTTTCAATAAAAGCACAATTCATGGATTTGCCCATTTTCCCATCAGCCTTTATTTGGATTTGAGATAGGACGTTGAAGCAAAGATAGACATAAGGTAGAGATTGAGGATTAAACTTATTTGTAAGGAATAGATTGTTGGACACAAGTGTAATCAGACACAAGAATAAGTTATAGAAGGAAACCGAGCAATGTTGCTGCCTAGACATCTTTAAAAGAAATTTTGTTAGATTTGATAGATTTTGTTATTTAGAAGGTATAGTTGACAGTAAATTGGGAGGTTTATTCTAGATCCCTGGACCTATATGTCTATGTATTTTTAGATTCAGGGTTAGAAATGGTAGACTCTCTTTTCTCTTAAATTACTTCTATCCAACCACCTGCTGATAGGGTTCAGCTAGACCTGCCCACTTCCAGAAAACCCTTCATCTCTTTCCAAAGCCATCCTCCTCATATCCGATCTCTTACCAAGCCCTGTTGGCTCTATCTTGGAAACCTTACTTTTCCTTGGCTTTTCCCTGCTGTGCATTGTTTTAGGCCACCGTGGGCCCCAGCTGGAACACTGCTGTGGGTCCCAGACAACATAGATGACTGATAGAATTTATCCTGCCATAAGAGCTCTGAATAAGCTCACTCTCAGAAAATCTATCTACCTCCTATGTATGCACTCAAAACCACACCTGTGAGTACACTGATCTGTGGGAAACAGCCATGCTCCTTGCCTCCGAGTTTTTGTACTAGTTTTGTGTCTGTGTGTGTTGCTCTCCTCTTTTCTCATTGGGCTTCTTGCCTGAGCCGACATGACAGTGGATAAGTGGTAGCAGACATTGAAGGTTTTAATAGGAATTTAAAATTTGAAAAAGTATCCCATTTACCTGGTATTTTCCCCCCTACAAACTTGCTTTTGTCGTCTTTTTTTTATTACAACAATTTATGGAGTCCTACTGCCACCCCAAAGTGTTACTTACTCTAGTCCCTCTAGCTCCTAGTTCATTATCTATCTGAGAGAGAGGGAGAGATCATAATCCATCTGTCACACCCAGACAATGCCATTTGAGTATCTGCTGTGTGTAATGCATATTCTCGGTGTTTAGGACCTGCGATGAACAAGGCAGATGAGAATCTCTGTCCTAATGGTCCTTCCTGCATGTAAGCCAGAGATATCAATCCCTTGTTTAACATCCTGGAGTAGCTCCCTGTCACCCAGGAGATCTGGTGCCAACGTCTCCGCCTGGAATCAGGGTCCTCCTCATTTGGACCTCCAAGGGTTTTGCCAGTCCTTCTTTGTCTCTTCCCACTTTCAGTCCCAGCCAACTGGCCCTCCCCAACCTCCTGTGTACTGCCACTTCCATGGGCTGCTGCTCCTGCCTCGACCACCCCCAAAGAGATAAGGTGCACCACCTTCAGAGCCCAGCCCAGTGAGCCTTTCTGAGAGCCCTCCCCCTCTGTACTGCTGGCCTGCCTGAGGCATCTCATCATAGCTACTGATGATGGCCTCTCCTGACCAAACTTTGGTCAGCCTCCTCTGAACCCGCTTCTCAACTAGGCCTGCATCCACCTTTGCACTTCTGTGTCCATCTCTGCATTGCCCAGTGTTAATCAAAGCCCTGCCCCATCAGTGATGTGCCCAGGTTGCCACGTGGTCGTCTTGGTTGTGTGGGTGGCTAGAGAAGAGACTGTCAAAGAAGTTGGGTCTGATGTGGTGATGCTGGGAGCTGGTCTGAGTTCCAGGTGGTTCCGCTAGGAACTGGGATCATGCTGGCTGCTGGGCAGGGCTGAAGATGCCTGGGGCCACCAGAACTCCTGTGCCTGTGGATGCAAGCACCCGCTTGCTTCCTTGTTTCTCTGTGAATGGAAAGGAACATTAATTGGCTTTCCTTGTATGTTAGTTCAGCAAATGCATATTGAGCCCCGCTGGGCCCTGCAGGGGTGAGGGGACAAGTGAGTGGGCAATGGCCCTTCTGGGAGCCTTCCTAGCAGGAGAAAGGTTGGGTGCAGAGTCAGGTATGCCATGAGACCCTCAGGGAACCTGGAGAGGAGGGCGAGCCCTTTTCCAGCTGGGGATTCAAAGAGACTGCAGAAAGGACAATGGGGATGGGACTGGGCCCTGACCCTCAAGCAGGACGTCAGCAGGAGGCATTCAATAGGGTCCCAGGCAGGGGAAGCCTAGGAGGGACGAATGTGGGCATGACAGCAGGGTAATTTGCCTAGGGACTTTCGGTGTGGGATTATTTAGAGCTGTGGCTGGAAAGGTGGCAGGATGACACTCCGGAGGCCTGGAATATCCAGCTAGGGAGTGTGGCCTTGCCCACAAGCCACAGAAGCCACTTTATTTCCTAGGCAGAGAGTGACAGGACAAGGTGTTGCATAAACGGGTGGGGGGAGAGTTGTCTGGCTGCCTCTGGGGCTGAAGAGGGTGACTAGTGTGTAGTGGCCCACAGCAGCATCAGCGTGCTGGATGGAGAAGCCCTTGGCAGCCTGTGGTCGGGCTGTTGAATATGGGTGTATCCATGGAGACAGTGGCTGAGGCTAAGGGTGAGCACCTTGGTCAAAGCCATGAAGGGAGGAAGGCCAAGGACAGAGATGGGGCAGAAAGGGAAAGAGGAACCACGTTTCCTTCTGTGTTAGATTCAGAGGCTAATGCTGTGTCTAACACAGCCACGGTGAACAGGGTGTGTTGAGGTGCCTTTCTGTTTCTTTGGAAGAGAACGAATCACAGTCCCTAATAAAAAGCTCAACTGATAAAATACACCTATTTCCTGTTAAATCAGGCTTTAATAAATTGTCCTCCCCCCATATGCATTATTTAATTTGTTTGAGATGGAATGCATTTCGTAGGATGTATAAATCCACGGAAATTTATTAAGTCTTGACAAGAGTTATTGAATGTTATATTAAGTTTTTCAAATTGGCAAATGTTGGATGGCTTAAAAATTATTAATTAATATATAACATTAAATACCAATAAATTGCATGGTGTATTTATGAACTATCTTTGAAGATCATTAAATATACATATTAGGCAATAAATCTATTCCCTCCTATAAATCTGTTCTGAATCGTGCGAGTTATGGTTTAGGTGGTAGTGGAGGGGAAGGTCTAGACTGCCACTGGATGTCACTGGATCCCCAGGTGGTGTGGTGCCCAGGAACTAGGGGCCAGTCCCCTTCAGTTCCCTTCACACTGGCTAATGGAATGGGAAGGAAGTTCAAGACGGTGGACCCTTTAGGTTTCAGACATGGGATTAAAAGAGTCAAAATATGGAAGTTGGAGTGGTGCAGATGACAATTTCTGCTCCAAAAAGCCATGTCGTGACATCATCACCCATCACCACAGTTGAGTGCTCTTTTCGCTCAATTTTTTAAGTGCTCTTTTCACAGCACTTTTCAAAACTTAGCCCCTCGATTCTTATACAAAGTTGGGAAGTAAAACATGGTTATCCCCAACCACAGAGGTTAAGTAGTTGGCCTAAGTTACTCTCTCATTCCAAAGCCCCACCTCATTCCATGACCCTATGCTGTCTCCATCCCAAGACTGGCCTCAGTTATAGGCCCTGAGGGACGGAGGGACTTTAGCTCTCCTACTCTCTCTGAGTGTCGTGACGAAATCGATAATTAATTGGAGAGCCCAGACTCCACTGTTTGGGTTATCAAAAGTTGTTTGCACTTATTTATAGCCACTTGCTATAAAGTTTGAGTCACATCCCTGCTTGTCACCTGTCTCATCCCAAATTTCTCCAATGATGGGGGACTCAGCACCTCCCAAGGCCCACTGACATACTACTTCAGTTTTCAGAAATTCTCCTGTTTCTTTCTCAGAGAAAGAAGTTGGGAATACCCCATCTCTTCTTAAGATATAATTGACATGCAGTACATACAGGTTTAGGGTGGACAGTATAACAATTTGACTTGCATGTATTGTGAAACGATTACTGCTCTAGTTAACATTCATCATCCCATAGAGATACACACACACACACCAAAAAAAAAAAAAAAAAGAAAAGAAAAGAAAAGAAAAAAATTCTCCTTGTGATGAGGACTCCTAGGATCTACTGTCTTAACACTTTTCCTGTGTATCATAGGACAGTGGTAGTTCCAGCCATCATGTTGAACACTACATTCCAAGTATTTATTTATCTTAAAACTGGAAGTTTGTGCCCTTTGGCCACTTTCACCCAATTCCTCCTCCCCCACGCCTCCCCTTCCCCTCTGGTAACCACAAGTCTGATTTCTTCTATGGGTTGAGGAAGGGTTTTTGTTTTAGATTTCACACATACAGTATTTGTCTTCCACTATTTGCCTTATTTCACTTACCATAATGCTCTCAAGGTCCATCTGTGTTGCTGCAAGTGGTAGGATTTCCTCATTTTTAATGGATGAATAATATTCCATCATAATACACACACATACACAACTTCTTTACACATTGATGGACCCTTGTTTCCATATCTTGGCTATTATAAATAATACTGCAATGAACATGGGCTACAGATATCTCTTTTACTTAGTATTTTCATTTCTTCTGGATAAATAAGCAGAAGTGGAATTGCTGTAACATATGGTAGTTCTATTTTTAATATTTTGAGGAACTTCTAGATCTTGTTTCTTTACCTAGGATTAGATTATTTTTCACATGTGTTCTCCAGATGGCCACCAGAGGGCAGTGTGGCTGGGGGTGGGATGGATACAACAATGGGATCTCGAGACCAGGGTTCCAGGCTTTACTCCACTCCTGAACACCTGCCTGCTGCATCTTAGAAACGAGGGTGCAGGCCTGGGCAACCTGGTGCCAGCCTGCTATGGGGGGCTGCAAGGTTGCTCCTAATGCGATCTTCGATGAGATGAGGTCTCATGAGGGAAGCAAAGGGTCCCAGGTGTGAGCTCAAGAAAATTTATTAGCTTTGTAATCTTGGGCATGTCACCTGACCACTTTGAAGTTCGTTTCTTTTAGGGGGACATCTTTGGACCTCGGATGTCATTCAACATCTGGTAGCCCAGGCCTTAGTAAGGTGGTAGAGTGAATGAGGCAAGCAAATGAGGAATGGCCTGCGTCCCGTTGGGGTCCACAGGCTCAGGCACTGATGGCATTTGTGCCCTTCATGACCATGTCCTGTGTCCACACATGTGTTCCTGGTTCAGTCGAATCCTCAAGTAAATGGGCACTCAGGCAGCCAGATGTGTTCTGTTTTCAGTGGGTCCACATCAGTTTTGGAGGAATTCATTGTTAAATTAACTAATTGCAATATTGTCCTGGGTAGCCTGCTCTGAGAGAGTGACAGAGAGACAGAGACAGACAGAGACAGACAGTTGAGAAAGTCAGCAAGTGGGCTGGCTTAGGAGCAACGATGCCATTAAACTGCTTCAATGGCTTTGTGGTATTCATTCACTCAATAAACATTTATTGGGTGCTCTTCTGTGCCAGGCACTAGAATAAGGAGAAGAATGAGACCTGGTATGTGCCCCGTTGCCCTTCCTAGACTATGGAGTGGGCACTTCTGAAGGCAGGCTGTCTCTTTTCCATCATCGCGTGCCCACTCTCTGAAATCCGGCAGACTCCCGATAGTCATGTATTCGGTACACGAATGCAGGACTGATGTCCTCAAGTAGCTGGCAGTCAAATGAAGACAGCAGTGCACCCAGATCACTCTACCATGACTAGGTGGGATGCAGGGGTAGCGTGTGTGGGCACCTCTGGTTCATGGGCTCCTATCCTACAAATAAGGACTGGACCAGTTGCTGTCTGAGGTCCCCTGGCTCTCTGGGAATCATGTCTTCCCTCTGGCTACTTCTCATTCATGGAGCCTACATGATAGTGGAGAGAAGGAAGACCATGACCCTCTGCTGGGTCTATTTACTGTTCTATTCACTCATTCTATAACTACAGATACTTTTCCATTCATGACCTAATAAATGCTCTCATGGTGCTGGGGACAAGTTTTGATACTATCATGTTTCCAATGAAGGAGACTCAGAGATGGAGTTATTGGTCCATGTGGTAGAGCAGGAATTCAAACCCAAGTCTCCCTTGGAGCATGCGGTAGAGGCAGTGGTGGCCTGAGCAGAGCCCATCTGATGTGTCGTCAGTCCAGCTCCTGCCCAGCCCAGCTTCTGCCAGCCCATCTCTGCTCTGGGACTGGAGTTCTGGCTTCCAGACTCTCTGGACAGTGCTCCTACAGAGGGCTGTGCCTCCACTTTCTTGAAAAACTCTCTGGAACACATTCTTTGCCTTTCTCCAGCCCACAGGGGAGCCACGCAGATCAGCAAGAGCACATGTGTCATTGCTGGCGTGGGCCTGAGCAGAAATATAATTTTCTCTCTTTCAGCCCTGTGCCTGGAGCAGGCTGGTGGGCGAGGGCTCAGAACACTCCCGCAGAGGGAAAGGGCCACCGTTCTGGCCCACTCAGATGACAAAGGTTTGAAACACGTTGCTTAGCTGGTGTTTGCTTTTCATTGCAACTGTATTTGAACCTGACTTCTCAGAGAGCTGGGAGATTGTGCCAGAGTGGTTTTTTATTCATGGACAGCAGTCCGCCTCAATGCTGCTGTGTTCTTTGCTGAGAGAAGCAGTTCTGTTGACTGCTCATGAGTGGGAGACACGGGAGCAGCTAGGGTCACGTCAGCCACGCCACCTCTCATGGCACTGTGTGCCCAGGGCAGCAGAGGGGGCTGTCTGCCACCCTGTAGCTGCTGGTCCCCTCCTGTCCCCTATAGCTACTGGCACAAATGCTAGAGCCTTGCAAGTCATATAGTCATAGGGCCACTGGACAGAGAAGATACTGAGGCTGAGGGAGGCTAAGCCCCACCCCAGGTCACAGGCCAGCAGGTGGCCATAGCTTGTAGATGGCTGCCTTCTCCCCCTGCCCTCATCTGGCCCTTCCTCAGAGTGTGTTCATGGAGGGAGAGAGAATTCTCTCTCTTCCTCTCCTCATAAGGTCACTAATCCCATCATGAGGCCCCACCCTCATGATGTCATCTGGACCTAGTCACCTCTCAATGACCCCAACCCAAAATATTATCACATCAGGGGTTAGGGGCTTCAACATAAGAATTTGGGAGGACACAAACACTGTCCCCTTCTGCCCATGAACCCTGGTATGATGACATTGGGTTCTGTGTTCTTTCTTCTGCCATGCCACAGATGGAAGCTATTTCTATGGAAGCAGCCCTTGGGAAAGTAATAGAATCTCACTGGGGTAACATTTCTCAGCAAGAAGGGAAAGGGAGAGTGGGGATAAAAGCAAAATAATTCTCCTAGAGTAACCCAGTACTCACCTGTCACCTTCTCCCCCACCAAAGCTGGGCTAGGGATGAAATAAAAAGTGACTTTTCCTGCAGAAGGACCAGTCCAGGATGTGGCTGAGCTGCCCAGTGACTAAGGTCTGGCAGGAACTGTGGTCAAGGTCCAGGCTGGGGGAGAAGGACCCTTGCCTCTCCTGGCGTCATCCGCCTCCCTCTGAACTGGTTGTCCTAACTCTCTACTGCCCGTGCACTGTTCTGAAAAGGAACTCAGGAGAGGGTCTGGCAGCTGTGGTCCCACTGTGTGACTGTGGGCAAGACGCTGTCCTCTCTGTCCATCCATCTCCCTGTTAGGAAAAGGCCCTCCAGTCAGACCTTGCTCATCCCACATTCCCAAGGAGAGGTGTTTCTCCCTAATACCTGATTAAAACTAGAAGTATACAGCACAGTGTTCTCCAAAGACTGATAGATCAGAGCCTACTACCATCTGTTGAGACCCACCTAGCTGCCAGGTACCTACTGAGGTACCTATTCCTTCTTCCCACATCCCACAAATGCAACTGGGATATAAGGAGGAGGATTGCTGGGTGATTGGAAGGATATGTGTTCTATTTTGGCTTTCTCATGCACTCCCTGTGTGACCTTAAGCAAATGACTTAACCTCTCTGAGCTTCAATATCCTATTTGTAAAAAGAAGAAGAAGGAGAGCCTGGGCTCAGTTGGTTAAGCTTCTAACTCTTGATTTTGGCTCAGATTATGATTTCACAATTCATGAAATTGAACCCCACATTGGGCTCTGCACTGACAACATAGAGCCTGCCTGGGATTCTCTCTCCCTTCTCTTTGTCCCTCCCCACTTGTTCTCTCTCTCTCCCTCTCTGTCTCAAAAATAAATAAATAAACTTAAAAATATATTTAAAAATTTGTTTAAATAAAAAAGAAGGAGGAAAATGAGGAGGGGGAGGGGAAGAGGAAGATCTAGAAAAATGAGATACCATTTGGAAAACACCTACTCACAGTACTAACACAAAGTGGGCACTCAAGAAATATCAGTAGCCTATGCCTTTTTTGGGCCTCAGTTTTCTCATCTGTGAGGTGGGGATAGAATAGGCTTCTGAGGGCAATTGGGAAGATTGAAAGAGAATATGGGAAAGTCTGGTACACTGAGGCTCAGCTAATGTCACTCCTTCCCTTCACAGACTGGGGCCAGCAGCCATGGAGTCCTAAACTTAGGGGAACCCTTTGCAGGCTTTCTGGGTAACGGGCATTTTGAGGGCTGCCCCAGGAGGATGGCCAGTGTAGCATCTCTTTTGCATAGTTGTTTTATTATGTATGGTGATGTTCAACTAAGATACTGAGACACGTATGACAGTTGGTGATGGGTTACTTTAAATTCTTAGCTTATAACATGGGTCAAGTTCATTCTTTCAAAATAGGTGTTCCACCAATTCCTAGTAATTAAAACCCTAGTTCTATGATGTGTGTTCTCAAGGAACACTCCTCAATGACATACAGGAATACCCTACTGGTCCAGAAGCACCAAGTCTTTTTTTTTTTTTTTTTTTTTTACAAATAGTTTATTGTCAAATTAGTTTCCACATAACACTCAGTGTTCATCCCCACAAGTGTCCTCCTCCATGCCCATCCCCCCCGCCCCCCCACATCCATCAGTCCTCAGTTTTTGTCAGCATTCAAGAGTCTCTCATGGTTTGCCTCTCTCCCTTTCCCCCACCATTTCCGCCCTTCTTCTCCCCCTTGTTCCCCCGTCAAGTTCCTCCTAATCCTCCTATACGTGCAAACATATGATATTTGTCCTTCTCTGCCTGACTTATTTCGCTCAGCATAACACCCTCAAGGTCCATCCATGTTGCTACACATGGCCAGATTTCATTCTTTCTCATTGCCATGTAGTATTCCATGGTATAGATAAACCACATCTTCTTGATCCATTCATCTGTTGATGGACACTTAGGCTCTTTCCATGTTTTAGCTATTGTGGAGAGTGCTGCTATGAACATTGGGGTACATGTGCTCCTATGCCTCAGCATTTCTGTATCCCTTGGGTAAATTCCTAGCCGTGCTATTGCTGGGTCATAGGGGAGTTCTATTGTTAGTTTCCTGAGGAACCTCCACACTGTTTTCCAGAGGGGCTGTACCAGTTTACATTCCCACCAACAGTGTAGGAGGGCAGAAGCACCAAGTCTTAAGCTTCATCTGTCAGGCATATTCCCAAGAAATAAGAGAGAGCAAAACTCTTACTGAATGTCCAGATTAAATCCTGCAAACTCCATACACAAAGATGTATGAATACTCCTCCCAGAGGCATGCCAGTGGCTTCCTTGGGACCTGTGGTGTATGACTCCTGGTATAGTATTTTTTAAAATGTTTATTTATTTATTTTTGAGATAGATGGGGTGGGGGGAGAGAGAGAGAGGGAAGGAGAAGGAGTGGGGGAGGGGCAGAGAGAGAGAGAGAGAGAAAGAGAATGAGAGACACACAGAGAGAGAAAGGTAGAGGATCTGAAGTAGGCTTCACTCTGACAAGCACTCAGCCCAATGCCGGGCTTGAACTCATGAGCCTGGAGATCATGACCTGAGCCAAAGTTGGAAGCTTAACTGACTGAGCTACCCAGGTGCCTCATATAGTTTTAAGGTTTTTTATTTAGTATAGTAAAATACACACAACATAAAACTTACCATTTTCACCATTTTTAAATGTACAATCAGTGGCATGAAGCACACTCACAGTGTTGTGCAGCCGTCGCCACCACCCCTCTCCAGGACCTGCCCCTGACCCCCGTCTCCTCCCCTCCCCAGTTCCCAGCAACATACCTTCTACTGTCTGTCTCTATTTACTGTCGGTACCTCGTGCAACTGGAATCTCACAGTATTTGGCCTTTTGTGACTGGCTTATTATCACTTAGCATCATATTCTCCAGGTTCACCCATGTAGCATTTGTCAGAACATTTGTACTTTTTAAGGATGACTAATATCCTATTGTGTGTATAGACCACATTTCATTTACCCATCCACTTCCGGTACAATTTTAACAAGCGTGTCCACTTCCACCGTTGCTGACTCATTCCAAGATGCAGACCAATGGCCCTTTTAGAGTTTACAAAGCACCTTTGTGTATGTGCTCTGTTCATCTCCTACAACCCTGTAAGACATATATTACCCTGAGAGAGGCTAAGTAATTTGCCAAGGTCCTACACTATCAATTAGCAAAAAAACACTCAAACTCTGGTCTAATGTCAAACTCCAAACACCATGTTATTTCTCCTTGAAAGCTCTGTTCTGTTGAATCTGGGCTGTTATTCAAAATAGTGAATCAACTGTGAGGCATAGTCACTGATGGACCTCCTTGGGAGGGGGTAACCTGGGGCGGCTGGGGTTTGGGCCAGGACAAACCCCAGAGTAGTTGGGGTGGGGGCAGGGTGTTCCAGCCTATGATTAATCACTACTCAGAACAGAATATTTCCACAAATATTTAATAACAGGTGCATGGTACCGATGAAAGTCACTGATTGTCACTTATAGGATTAGGTTCTAGTGGGACTTACAGAGATGGAACGGCATCTTAAGAAGAAGACACTGGTGAATCTGTTTTTGGAAATTGAGAATGGAGAACTGGCTAAAAAAATATATATCTTTTTATCTGTCATTCACCAAAAGAAATGATGCAAATATATCTGATTGGGTGAGCTACTCATTCTCACAGTTGGCTCCATGCTCCTAGTATCTGAAGAAGAGGACACAGGATGCCAGGAAGGTGGGGAGAGACAGAAACCCCAACCCCATTAGTGTGTACCGTACACATCTCTCCTGTGTCTGGGACCTCAGCTGCCCACTGGCAAGAGGAGCTACTACCAGAATCATTAGGGAATCATTTGAAAGGTGAAGATAGTTGGGACCCCTGAGCTCGAGGGCTTGGCCTCGACTTGAGTCCCCTTTCAGTCACAAACCACTGACTAGCATTAGGTAAGTTACTTACTTTCTGGTGCAAGAAAAGGGCTCTTGAAGCTTTCACCTTCTATAACTCTCTGGAATATTTATTCCTACTCAATTCTGAAATGTACTAGGCCTGCTCACAATTACAAAACACACAGGAACAGGAAAATTTTTTTAAAAATCTAAAATAGAAACCCAGTTACAAGAGGCCAAAGAATAGATGTGCCAGGTGTCGACATGACTATAACTGCAGTTCAGCACTCAGTTTGTCACTGAGCTTCCCAACAGCCAAGGCAGTAAGGGAAACATGTCATATTCTCTGATCAAAGTGTACTTCAGATTTTTTTTAAGAGAGACATTTTGGCGCTAAATGAAATTACTACCTGATATTATCTCACCTTCATAGCAAAGGTAGAAACAACAGTGGCTGAAATTTTGTTACAGACCTTTTTTCAAATGGGCATTCCTCATTTTGCTCCCTCATAAAATCTAAGGCCAAAAACATTAAATTTTATCCCAGGGAAATCATTCCCATGGCCAAAATAATATACTCTCTCTATGTTATCTGATTTAAAACTGAGGCACAATAAAGGAATGGATAATCCACCTTGATGAGGAATGACACTGAGATTCTACATGAATGAACAGTTAACATTAGATGTCTCCATGAGTTTGGAGCATTTCTGGGACCTGGTTATTTCATGTTTAAATCTTCTGGGGAGGGTCTGTTGTGTTGCTAATTTGAGACTTTGTGCCTTGGCATCTATGACAGCGCCAGGCACCTGGTGAGGGTACCCAATGAACATTTGTGAAGTCATATGTTAGTTTCCAGACACGGAGAATTCAGGCCACAAAGGACCTGAGAAAATGTTTGGTCCAGTGCCTTCATTTTACAGATGTGGAATCTAAGGCCCAGAGGGCTGTCGCAATCTGCCCATGATCACAAAGGGTGGTGGTGGGTTTGGGTTTAGTACACAGTCTCTGTCCCTGGGCCACCACTCAGCACTGTGTTGCTGCCAAGGCCTGGTGCCCTGACCTTATAGGACGGAGGATGCATTTACAGAATGTATGGAAGTTGTCTGTCTCTCCCCTGTCTAGAGAGAAGCATATGGGAAGGTGGGGTGTAGTATGTAGCACAGAACACGGAGAAGAGCCAAGGTGTCTGACCAAAGTCAGACAGCTCACTTCTACCACCTGAGCCCAAAGGGCATTGACAGTGAGACTGAACCAAGCTGTTTGTGACCCCTGACTCTCTGTGGTGAGCATTTAGGGTCTGACATGCATTTTCACCTGAGCGGGGCCACCTTAGGGGGCTCTCTGGGCACCTAGGGTTGGCATGGCATTCTCCTAAAGAACCCAGGCAGGAATCGAGGGAAACATTTGCCTGCTCCCCGCATACAGCTGAGAAGCTGAACAGTGGTTATGAACAAAGGCCACAGGAAGCACCCCATCTTTGGCTGAACTGCAGATAAACTGTCCCAGTCGGATGAGAGTCAGGCTTGGTATGAACCTCTGTGGGGAGCACGCCACCTGCATAGTCAGCGTCTAGTGGCCCCTGGGCAGGAGTCTAAGGCTGAGTCTGTGACCTCACTTGAACTCAGCCCTCAGTGAAAGGATGGGCGGTGCTTCTGTTTCACCTCAATGGCCCTTCATACTCAGAGTGCTATTAAGTTCTTGTCTCAAGGCCGAATTGCAGTTCCTTTGGCCTTTTATAATCACACCCACCCAGCCCTTAACTCTGCTGTTGCACTTCCTTTCGGGCTAAGTGCACATTTTCTATTTCCTCTAATGCTGTGAATTCTGGACAGGGATGCTTGTGTGCAGTTAAGGACCCACGTTTATCTTTTTTTTTTTTTTAATTTTTAGATTTTATTTTTATTTATTGTTTTATTTTAGAGAGAGAGCACAGGAGAGAGGCAGAGGGGTAGAGAGAGAGAGGGAGACACAGAATCTGAAGCAGGTTCCAGGCTCTGAGCTGTCAGCACAGAGCCCGATATGGGGCTTGAACTCACAAACCATGAGATCATGACCTGAGCAGAAGTCAGAGGCTTAACTGACTGAGCCACCGAGGCATCCCAAGAAAGAGAATCTTAATGAAGCAGACTCCACGGCCAGCGTGGAGCCTGACATGGGGCTCGATCCCACATCCTTGGGATCCTGACCTGAGCCCAAATCAATAGTCTGACACTTAACCGACTGAGCCACCCAGGAGCTTGGGGACCCACATTTATCTTGTCCTGCTTGTTTCATAGGAAGACCTTTCACCTGTTAATTTATATGATCCAACCCATCGTCTTCATTAAACCTATTCTTAAACCATTGTTTTCACTGAGCCTCTTCAGATACCACTAGGTTACATCTCCAGCGAGGCCCAGCTGGGTTTGAGAAAATAAGACCGTGATTTCTTATGAGTCCACACAGTTTCTAAGAACCGACAGTTCCCGAGTGTTACTGGGGCGTACAGTACACTGAGTACACTGAGACTCAGAGAGGACGAATGCCTTGTTCATAGGTTGTACAAAGTAGGTATGGGTGGGAGGGGTCTCTAGATCAGTGAGTGGACCGTAAGCTTCATTATGCAGACCAACCACCTAGAGATCAGGTTGAAGTGTAAATTCTGGCTCTACAGACTAGAGCCTGAGCCTCTGCACCTCCAAGCAGCTCCTGGGTGATCCTCAAGCTGCTGATCCTGAGATCACACTGTGCAGTGGGGCTCTAGGCCAGACGTCCTTGGGCTTCAGCGCGTTATGATTATCCGGGGAGCTTTAAACATAGGGAGGCCTGCACACCACGGCCAGAGGTTGGAGTGCAGCTAAGCACTCAGAGTGTTTCTCAAAGGTCCAAACGCTCTGGCCCAGCCCAGCTCTTCTCAGACACGAGTGTGAGAATCCCCTCAGCTTCCCCTGGAGCCCATGCTAAAACCCAGACTCCCGGGCCCTGCTCCTAGAGATTCTATTCCTGAGAGCTGATTTCAGGGCCTAAGAACTTGCATTCTTTCAAATGTCCAAGCCATGCTGGCCCTGCAGCTTGGGCCAGCAGGTAAGCTTGATGCCCTTGAGGAAGCCTCATATTTGGGATGTTGAAGATCATTCTTTGGTTCCCAGAGAACCCGGCAGCCTGCTACTGGGTGTGAGCCAGTACCATGAGGAAGTCGGAAGTGCCTTTACTCGGCCCAGAGCAGATGCATCACAAGCTTCTCTCCACTGTGTGAATGGTAGGAAGGAGCAACATCTGTTAAATCATTCTCACTTTCATGTTTTGTGCCGAGTAAGAGTTAAATTGCCAAATCCTGTCAGACAGCCGTCTGTTGCCCCGGCAACACCCTGCAGCTGCTGGAAAGAGAGAGAGTGCTTTCATGCACCAAGCCTTCAACCCCTCCCACCCTTCAAGTCTCAAGTGAGCTGTTTGCTGTCTTGGTTTTCCTTCTGGAAAGAGAGTAATCTGGAACTGCTCCCCCAGGACCCCTAAGTGCCTGAGATTACCATGTAAAATGACCAGAAAGTCAGAGCGTTGCCACATTCTCGCATTCCTCCTACCTGCGTTCATGTAGCGAATTATCCTGTGTGCACTAGGCAAGGTGCCAGCCGGCAACAGAGGGCCAGCTGCCTCCAGGCAACCCCTCCTGTAGGTATGTCTACAGGCCCTCAGACCCTCAGGAGACCAGAGCTCAGGGGAAGCCCGGCCTTCCATTTAGCTCTGTTTGCTCTATGGTGAGCAGACCGAGCAGACGGAGGGATTTTGCTTGACCCAGAGCCATGCCCACCAGGAAATACCCATGAGTGGCATTTGACCAGCCCTTTCAAGGAAGAGGAAGGGAAGGGAAGGAGATCTAGAACAGAGCTTGGTTGCTTATGGAAGAGGGTTGGAAAAATGTTGCGGTGCTGTGGACTTCAGGTCTTGCAGATCCTGGAGTGCAGATCAGGGAAACTGAGTCAGGAAGCACCTCCCACAGAGGTAGGCCCTGTGCAGGGAAAAGGGCTTTAGGGAATGCTGCTGACCTTAGCCCAGGCTCATCCCCTTGGCATCAGGAGCAGGTCTGGCAAGATGGACCCCAAGCGGCAGCTGCTGGAGAGACGGAGAAGATAATGGACCCCTGCGCTGGCCAGAGCCAGGGCCAGCTCCAGCATGGGCAGAGAGCATCTTGTGCGTGGAGGTCACAGTGACAGGCAGATGCAGATTGTTGGAGACTTTTGGAGGTGATTCCTAGGATTTCCTTTTGTTTTCAAGACCGGGGCGCTGTTGCCTGTATGCCTTATGAGGGCTGAGTTGTGATCTCCCCTGGTAGAACGGCCAGGGTCTGATTCCCCACATGTCCCAGGTGACCTGGGTTGCACTTTCGGAGTAGTGTGTGTCATGATTGTTCTCATGCCCTGAATGTGAGGTATCAGGGGCCTGCAAGTTGGAGCCATCGAGCCACCTGTGATTTTGAACCTCCAGGTCTGAGTTCCAGCCCTGAGTGAGGCTCAGTGTCAGCAGGACGGGCCCTGAGGGGATCAGTGTGCTTCAGTCTAGCAGAGCTGAAAAGACCCGTGTCCTGGAAGCCCCAGGAGGGCGTGGGGTGCAGGGTTTACAGAATCAGCCACCTTTTTGTCCCACAATCACCTCTCCATGCAAGGTGTTCCCTGGGATACATAAAGCCTGCAAGCAGTCCTTATGTATGGGGGAGAGGTGGGGTGGGGGAGTAAACATAGGCCAGGAGACCCAGGAGAGTATTCTCGGAGTTCACAGACCCCCGAGTGGTACCCAGGGCTAATGGTCAGTGAGGGGTCAGGGCCCCTTCCCACCTGTGGACTCTGGATGGCTGGCAATGCCCCGCCAGGGGTACCCTTCTGCACACACTGAGCTCTCCTATTACTGCCAGTGAATTCTGCAGCCACAGACATTGGGGGTGGGGGGTGTGCACGTATCTGTTGAATCTTTATTCTGTGCCCTAGATGGTCTACACGTTCCTCACAGCTACCTTCTGAGGTGGGGATTATGCCACCCATTTTAGAGACACGGACATGAACGTTTAGACAGAGGTTCACTAACTTGCCCAGTGGCACATGGCTATGAGCTGGGATTTGCATCCAGGACTGACCCCATGTTTATGCTCTGCTCTCTTCATTTGTTGACTCAATAAATGCTTATTAAGGGACTCCTTTGTTCTAGACTCTGTTTTAGGCCCTAGGGATTCACACTGAGCCAAAAGCCTTGCCCTCATGATGGGATCATTCTAGTGAAAGCAGACAGGTGATAAACAAGTGTCTAAACAAAATGGTATAAGGAAGTTGAGACAATAAGAATAGCTTGGAGAAAAATAAAGGAGAGAAGGGAGGAGGAGCATTCAGGAGGAGGGCTGAGCTTTTAAACGGTGGTCAGGAAAGGCCTTGCTAATAAACAGAGGAAAAGAGTATTCCAGGTAGAGGATACAGTCAGTGCAAAGGCCCTGAGGCAGAGGCAGGCCTGAAATGGCTGAGGGCCACCTGTGTGGCTGGAGCCACGAGTGAGGGGGACAGGGATGAGGGTCAGGGAGGGAGCAAGGGGCTATTGTTAAGACCTTGGCTGTGGCTCTGAGTGAGCTGGTGGCCACTGGAGGGGCTGAGCAGTGTAGCGGTGGCTGTATTGAGTACTGAGTCTACTGACTGTAGGGGCCCAGGGTGGTTGTAGGCAGACTACTGAGGATCCTCAGGGTCAAAGAACAATCAATACTTGGAAATTCAGAGAGGGGTCCAAACTGAGATCCTCAGTAGCTTTCAAAACAGATGAACCAGGATATCAGCCTAAAAATGGAGCAGGAGAGATAAGAGACCTTGGACTTAAACCCCCTCCCAAGTTCCAAAGATGCAAAACATGAAAGATAAACAAAAATTCAATTGCATCTTTTAGAGGAAATTCTCCCTGGACCACAACTCTGGAAGGAGGCAGTTAAGTCCTCCGTCTCTCAGAGAGCCTAGGGATGCCCCTCTCGGGGTTTGCTACAGTTGGATTCCAAGCCCCACAGCGGCAAATTGGGCCTCAGGTTGGGGGCCTCAGAAGCACTGCATGATTCTGTCTCCCAAAGCTGGTCACAGAACTAAGTTGTATAATGCTTTAATAGCACCTCCATTGTATGATAATATTATGCTTCAGAAAGAAGCATTTAAGCCTACTTACGGTTTGCATTTTCTTACCTCTTAAAAAAGATTGAAAATAAGTCCCCTCTGTGTTCTCAGGACACACCCCCTCCTCCCCGCTCTGGCCTCCACCCCTACCCCCCGGGAAAGTCCAGATTAGGCCAAGGCTTCCTTCACCGTACTTCAAAGAACAGCCTGCAGTGAGATCAGCATTTTAAGGGAGAAGGCACTTAATGCTCTCCCCCTGAATAAAAGGTATAGGTTTTACTCTGAAATAGGTGGTGTATAATAAGACATGCATTTGTGGTTGATGAATACAACATGGCCCCGTTTTTATTGTTAATGAAATAAAATTCTCGTGGCCCTCAGCATGGTGAAAGTTTCTGGCCTCGCTCACTGGCCTTTCTTCTCATGAAGTCCTCTACTACAGCAGGTCACAGGGGAGTTGTGGGGAAACAAAGTGACCATGGCCCATATATAAAAAGGTAAAAAGAAGCAAACCAGAGTGCACATTTCTGTTTTCCACATTCTGGGCCCCGGTTGCCACCCTCTGGGGCCCACGTGCAGTTCTGCCTGGATGACGCTGGCAAGTGCTGACGGCAAGCTCGAGCCATATTTGTCCTCCATCTGGGCGGGCCCACACGAATGAGATTCTGCCTGAAGGGACAGTCTTCAAATTCTCTTGGACTCCTTCCTTCCTTCATCAGATGTTGACAGTGTCTTGCTCTAAATGTCAAGCCGGTGTCCTCATTCTGGCTTCCCATGAGTCCCCTCCCCAATTCCTGTTTCTGCCACCAGCTCCCAGCTAGTCAGTGACAAAATCATGCAGCTTCCTGTCTAAAAGCCAATCTGCACCACTGACATCTCTCCACCTCACAGCTCCCACAGTCATTCTGGCCACCACCCTCCCTTGTCTGGAATATTGCCAGTAGCTGACCGCGGCCTCCCAGCTTCCCAGCTTGATGGCACACGAGCCAGTGTGATCTTCTTAACTGGCAAATTGGACCATGTGCCACTCCACTGTTTAAATCTTCTCCGTGGCTTCCACGTGTACTTTGAGAAAAACCAACTTCTTCTGCGGGCTCCTGCGCTCATCTCTGCTTTTCTCTCTGACCTTGTGTTATGTCATTTGTTGTCCCTTGCTCATCGTGCCTCAGCCATTCTGACCTTTCCTCTGGTCCCCCAGGCACCCGGACCCTCACCCTTCCCTCTGCCTTGAGTATTCTTACCCTGGATCTCTGCATGCCTGGCTTCTAGTCCTTCAGTTCTCAGGATAAATGTTCCTTCCTCAGAGAGAACTCACTGACCCGTCAGTGCAGCCTGGCCATGCCCTGGCTGTCCCTTATAATGTCATCCTGCTTTTGCTTTCTTTCTTTTAAGTGTATTTGTTTATTCTGAGAGAAAGAGAGAGAGCAGGAGAGGGGCAGAGACGGGGCGGGGGGGGGGGAGAGAGAGAGAGAGAGAGAGAGAGAGAATCCCTAGCAGGCTCCACGCTGTCAGCACAGAGCCCAATGTGGGGCTCGATCTCATGAACTGTGAGATCATGACCTGAGCCAAAATCAAGAGTTAGATGCTTAACCAACTGAGCCACCCAGGTGCCCCCAGTTTTGCTTTCTTGATGGCACTGCTGCTTAGCTTACATGTTTCTTCCCTGCCCATCTCTAGAATACCAACTCTATCCCAAGCTCCTAGAACAATTCCTACCACACAGTAGGCCCTTAAGTAATCCTTCTTTGAGGGACTGAGTGGATGAGTAGATGAGGCAGTGAGAGAATAAATGAAAATTCAGGCTTTGGGACCTTGAGGCAATTGGTTTTGGTGTCAGACTTGGGGTTCCCATTCTCTATGTCTTTTGGCAAATACTTTTACATCTCCGAGCCTCTGTTACCTTATCTGTAACTTGAGAATAACCCTCTCTTGCTGGACTGTGCTGTGGGTCAAATAAGATAACTATGCATAAGTGACTGACCAACAGTGGAAATGTGATGAGTTTTCATTTTCTTCCTCTCTAGTGGACACCCGGCATTATTCCCTGATAAAAGGGAAGGCCTCCCTGTCACTTCAGCCAAGGCCTCTCTTGCCTCAGGATTCCTTCCCCTGGGGGCTGATGCTGTCAAGGTAATACCTCTAACACTGCCTGGTATTCATGGGTTAATGGGCTTGAGGGTTCCCTCGACATTCCAGAGGCGACTGTACCTGAGCCAACCTGCCAAGGAAGAGGCATTCCTGAGGCAGTCAGCACTCTGGGGCAGGTTGAAGTTGGGGCCAGGACTTGTGAGAGTCAAGCAAGGTCCGAGGGCACCAATGTGAAGAGGCTCTGACTTTCAGGGTTAGGTAAGCATCGGACCTCACCTGAGAGCGAGTGCACCTTAAATTCTGCACTATCTGCTCCTCAGGTCTTCACCTTAGTCCTTCACTGATCGTGGAAGCTCATGTTTGGAAGAGACACTGAGAACCACTACCCACCCATTCTCGGATTCCTCCCAGAGCCACAGGAACACAGAGAAAAGGGCCCAATGTAGTGTCCAGCTTCATATGTGGTTGATTCCTCTGCCTCTTCCTCCTGTCTTTTCTGATACAGGCTGTGATAGACTGAATGCGTGTATTCTTCCTCCCCCAAACTCATGTGTCAAAGCCCAGTGTGATGGTATTTGGAGATGGCAGTGCTTTGGTAGGTAATTAGGGTGAGGTGAGGCCATGACGGTGGGGACCCCATGATGAGATTGTGTCCTTAGAAGAAGAGGCCAGAGCTCTCTCTCCACCATGTAAGAATGAAGCAAGAAGCTCACCATCTATAAGCCAGGAAGAGAGCTCTCACCACAAGCTAAATCTGCCAGTGACTTCATCACGGACTTCCAGTTTCTAAGACAGTGAGGAATAAATGTCTATGTGTTTTGTAAGCCACTGAACGTACCATATTTGTTACAGCAACTAGAACTGACTAATACAGTAGGCAAAACCAATATCCCTAGAACATCTGCCCATCGCTCCTATCTCCTCTCACCCTTCGGGACCTCAAAAAACAAGTGTAGCCCCTTTCTGTGTGGCAGCAGGGAGGCCCCTGCCCCTCTCTCATTTCTGTGGTCTCCATACCAGGCTCACCTGGCAGCAGGGAAAGGAAAATTACTAGAGAATGCCCATTGGTCATCTTGGAGAGCAGGGAAAACCATGCAAACCATCATTATCTCTGTGTGAGCCCATGTCTGGGGAAGCTACATAGCAAGCAGATACCCAGTGTGACTCGGAAGAGGTGGTGGAACTCAGGGGATCAGTGCTCCACTTCTGGCTGCACGAGCCCTGGAGAGATGTGTGCTGCAGTCGCCAGGACACCAGGACCTTTGGGCCCCCTTCTTAGGTTTAATGTTTTCCCACTGAAGTGCAGATGTAGCTTTCCCATAAAAGGAGGAACCCATCCCCCAAAGAAGCAGTGAGGCTCCCAGGACTTGCTGCCCACGTGGGATCAAGGCTAGATAATGAGAATGATCCCTCCTAATGCATCCTTCTGTTTTATCTCCTGAGGCTCTCAGACTCTCAATGTCACTTTCTCAGTAGAGTTCCTCATTCTTCTACAGGACAGAGAAGAAGGAATGAGTCACTCCATTGAAAGATGAGAAATTGCAGGTACAAATGGGCACTACCTTTGTCAGCCAGGCCTGCTTCTCCAACTGGAAAAGGAGACGGTTGGCTTGCGTGGTGGCCCAGGCCTTTCCACCCCCAGCTTCTATGTTCTACCCTGACAGAAGCAGGCACACTCCTTCCCAGGCGACAAAAGCCTCCTAAACTGCCTTCCTTGCTAGTGGGTGTTCACAACTCAGGATGACCCCTGCCCAGAATAAATGGGCCCTCCTGGGAGAATGGCATCACCCACCGAGCAGCTCATTGTCACTTTTGATTTAACCAAATGAAGCACAGTGAAAACCAAGATGAACGTCCTAATCACATAATTACATTAGTGCCGGCTCCAAAGAGTCAGCAGGCTCCCCGAGTCCTAGGGTTCGGTCCTCTGTTTCCCAGGCTTCTCACAGATGGTACATATAGAACATTCCTTTTCCAGATGACTTGTTTTGGTTATCATCCAGACAGAGAGCTGAACCTCATAGAAGGCTGTACAGAGTTCATTAGGGACTATTTTGAGATTTACGGATTATATAAACAGCAGTAAGAGCCATTGAGACCTTCTAGCCTGACATAAATAAGGGAAACTGAGGACCCAAAAAGGGCAAGTGACTTACCCTAAGTCACACAGCACATCCTTGGAACAACACACTTTCCAAATCACTGTGGGTTTCTTCTTTTTGTTTTGTTTTAGTACATTTAGAAAATGTCAGTGTTTAATTACAAATCTAACTATAATTCACTAGTTTTTTTAAAGAGTTAAAAAAAATCAGTAAAAAAAACAAAGAAAAAGAAGATTAGGATGATTCTAAGATTAGGTATACCTATTGGCTCTTATTTGGTTTCATTCAAGTTCCTGCATCAAAAAAACTGAATTCTGGTCAGCATGGATTTCCCCAGGCCCCAGTTTGGCTGGTTCTGAGGAGGGAAGGGGTGGCCCATCCTGGGATGAGGTGAAGGTCCCTGTTGGCAGGACTGGATGGCCAGAGAGGCTTGAGAACACACTGTATGAGTGAGACTGGGCATCAGAGCAGGGAGTCAGCGACTCTTGGCAGGTGAGGTCTCCATCTGTCCTGTACTCCCTCTTATTTTTTTCTTCCTGTGACTGTAGCATCAATATCCCAGGGTCTGCCTGTCTGTCTCCTGGGGGGCTGCCAAACGTTGACAATCTCCCCATCCCTGGGGGTCTGTCACTGTCAAGAGAAGTAAGTGGAGTGGGGGGCACACAGTGGACCTCATGTCTGCTTTCCAAAGCTCCCTCCAGACATGAGGTGCCCCACTGAGTGGAAAGACCTGTAAAGAGAGAATTGGTTCCTCTGATGGAGATGCAGATGTGAGAGAGGACTCACTTGTATCTGAGAAGCTGAAGGCAGTTTAATTCCAAATTCTAGTCCAGTCTCTCCCCAGTAGCCACTGGGGTGGGGTGGGTGTGGGTGGGTAGGGCAGAGGGACCAGCCAACCATTTTGCTGTTCTAATTGGCTGTGTTCTCTGTGAAGTCAGTGGTTCGGCCTTCTTTTTTCTTTGGTGCCTGCTGAGTTTCTCATGGAATGTCCGGTGTGGCTGCACACTCTTGATTCCCTGGAGCTTACTGGGTTCCCCTTGTGCCTTGAGTGTCCCTCCCTGCTGATAATCGGCCAGGGTCTCAAGTCAGTCAGGGTGAGAGCTCTTTAACCTCTCCGACCTCGGCATGAGCTCTGTGTTTACTTGGGGGCTTTCTCAGAGTGTGGGGCAGGCTTTTAGTTTCCACTTTGTAGGAAGGATGGGACTGGTGCCCCAGGACAGAGAAGATAGGCCTGAGATGGGGCTAGAGATATGGCAAGCCACTAGCATCCACCCCCACTGTCCACCTGCTGGTGTATCTCAGGCTGGGCTAAAATAGAGGGAAACAAAGCCAAGGAGGTGACCACTGAGATGAGGAAGATAATCTAGTCCTTGGGCCTGTGTCTTTGCAATTTGTAATTAACCAAGTGGCCCCTGCTCTCCTTTCTGCACCCTACTTGCAACATCTGGCCCCAGAAGAGGACCTGCAAGGGAACACAGCAGATGGCAGAAAAAACACAGGCCAGGAGCCAGGACACTGGGGACAAATCACAGTGAGACACATCTCTCATGGGCCTCAGTTTTCTTCATCTGTAAAAGAAGGAGTTAGATTCCTTCCCATTCTACCACTAACTTCCTGTTAGTTTTGCAAAGCAACAGGATGTGTTACCTCATTTGGCTTAAGTCAAAGGAATGACTATGACAGCAGGAAAGGGATTGAAGCTTGAACTTCTGGGTTCAGAACCCCTTCACCCACACTCTGCACCCCACCTCATCTCCTTGCCAGATGGGCACCAGGCCTGGCACTTATGGGGCAACTGTTTACTAAATGAATAAATGGAGGCTCCCTTTCTACATGGATGGTCCTAGGACTGTTATTTTGTGACAACTTCCATAACTAAATACCACAGACTGGGTGCCTCAAACAATAGAAACTCATTTTCTCACAGTTATGGAGGCTGAAAGTCTGAGAAGAAGGTTTCATCAGGGTTGGTTTCTGGTGGGGCCTCTTTTACTGGTTTGTAGATGGCTGCCTTCTCCCTGAGTCCTCACATGGCCTTCTTTCCTGTGTGTGCATGGAGGGAGAGAGATCTCTAGTCTCTCTCTCTCTCTCTCTCTCTGTCTCTCTCTCTCTCTTCTTATAAGGAAACCAGTCCTATTGGGTCAGGGCCTCACCCTCATGATCTCAACCTTAATTACCTCCTCAAAGACCTTACCCCCTACAGTCACAGTGGGGTTAGGACTTCAACATATGAATTTGATTGGGGACACAATTCAGCCCATAGAGGACTCCTGAGTAGCCATTTCTGGGAGTGACTTCCCCATAAACAGGATGACTTAATATTCCAGGATGACTGTGATGGATGAAGCCAGGGGTGATGTTGGAGAACCCAAGAAGACCAGCCTGTCCAGCAGTGCACGACCTTAAATGTCTCCATGGGTGAAATTCACTGAGTCCAACCCTCACAGCCTTCAGTGTCCTCATCTGTAAAAGAGGAATAATAATACTTATTTCATCTACATCATTGTCTCAAGGGAAACAATAAATGGGGAAGTGCACTGAGTTGTATACATTGGTTACTCTGTCTGGTTTTAGGAGAGGTGTGTCTTTTGGTCCAAGGATGGATTTTTGGGGTTGGTCAGACAGACTTCTCTACATAAAGGAGATGTGTGAGAGTAAGCAAAGCCAGTCTTTCTTAAAGAAGAAAGGAGGGTGGGATCCACTCTACAATGGGAGCCCATTGCGTTGTCTGAAACATAGCTACCAGGACCCATCATTCCTTTTATTCCAAACATTTATCTCCTCTTTTTGGAGAGATAATACCTTAAGACATTATCGTCTTAGTGTGAATTAGCCTAATCATTTTTTCTCCTCCGTGACAGGAAGGATTTGAGGGGCATGTGAGTCCTGACCATGTGGGAAGAGGGCAGGGCCAGGATGGGCAGGTGGGTTCCCGGCTGGTCCCTGGGGGTTCCTGCAGGGGTGGGAGGAAGCTTGCTAAGCTGTCAGTTGGGCAATCTGGGCAGCAATAATTCACCAAAAGCTGCCTGAAGACTAGCTTGATCACTGAGTGACTTTTCTAGTACTTTCCATGGGGCAACCTACAGTCTCATTTATCCACTG
This sequence comes from Hyaena hyaena, assembly GCF_003009895.1. Taxonomy (NCBI): domain Eukaryota; kingdom Metazoa; phylum Chordata; class Mammalia; order Carnivora; family Hyaenidae; genus Hyaena; species Hyaena hyaena. Next base: position 121,694 of record NW_024081803.1, on the reverse strand, counting down.
ATTTAGTCTCTACTTATTCCTTCTTCCCTCTCTCCTTTCCTTCTCCCTCCCTCCATTCTTTCATTCCTTCCTCCCTCTCTTCCTTCCTTTCTCCTTCCTCCTTCCTTCTTTCCTCCTTCCTTCCTTCCTCCTTCCTTCCTTCTTTCCTTCCTTCCTTCCTTCCTTCCTTCCTCCCTTCTTCCTTTCCTCCCTCCCTCCCTCCCTCCCATCTCAGAAAGTAGCTGAGTATGACCATGAACCCGGCCTTGTGTGGACAAGTCCTGCTCCAGGAGCTCATGATCTTATAAAAAAGGCCAAAGGAAACACAAAACACAGAACACAAAACTAAGACTATCTTATAGTGCACTGAGTGCCGTAGTGACAGGTGCTAGGGAAGAAGGGGAATGGGAGAAGGGCACCACACTCTCCTCCAGGGGAGTGGAGATGGTGGAAGGAGTCAAAGTAAATTCCCAGAACCAATAGTTGGGCTGGGTCTTGGATAATGAGGGATTAATCAGTTGAAGGGAAAGGGGCATCTCTGGAGTCTGAAGAGTCTGAACAAAAGGAGTGAGGGATGGTTTGGCTTAGGATGTGTTGAGGGGGGAATGTCTTGGGACACACAGGAGGGAGGGGAGAGGCAGGTGGCTCATGAGTCAGCAGCCCCACTTCCTGCCTGGAGCAGAGGAAGTGTCAGCCACCCCAGTCCTGACCTTCTTGCTGAGTGGGCCTATTGTTCATAGACAGATGTGACTTCAGGGCCAGGCTCTGTTCAGTAGGGCTCTCTGCAGGGGTGACAGCAGCTAGGAGGTGGCTGCATCCAGCACTGGGGAGTCCCAGGCAGTGTTAATCCAATGAAAGCTGCTGACTAACAGCTCAGGGAGACTAGATCCCAAATGAGGGAGACTGCAGGGATGACTCAGTCACCCATTCAGCCAGTGTCAGCCAACGCTTGCCATGTGCCTGCTAGAGTCTGGGCTGTCTGTATCAGGGTCGCAAGGATGGGAAATGGGGACATTAGCCTCCTGGAGCTTACAGTTTCAGGATGGAGACAAACTCCAGGGATACTACTAGACAGAAAGTGATGTACAGTACAGTGAGAACAGTGACCCTATGCAGTCCTGGTCCTGGACTTGCTTCCTGGGGAGTAAGGTTAGGCCCCTTTCCCTCTGAGGAGGACCAGGGATCTGTGTAGGGCCTGGCCCAGCATCATGGCCTCCACCCTCTTGGCCAGGAGCCAAAGGAATCACCACATGGCCACTGTGTCAGTATTTTGACAAGGCAACTTCACACTGAAATGAACATGCAGCACTACAGGGAAGCAGGAAGTGGCCAGTGTGGGCAGAAGAGACCAGGATCTGTAGATCTGGATCTCATCCTGCCTCTCTCACAGTGAACCTCAGCCTCTTTATGCCCCAGATGTTTCTCTATAAAAGGGGAGGCCAAGATGGGTTCATTCCCATATTTCTGGCATCACCATGGGTATCTGAGCCACATGGCTCAGGTTCACCTCCCAACTCTGCCACTTACCACCTGTGTGGCCTTAGGCAAGTTACATGACTTCCTTGTGCCTCAGTTTCTTCATCTGCAAAATGAGACCATGATAGAGCCTACCTCACAGGTCATGTTAATTCAGTTAATGTACACAACACACTTAGGCTCTGAACTCCTGAACTCCATATATGTTAGAAGGAAGAGAGAAAAAGAGGGAGGAAGAGCAAGAAAGAGAGAGAGAATCCTGAAAAAGAATAACAAAACTGGAGCAATTATACTTTGTCTTCCCACCTTACTATAAGCTGTAGTAAGCAAGACAGTATGGTGCTATCATGAAGATAGACATGTGAGTCAAGGGAACAGAATTGTCTAGAAATACACCTTATATTTATGGACAATTGATGTTTGTCAAGAGTGCTGAGACAATTAAATGGGCGAAAGAACAGTCTTTTCAGCAAACGGTGCTGGGACAACTGACTATTCACATGCAAAAGAATAAAGCTGGGCTCTTGCCTTACATCTTACATAAAACTTATCCAGCATGGATCATAGACCTAAATGTAAGAGCCAGAAGTATAAAAACTCTTAGAAGAAAATACAGGAGTAAACCTTCATGACCTGGGTTAGGCAAAAGCATTCTTCTTTTTTTTTTTTAAAGTTTATTTCTTTATTTTGAGAGAGAGAAAAAGAGCATGAGGAGGGGAAGGGCAGAGAAAGAATGAGAGAGAGAGAATCCCAAGCAGGGCTCCACACCATCAGTGTGGAGCCTGACGTGGGGCTCAAATTCACAAACTCTGAGATCATGACCTGAGCCCAAAACAAGAGTCAGACATTTAACCAACTGAGCCTCCCAGGCACCCTTAGGCAAAGTATCCTTAGGTATGACACCAAAACAATAAGCAACAAATGAAAAAAATTGACAAGTTGGACTTTACCAAAATTAAAAACCTTGGTGCTTCGAAGAATATCATCAAGAAAATGAAAAGACAGACTATTGAATGGGAGAAATATCTGCAAATTGCATATCTAGTAAGGAACTGGTATCTAGGATATATAGTATACAGAGTCCTGAGAAGTCGAAGGACTTGTCTTAAGGTTGCAGAGAGACATGGGGACAAAGATCAGAAAGAAACAACGAGTAGTTACTGCTGTTATTTGAGACTAAAACCAAGGTCTTCCTGATGAGCCCCAGGTAATCGCACCACCTCTCATGCCTGCCCAGCCTCTAGACCCCCGGAGGGGAAGGCGTCTGCTGCTGCTCCACTAGCCATTCCCTTCCTTGGGCTGAGGACTAGGCGCTCCTTCTGCACGAGTCAGCGCCTCACTCCACGCAGGTCTGGGGTTCTCCCCATCAGGTCTGCTGCCCCCGCCCCCTCTGGGTGCGCATGCGTGCACACACGCACACAGGCGCACAAGCGCTTCTCCATCTTCCTCCCTTTAACTGCTTTTTTTTGCCTGCAGCACTTATCACCCTGGAGAATGATGTTAGTTATTTGCTCCTTTGTGGGTTTTTTTTGTTTTTTTGTTTTTTGTTTTGTTTTTTTGTTTTTTTGTTTTTTGTCTGCCTGCACCTGGAACAGGAGGTTCAAAGGCGGGTGGGGCTGGGGATAGGATGCCATGTTGGTCCAGGAACTGGCCCAGGGTAGCTTCTCCTGGGGAAGCGGGATGAGTGAATGCCCCCACCTCGGCACTTCACAGTTTTGCAAGTGCCTTCACAGAGAGACCATGGAGCACACTGCTGAGATTCTAGGGTTCACAATCAGTCTTGGGTGTGGGTCCCAGCTCCCCCATCCTTGCCCTGTGACCTTGGGCAAGTAAAATACCATCTCAGGTTGCTCATGTGTAAAAAGGCACGGTAATAATATCTGCCTGATGAGACAGCCGTCAGGGTTAAATAAGATGGCACTTGAGAAACTTCTAGCAAACTGCCTACCTCATAGAAAACGTCAACAATTACTCACAGGAAAGGGATAGTGTGGCCAGTGAGTGAAGAGTCTGTGGTGCTGGCCAACTGTATCATATGCTGCTGCCATCTCAGATTCTATTCCGAATGTGCTGAGGTATGAATGAATGAATTATTAAGCATTCTCTGTCTGATGGAGGAGACAAGGCTCTTTCTGTTCTTGTTATGTGTTCTTAGACGAAGATCCTTGTACGGACACATCATTTTCTTTACCTGCACCTGCAAGATGTTAAAAGAGAATCCACCAGTGATCCGTATCCTCATTTTATGGATGAAGTGACTGTTGATGTGATTCTGGCCGTCTCTGGACTGGTCAGCGCGAACGACAGAAAAGGCCTGCACTCATGATTCCTCGTGCGGCTGTTCTCTGCCTTGCCAAGGACTGAGTGTATAGGATGGGTGCTCTCAGCTCCAACAGGCTCCTTGAAGGAGCTCATGCTGCCTCCCGGCCTTAGAGCCCCAGAAAGTGAGGCGTCTCCAACCCAGCAGGTTGGATAAGCCCAAATAGACACCGCTTCCCATGCCACCCCCAGCCAGGGTGGAGCTGGCAAATGTTATGATCTGAGCCAGCTCTTTCGCCCCTGTCCATATGGCTAAGGGGTTGTCCCACCTCCAATGTCCTCTTCCACGGCACTGCTGCCAAGAAAGGGGAAGGCAGGCCAGAGCTGGGTCACTGAGAGGGACCCTTCTCCCTGCAGGTTATGGAATAGTTATAGAGAGTCTGCATCCTGTAGAACAGGAACTGGGAAATTATCATTCATCTCTTTACTTTACAGATGTGGGTCTGGGGTCAGGCAAAGGGGGCAAGGAGTCCCAGGCCCTCAAGCTAGTCAAATGTAGAGGCAACCGTGGGACCCAGGCTTCCTGACTCTCAGCCAGTGCTCTTCTTGCACTCCCTGCTGTCCCAGCCCAGAATGGGGACACTGTCAGGGAGCAAGTAGCCCTAGTGTGAGGCTTACACAGCAGAACTCTGGACGGGGTGCAGGAGAATGCCCCGGCCCTTGCCACCGTCTGTTGCACCTGACTTTGGGTGGCCTCCCCGGGAGCTTGGACTGCCCAGGACATTGATGAGTGGACCTTAGCCTTGTATCACCTGGCAATGCGCTCTGGCACCGTGCAGACTCCATTCAATGCCACCGTCTATTTCTATTTTTAGCTTACTTCCCTGGTGGCCCCAGGAAATAGCACACATGACGTGTCTGGCTTCCGAGGCAGGGGACAGACCTGGATATAGAAGAGGACTTGGAAGAGTAGAAACTGCATTCCTGGGAGATGCTGAACCTCTCCCACGAAGGACAACAGCCTTAGGGGGGGTAGGTGGACATGGTCTGGGAGGAAACAGCTCAAGTTCTATAGTCCGCTGATTCGGAAAAGTCTCTGAGTAGCAGACTAGACCTTATATGGACTGCAGGCTCAATGTAGCATTAGGGCCTAAGAGATCATCTGGTCTTATCCACTCATTTCACTAAGAAGGAAACACAGGTGACAGGATGTTCCCAAGGTCACACAGCAGCCAGGACATGGCGGAAGCAGAACAACCTTGAGGCCAGGGTCAAATCCATCAGTGAGTCATCACACGGATTCTTCAGTCCATTTCTCACTCACCAACAGCAGCATTCACAGCTAGAGCCTAAGTACTAAACTCACACACCACTGAGGCAGTGATTGCATCTTCTGTTGGAACCGACAGAGCCACGGGATGGGGGAGGAGGGCACAATCAAAGGAAGAATAGCAGGGACTCGGGTGGGTCTACTGTACCTAGCGCAGCACCTGTCATGCAGTGGGAACTTGATTATGTCTGTTGAATACTTGAATACAGATGGGAGAGGTCTGCGTTGCTGCTTGTGAGAGTCTTAAAGGGAAAAGCTGGGGCAAGTGAATGAATATGAGAGAATAAACCACTGGGGTACATGATCCCCAAGAGCTACCTCAATTCATTTCATTCAATTCAATTCAGTTCAATTCAATTCACTCACTGCAGTTCCACTGTGGGCTAGAAAGGGGATACTGGAGGGTTTAAGCCACACGCTGTAGCTGAGGCTTATGACAAAGGCACAGGCCTGTCCTCCTGCCCAGTGTGCCTAGGGTTCCCTGGGGTCACTGCACTGGCAGGGAAGGGGAGAGTCATGTTTATATGTTTATCACATGATTCAAAGCCCCGGGCAAAGTGCAGGTGACTTCACTTTGGATCAATGGGCCCCTCTCAGAGTTGGGAGGTACTTTTACAGCCGCAAATGATTTCCCTCATTTAGATAGAGCTGAACTCCCCCATTTCAGTGCTGCAGCCTGTGTGCACCTGGGCTGCCTTGGATCCCAGCAATACCCTTTTACCAGGATGTGGGCAAAGCAATACTGTTGGGGGCCTGTTGTCAGAAGTCATCATTCGAATCTAGGGAACAGCAGAGTGGCCTTTCCCAATGTGGACATGGCAGTGCTTCCCCTTCTAAGCCGCAGAGCACAAGGCAGTGCTAGGGATGAGCTTGCTTGCCTGGTTGGAAAGAACACGTGCTAGTCAGAGTGAAGAATCAAATGCAGTCACATAATCATCCAGGCTGGGGACCTGGGCTGGGCCGGAGTGAGGCTCAGGGAGGAACAAGAGTGGGAAGGAGGAAGGGCGGGGAGGAGGCCCACCAAGCTGCTCCAGCTCTAGGTCCTGGATATTCCAGTGGAGACTCAGGGCGATCCTGAGCCTGGAGGTAGGGAGGCTTTCCTTACGCCTGCCCTGGGCACTTTGAATATAAATGTATGAACTTTCTAGAGCTCAAGGATTTTGTTAGCAGAGGCTGTTTGATTGATTCATTCTTTCATGAGACAGACATGAATGCCTACCAAGTGCCTGGCAATGTACCATGCATCTGGTATGCAAAGATAAACCAAAACCCCAAAACTTGGTCTCTGGCTTTCTGGGAGCTTATGATAGGGAACAAGAAGCATTTCTCTAATCTGTAGGTCTTCAAGATATTTTAATATATATTTTTAAGTGTTTATTTATTTATTTTGAAAGAGAGAGAGAGAGAGAGCAAGCATGGGTGAAGGAGGGCAGAGAGAGGGAGAGAGCATCCTAAGCAGGCCTCGTGTTGTCAGCACAGAGCCGAATGTGGGGCTTGATTCCACAAACTGCAAGACTGTGATTTGAGCTAAAATCAAGAGCTGGATGCTCAACCAACTGAGCCACCAAGGCACCCCAAGGTGTTTCAATATTTTTAATCTAGTTTCTTGCAAGGTCTCAGAAAAGTAGCTGGGGCCTCTCTGTGCTGATGGGGAGACAGGGCAGGGTGGTATGGGGCAGTTGTCACCCATGCTATGCTCTTCTGAGCCCTGGGATGTTGAAGGATGCTTAGGCTACCAGGACATATCCAAGGGGACTGGTAGATAACACCCAGTGACTCCACCTCCCTTCCCTGAAGCCTCCTGGTGCTTTTCCCTGCTATTTCCCCTGGGTCCTGGCAAAGAAATGCTATTTCATGCCTGCTTTCCCAGATGTATGCCCTGCGCCCGCCACCATTGCTCAGCTGATGTCAGGGACATTGGAGAGAAGGGCTAAAAATAGCTCTGATTTGATGCGCAGCTCTCAGGGGTGAGCTGGCAGCTAGCCCCTCCACCTTTCCTCTACACTGAAGGCATTTCAGTTGGAGTGTGTGTATGGGGGGTGTCAGTAGTGGGGAGGGGGGCAGAGGCTTCTAGGGCCAGCTGGCTAGAGTCTGTGGTCATACTCAGAGAGAGCCTGTGGCTCACAGCTGTGGCTGTGTGGGCACACACATTCCCCTGTGCCAGACTTAAGGGCCCCTCAAGCCACGTGAACCTGGCATTTCAAGTGGTTTTGAGGGAAGCTGCAGGTAGACTTGTGCATGGACACATGTGTATGTATTTGTGGGTGTTGGGTGCTCTGTGCTGTGCCTGTGATAAATTGCTGGGGCCGAGAGGGCCCCTGGCTGGTGCAGCTGTGATCCTCCATGAGCTGGGAGTGTCTGATTATCTGACAGCCCCAACATATTTGCTTCTACCTTCCTCAGCTGTCCAGAGAGGGGCAGAAAACCTGTCTCATTGCAGCATTATCCTGCCATGCTGTGGCTAAGTTTTCTCTTCTGCACAGCCCAAATCTTTCCTGCTTTTTCATTGAGCTCCTGGCCCCATTCCGACCATCTACCTTGGGGAGCATGCATTTCATGTCTTTGAAGCTAGGGTTGCAGGCACTTCCTGGCCAAATAAGATCAGTTTTGCATTAAAGCAGGGACTGCATCTACCTTAGCACCTTTGCTCGATGTTCGCCATGATGAGCGAGGGCTGATGGGTATACAGATGTCTGTCCTGGGGGTTCAAATATAGCTGGGAGGCATCTCTGTATGTAAGTGACTTTGCCACAGTGTGGGCTGTGAGCAGAGCTATGGTAGTGGAGGCAAGGGGCCACCAGGAGTGGAAAACAGACTCAAATAAACAGAGGCTTGAATTTGGGTTTCTAATTTGGCATACTGTTTGATGCCTCTGAGCCTCAGTTTCCTGATCTGTAAAATGGGGCTAATAGATGATCTAATATATGGGGTTGTTGAAAGGATTATGGGGATGGAATGAAAGAAAGATAACAAATAGGAAGATAGAGTGTACCAGGTTAGAAGCAGCCTGTCTGGACTCCAGCTACCTGGTGTGGATCCCAGTAGCTATGTCCTGGTCTTTGTCTTGCTTCACTTTCTTCACTGTAGACAATGTTAATGTTTTTGTGTCAAATGACTTAATACATGTACAGTTCTTACATTGTGCCCGGCATGCAGGGGAAACCCAATAAATGGGAGCTATTACTTTACTGGAGACTCAGTATAATGGGAGGATGTGGAAGAAAGTCATTTGACCCTGACATGGAGTAAGGCATGTGGTGGCAGGGCCCTCCTGCTCCAACCTGTGGGCTGTGGACTCTGTGGGAAGGAACAGAGAGCCACACCTTGCTGGCTCTCCAGGTGGTGGGGAACGGCATAAACAAAGACATAGAGACAGACACACACACCAGGAGGGTCTAGGGGTAGAGAGCCATTAGATGCAGGCTGGGGGGGGGGGGCGGGGAGCAGGTGTAGGGGAGAGGTAGGGGAGGCAAGAGACTGAATCCCTGGATGCAGAGCCAATGAGGAGCCACCCAGGCGACTACACCTAGGTCAGCTTCGATCTCCTCATCCGTGAAATGGGAATGGTGATAGTGATAACCAGAGGCTTGCCGACTGTTCCCCCATCCTGTCCGCTGATGTCCCTCAGATAGGTGAATGAGCTGGAAGAACTTGGAAGGACTTTAGCTCTGTCCCGCTGCCTGCTGTTTGCTCCAGGACCCCAGGGAACAGCCGCAGGGGTTCCTGCCGGGCATGGAGTCAAATGCATGCAGGCAGCAGCACAGCTTCTATGCCATTGTGGCCTCAGAACTCCCCAGTCAGTACTTTCCTGAGTAGACCTGGTGACCCAGCTCAGCAACTCTTAGCAGGTGACAAGCCCCAGACAGGTGAGGTCTCCGCACAAGCCCCCTGAAGGCTCCCCCACCCCTCCTTTGGCACATCCTCTCTTTCAGCCACTGCATGGCTACTGGCCCTAGATCCCTCCTATCCTGGGATGTGTGGTCAGAAATGGGGAGGACACCTGGGAGGTAGTGCTTCCACCCCCGGAAGGATGGACCAGATGAGAATGCAGATCTTACAGTGTCACAGCAGCTCTTAACACCTCGACTGCTACCATGACAAATCAGGGTTCCCAAATCAACCAGGTGGAGTTGGAGGGAACTTGGAATACGTGTGAACGGGGCTTAGAGGGGTACTTTGCAAGTTCAGATAGCAGTGAGCCCCTGGGGGCTTTGGTAGCAGCTAGCCCAGCTTTGTCCTTGATACTGGGGGCAGTATGTCATTGAATTTGCAAACTTACTTCTCATCTGACTACTATTGCAGTGTCCCTGTTTCGGAGCTGGTTCACAGCCACTGAAGACAGCTCTGTGCTTTGATGTGGGTTTGGCTTTGCCTCTGTCCTCTGTGTCTGCTGGCCCATTCACTAGGAGACTGTGATGACAGTTAGTGGCCATGAGCAGGAAGGACTGGGGGGCAGGAAGGGAGGCACAGGTGGGAGAGCACCCCTCTGCGATCCAGGATTGGCTGTTATGTGCCTACAGGTGTCTGTCCAGCTGGGGCTTAGACCTGTGAGGCATGTACATTATGTGGTAGTTTGTACATGTGTATCTCTATGCGGTGCAGGGCATGGTGCATCTATGTAGTGTGGCTGTGTGGGTGTATGAATTTCATGTGTAGTTAGCATGTATATGCTGGGGAAGTTTCTGTGCCAAGTGTGAGTACGCATGCGTGTCTATGTGTGGTTCTGGTGTGGAGTGGGTTCTTGGGGATGGTGTGCATATGAAAGCAGTTGCTTACATGTGTGTGTGTATGTGTGGTGTGTGCATGTGTGTGTGTGTGTGTGTGTGAGAGAGAGAGAGAGAGAGAGAACATGTGCCACACCCACCTAGGGTAAGAGTGAAGGTACCTCATGGTGATCCTGGAGGCATGGTTTCTTGTATTTAAACGCAACAAAAATCTAAAGACATTTTTAAAAAATAGCGAAGAGCTGTTCAAGTGAATGACTATATTATTAGTTTTAGAGAAAAAGTGTGTCTTGAGTTCGAGGTCAGCTTCCTGGAATCTTTCTGGAAAGAGCTGGAACACTTTTTGGCCATGGAGGGGTCAGAGTGTGGCCCCAGCTGTGGCCACCATGCAGACCTGGTTGCTGGTGGCTGAGCCACAGCCCAGGACAGGCTGCTTGGGGCTGAGGGCTGCTGTGGTGTTAGCCCAGACCCACCTCTGGGCTTCAGGGCCCTCCTGGGTGAGCTAAGATCCTGTTGGTTGGGGTGATCTTCAGACCATTGGCCTTTCCAGCCTCCACACCTCAAGGCGCACAGGAGCAACCCAGTAGCATGGCCACACAGACGGTGGGCTCTGAGGGCCAGAGGTGGGGACTCATGCACAGCCCTGCTCCCTCATTCAGTCAGCAGATGCTCTTGTCCCATGTGCTAGGTGCTGTGTCAGGGGCTGGGAACACAAGGGGTACAAAGCTAGGCTCTCTCCTGGGCTTAGGGTCCTGCAGGAGTGACGGTCTTTTTTTTAATTAATTAATTAAATTTTAAATTTACATCCAAGTTAGTTAGCATATAGTACAATGATTTCAGGAGTAGATCCCATTGATTCATCCCCTAGGAACAGGTCTTAACTACTACTCACACACATACCCTGCATCCCCATGGTCACTGCTACAAAGAAAGGTTCACAGGCTCTGAGGGCACACATGGCATCAGCAGACCCTGGCTGGTGACACCAGCAAGGTCCTTACTCAGCTTCCCCATCTCCAGAGGCTGGTAATGATGCATGCCTCCTGCAGTGGGGGAGGGGGTGTGGTTAAATGAGATGGTGCAGGTAGCATCTCGGGCCTGGTGCACACTGAGTGGCTGGTAAAGTTACTCTGACTTGTCGTGCTGTGTTATACTATCTTCTTTTCCTGCCTCCAAGCACCAACCCTGCAGATGATTCTGCAGTTTGGGACTTCCAGAGCGATTAATAGCCTTTAGGAATGAAGGGCTGAAACTATGTTGGGGGGAGCAAGGGTGAGTAGAGGGGTGTTTAGGGAGAGGAGTGAGGTAAGAAGGGCCAGAAAAGCAGGATGTTGTGCAGCTGGGGTTGGGGGGAGGGATGCTGTAGGCAAGGAGGGCAGACACAGGGGAAGGGAGAGACAGAAAAGGGCCTGGGGTGAGGGGCTCCCAGTATCATGAAGACAAGGAGGAATGGCCCCCTCCTGGGGCTCTTCCCCACTGAGGTCTGCCTCTCTGTTGGAGCCACTGGGTCTCTACTGTCCCCTCCCTTGGTGTCTGAGGAGCCTGGTCTGGTGGCCCAGCCCTGTGGCCTCCTGGCAGCTTGGCAGCCAGGCACAGGGCTGTGTCCTCACACGACCTCAGCCTTGGCATTTCATTTGTACTGAGCCAATTGCATGCTGGTGCAGGGCCCAGGAGGACAGCCATTCCATTGCATGGAATCAACCGCATCCCTGTGCTGGCTGAAGGGAAGAAGTCACCCTTCCTGTGGCTTTGTTGGAGAGGATCAGGGACCCTGTGGTCCCCTACCAGCTGGGGATTTGCTGGCTGGGGATAGGTTCATCAGCTCATGGCCAAAGGGGAAAGTGTTATGGTCTCTGTGTATAAGTCCTGTATGTTCTGGGTCAACCAAATGGACTCCTTGGGTGGGATGCCAGTGGCTGCTGAGCCCCTGGGAGCCCGATGGGGAGGGCAGGAGCTGTGCTGTGTGGTTTTGTTTTGGCTCTGCCACCAGATTGTGTCTGCAGATGCTTGTGAGGCAAGAAGCTCGGTACCCACTGCCACTCTCCATCCCCGCCCAGTAGAACCTGGCCAGCTCTCTCCACGGGAGCTTCCTCTGCACCTGCGGGCTGTAGGTGAAATGCAGGGTCTGCCATAGCCTCCACTTGGCATATGCCCAGCAGATTTCTAGTTGCCTCCTGGGGTCACAGCCCTTCCCTGACTGGTATGTGAGCCCTGGGGGAAGATCCTTATCACAGTGACACCAGCTGGCCCTGAGCCAGGAGGCTTGCACACAGAGGAGGAAGGCAGGCCTAGGGGTATTTGGTACTTGTAGTTGGAGCCCTGTCTGTGTGCCCGCAGGACCCTGCTTGCGTTTTACTTCCTGCTTCAGGATGCCTCCCCTCTTAGGCCCTTTCATCCTTTCCTAAGGGAAGCTTCAGGGACCGAGGCCAGATGGAGGCCTAGGGCACCATCTGAGGTGGCCATCTCTCCCTGGGTGGAATGTAAGATCTCACAGAACTGGGTTCCTGAAGAAGCCAGGTGCTAGGTGAGTTGTGAGAGCTCGGACGTGCTAACACTGCCCTGCCGGGGTCCACTACCTCAGCAGATGGTAAGGTCCTTGGCTTCCCCCCAGCAGCTCCCTCAGCAGCTCTTATGTCCCCAGGGCCTCTGTGGGCTGCAAGGCCAGCTCTGCCTTAAATCCTTATAGCCTCTACACACTTAGTCCCTACCCAGGCTCAGGGCAGCCCCTGGGGGTGAGTCCTTCCCCTGCTCCCCCCTCCACCATTGCTCCTCCTGCCCGGGTCTCCATCAGCAGAGTCTTGTCTCAGTGGCCAGGTGCTCAGGGCCAGCTCCAAGGAAGGTGAGGCAAGAAGTCTTATTGCTTCTCCTTTGCTTGAGTTCTTCCTGCCCTCCTTCTTGTGAGTAGGCAATTCTGAGAGTTCTGCACATATTCTGGAAACAAGTTCTCCCTCATCTTCATCAGATATGTGATTGGCAAATATTTTCTCCCTTTCCATAGCTCGTGTTTTTATTCTCCTAATGCCATTCACAGAGCAAACGCTTTTAATTTTGATGAAATCCAATGCATCGATTGTTTTCTTCTATGGCTCTTGTTTTTGCTGCCCTATCTAAGAGCTCTTTGCTAATGCAAGGTCACAAAGATTTTCTCTTGAAAGTTTTATACTTTTACCTTTCAATCTCTGTTACATTTTAAATTAGTTTTTGCATGGGAAGGACTAATTGTGTCCACATCATTTGTTGGAAAGACTATTTCTCTCCGTTAAATTATCTTTGCACCTTCAAACAAAAATCAGTTTCCCATATATGTATGAGTCTGTTTCTGGACTTTCATCTGCTCCATTGATCCGTTTCTCTCTCCTTGCCAACGACACCCTGTCTTAATTACTGTAGCTTTATAGTAAGTTCCAAAATCTGGTACTATGAGTTCTTTAAATTTGTCCCCCCACCCCAAATTGTGTTGGCTCTTCTAGTTCCTTTACTTTTCCATATCAGTTTTAGAAATCTGCTTGTCTATATCTGCAAAAATCCCTGCTGGGATCTTTACTGAAATCATGCTAAATACATGCATGAATTTGAAGAAAATTATCATTATGTCATCACTATATTGAGTCTTTCAACCCATGAACATAGTATGTTTCTCTATTATTTAGGTTTTCTTTAACTTATTTTTATTAGTGCTGTAACATCAGGATACAAACCTTGCATATTTTATTAGACTTATTTCTAAGCATTTCAATTTTTGGAGTTAACTTAAGTGATATATATATAATGTACACACACACCACCTTTTTTTTTTTTTAAGAGAGAGAGTGTGTGAGTAAGGGAGGAGAAGAGGGAGAGATTTGAAAGAGAATCTTAAGCAGGCTCCATGCCCAGTTGCAAAGCCCAAATCTTGGCTTGTTCCCATCATCCTGGGATCATGACATGAACCAAAATCCAAGATCAACCCACTGAGCCACCCAGGTGCTCCTAAGTAGTATATATATTTAAAATTTTAAAGTCCAATTTCTGATTGTTCACTAGTTGTCCATAGAAATATGTTGAATTTTTTATGTGCTGACCTTGTGTCATGAGACTTTGCTAAACTTCCTAATTAGTTCTGTGAGTTTTTTTGTATATTCCTTGGGATTTTCTATCTAGACAATAGTGTAATTTTCAAATAGGGACAACTTGACTTCCTTCATTGCAATCTGTATATACATTTCCTTTTTCTTGACTTATTGTACTGACTGGGATTTCCAGTATGATGGTGAGTAGAAGTGATAAGAGTAGACATCACTGCCTTGCTCCTGATCTTTAGAGGAAAGAATTCAAATTGTATCATTTTGTGTGGTATTAACTGTGGGTTTTTGTGAGTGTCCATCTGTCAGGTTAAGGAAGTTCTCTTTTATTTCTAGTTTGTTGAGAATTTCTTCTTTTCATAAAATCATGAATTGATGTTGAATTTTGTCAAATGCCTTTTCTCTACATTAATTAATTAATATGTATTTTGTCTTATTAATATCTTTGATTAAAGGGATTGATTTTTGCATATAGAAGCAGCCTTATATTTTCAAAATGAACCCAACTGGCTATAGTGTACCATTCTTACTATATATTACTGAATTTGATTTGCTAATATTTTGTTGAGGATTTTTGCATCTGTGTTTATGAGGGGTGTTGTCTATAGTTTTATTTTTTACACAATGTTTGTCTGGCTTTGATATCAGACTAATGCTGAACTCATAGAATGAATGGGAAAGTGTTCTTTCCTCTTGAATTTTTGGTAAAAAAAAAAAAAAGTGTAAAATTGGTGCTATTTCTACTTTAAATGTTTGATATACTTTATTTTTCTTAGAAAGGATTATCTAAGTTTCAGGCCCCACAAAACCATTTGGGGCTTTGAGGGTAGGTTGTTCTCTATAATCAGAGGTTTCAAAATACTAAGGTTGTCACCAGAAGCAGCAGGTGACTGTAGACCCAGACAGCAAACCTGTTCAGCCTCCTGTCTCTTGTATAAATCACTTATTTCCAGATTTAGGCAGAGCTATAGCTAACTCCCAGGGAGGCAACATAGTTTGGGTAAGTCCATCTTTGATTTGCCTGAACTGTGACTGGGTATGTGCCCTGGGGGAAATCACCCCACCTCTCTGAGACTCAGATGTGCCAATGGGAAAAAGAAGATAACGAAATTTCTTCCCTCAAAGGGCTGGTGTAAAGGTGAGAATGTGCTCAGAGTACTAGAAAGTTCTTCTGGAGGCAGATATGTGGGGCTTTGAACAATTCTGTGGTTTCCAAAGAGGAAAAGACAGGGCTGGGAGACAAATAAGCAGAGTGCACTGAAGGAAGGACAGGAGTGTAACCCCCTGGGGGATAGGAACGGCTGCCCACTGAGCCATCTGGTCTCCCAGGTAGCCTCACACACAGTCGAGGCTTCTGTGACCTTCCAAGGGGGCATGATTGCATGCATTTACTTATGCAACATATCCTGGAGTTTGAAAGATGTGGAAACTGAGTCCCAAAGAGGTTAGGAGATGTTCCCCAAGGTAACACAGCCAGTGAAAGAATGGGAAGAGAGTCCAGGTGGTTTGCTTTTCCAGTGTAGTGAGGGGAGTGAGAAGGAAAGAGGCAAACAGTGTGTCTCTGATCAGCACGTGGGTGGGAACTAACAGCACTGGCCCTGGAGCCAGACTGATGGCTTGATGCCCTGCTCAACCACTTACCCAGCCAGGTAAACTGAAGAACATAACCTTACTGCTGCAGTTTGCCATCTGTAAAATGAGGCTCATATT
The DNA here is from genome assembly GCF_003009895.1 of Hyaena hyaena. Lineage (NCBI taxonomy): Eukaryota > Metazoa > Chordata > Mammalia > Carnivora > Hyaenidae > Hyaena > Hyaena hyaena. Next base: position 106,155 of record NW_024081803.1, on the reverse strand, counting down.
GTATCTACCTCATTAGGTTGTTGCGAGGATTACATGAATGGGTACAAAATGCTCAGAACAGTGCCTGCCACATGAGTGCCACACATATTAGGTATTATTATTTATAAAGATCAGGCTCTCTGCAGCTACTCAGTTAAGGAAAAATAAAGTTGTGAAAAGGTTGCTGGAAGCTTGAGGTCCTCCAGTCTGCCTTCTGCGGGGGTGAAGAGCACAGGCCTCACCTAGGGAGTGACTTGTCCAAGGCCCCGCAGCTCCTGCAGACTCTAGACCAAGTCCAGCTTCCTAAGCCCTTTCTCTATGATGACACGCCGCCTCCCTGCTTTTAGACCCAAGCATTTCATGATCCGATGTTCTTAGGACAGAGATGGCACAACAGGTGCCATCAAAAAGGTGGAAGCAAATCTAGGAAGAGATTTGGATGTCTTCTATCCTGAGCTAATGTCCAAGGGATGGTGAGCTTTCAGAACCTGCCAGGGAAATGATGGGGCGGGGGGGGGGGGGGGGGGGGGGGGGGGGGGGGGGGGGGGGGGGGGAGATGAAGGTATGGAGAAGCAGCAGACCTCCTTGTGGGAACTCAACACATCTGGCCCTGTCCTGGGCTTCGCCTGGGCCACCTGCACCCCAATATTACTGCATGGAAGGGTGCAGGCCTTAGGAGGCTGCCTGCTGGGGATGAGATCACCTCGTGGAGTAGCGTGTCTCTGTTGCTTAGGGTCTGGCACCACCTTGTGGCCACAAGTCAAAGTTGTCTTTGTGCAGGGGCTGGAGGCTTAGCAGAGGGAACTACCTGGACGGCCCCAGAGGTCACCTAGACCCACTCTAGTTTTTGCATATACCCTCAGTTGCCTCCTGGGGACCCAGAGACTCAAGGACAGAGGAGAAGGGTAGAGGGTCCAGAGGGTGGAATAGGTAGAGGGCACTTTATTGGGAAATCCTGAACTGGATTCTGTGATGCAGCTCCCATTTACAGGGGGTGAGGCTGTGTGAGTTGGTGTCTCAGGACTCATGATTTCCAGATTTGGTTTTGGACTTCATCCTGGTGCACTCAGGCTGCCAGCATCTGTTTGCTCATCAGCACAGTGGGAGAGGCTCTGGCTTTGCTCACTCCCACCCTTGTTTCTTCCCATCCCTTGCGATGCTCTCACAGAAGAAATTCAAGACTGGTGTCTCTGGCAGACATTCTAGCAGAGTCAGCATGTTCTGGGCTCATTGCCTTCCATTTCCATGGGCATGATGGGCACAGGGGCCTGTGGCTTGGGGAAAATGGAGTCGGGGGGACACATCAAGTGCACCTTTTGCTGTGGCAGGGCAGGACCTAGGTGGATCTGAGTGTTGGCCTGGGACCTGGATGACTAGGCTTGGCTCCTCCATATAATCATTCCTCCACCTTGTGAGGCTGAGAGAAGCAGAGTCTGTGGTCTGAGTGTACCCCTGAGGGAGTAAAATTTGTGATCTGGTCCCTGTGGGAGTCTGTGGCCTGTGGTATTGCGTGTTACAGCTGCCACATGTGGGTAGAGGTCAGATTTGGTAGAGCTCAGGCCACATCTGACCTGTGAGACCCAAGGCACCAAGGCTTCCCTGGGCACATGGCTGTTCTGGGTGCTATGTGGAGCTTCTGGACTCACAGCTCCGACCTTAACCAGTGCACCTTTGTCTTCCACTGCTCTGCCTTCCTGGGCCACCGTCAGATCTGACCAATTTGACTCTTCTCTCCACCCTTGATGCTCCTCAACACCTCCCAGACTACTTGTGACCATATCTCTTTACAGCGAGCCCTCCCCTGCCCCAATTTTTTTCCCCATGATTTTTCCCAGTTGGTCATCTCCTTCAGGCCCAAAATTGTGACACTGCTTTCCTCTCCTTTCTCTCTTTCTCTTTGCATTCCTTGACACATCTCTCTCTTTCTTTCTCTCTTTCTGTATTTCTTCTCTTGTGTGTATGTTTCTCTGTCTGTCTCTGTATCTCTCTGTGTCTCTCTGTCTTGCTCTGTGTCTCTTTGCCTCTGTATCTCTCTCTGTGTGTCTCCCTGTCTCATTCCTTGTCTCTTTGTCTCTCTCAGTGACCCTGTAACTTTACAACAATGTCCCTGTCTTTTTCCAAGCCTCACACTTCGTCCCTTGATTTTGGGAAAATGACTCATGGGTCATACCACAGATAGTAAGTGCCAGAACCTGTAACGGAACCAAAATTCAATGCTTCATTTCACTCGAGAGGCTCAGTTTTTCCCCTGAGGTAAATGACAATAACCAGACCTGTCCCATGAGGCACGGCAGAGGGACTCCAGCAGATGGCTGGCCGGGTGCACCTGCCCTTCCCCCTTCCCCCAGAGCCTTCCTGCCCTCGGTCTTTACCTCCAGGCTTCCCCACTTTAGTCTTCAGCAGGACTGTTGCTCTGCTCACTGTGGGGAGTGCATCTGGAGGGAAATAAGGTGTCCATCTCAGCTTCCCAGGGTGGGTCTCTTCAGAGGTACCGTCACCCAAAGGCTCTTAGGAATCAGAGAGGCAGACACACTATTACTCACCTGGTATGAGATGGGTACTCCTTGTTGCCAGGGTGTTTGTTGTAGGTCACACCAATGGTTCAGTGGGGGTGCTTTGTGTCCCAATGCACAGGCTAGGGGACCCTGGAACCTTTGTTCATTGAGGGGTCTAGTACATGGTTAATGCTCAGGAGGGAGACCCACCATTTTATAATTGGAGAGGAGCATCACTTTACAGTTTTAAACTATTTTATAAATGAATGCTGTCGCATCTTTGCTTCTAAAATGTGAGCTTCTGTAACGTGGGTACAAGGTCTTGTGCAATGCCACACTGCTTCCATTGCTCCGGGGAAATACAGAGCCCCTCTTAGTGACTGGCTTTATGAAGCTCTTCATGAATTTGCTGCAAATGTGGTCATGGTATCTGCTTTCATAGTATTGTGACAGTGTTGTCCCACCAGGATCCCTCAGCCTTGCAGGACAGGACTCTTCCTTCTACATCCATAGGCACTGAGGCGATGCTGTGAACAATACGCAAGCTCCCGTGCTCCAGGAGAGACAGAAAAGGCACGAGAAAGGAGTCGGAGAGAGTGGGAGGTGGGCTGGAAGGGCAGGCAGGGTTTCGTGAGCCATGCAAGGTTTTGGATCTTATTCTAAGCATTATGGGAAGCTGTGGGAGGGTTGGAAGAAGCGTGGGGATGACATGATTGCATTTATGATTTTTAAAAAGCACCTTGGCTGCCATGTGAAGAAAGGGTTGTTCTGGGGCAAGAGTGGACCCAAGGAGACCAGTTAGGGAGCTTTTGCTTCGATTCAGGCAAAGGGGTAATGGCAGAGACCAGGCTGGGGGTGGTGATAGGGACAGAAAGAAGGGACTGCCTGGTAGGTAGCCCCAAGTAAGTACCTGACAGTGCTTGAAGACAGTGAGGACTACAGAGTGTGTCAACCATGCTCTCTCGACCCCTCTGATTCAGGCTTGTGTTTTAGAGGGCACAGTGATATACATTCCTAAGGGACAGTCAGGTCACACATGTGCTTCTGTCCTGTTGGCTGTGGCCCTTGGTTTATGGTTCATGTTCTTGACCCTAACTGGGCCCACAAAGCCGTGCTTCCTGAACCTCACTCTCGCCCTGGCCCCACTGGCCTCTCTGGCCCAGGTTCAACCTCAGAGACCGCTGGCTGACTTAGATGTATCTCTAATCCTCCCCTTGACTGTGGTTTAGAGATGGCTTCCTAAAGTTCGGGTATAAGCGAGGCACGGGGGACACAAGATGTATGCCCACCACACATATTATCTCCCTGATCTCTCCACCAGCCCTGTGATGCTATGATTCTTTTCCCCATGTTAGAGAAGGGTAACAAGGTCACAGAGTTGGAGTAATTAGTCCAAGATCCCACAATTAACAAATGACAGAGTCCGCATTTGAATCCAGAGCTCATGCCTTCCTCCTACACGACTTTCTTTGCTGATGGAGCAGGGTCAGTACATCAGAGTGACTGTGTCCTATGTCACCCGTGGACAAAGGCTCCATTGCAGCCTCTTGTGGCTCCCTACTGTCTAGCTTAAGCTTTGGTGTCCGGCAATCTGGGGACAGCTTCTGTTTGGTCTGCCATCCAGCTATGGGAGCTATACAAGTGTGGTGCAGGGGTTCCCTGTGTGTCTTACATGGGAATTACATCTGCCTGTCACCTGGGACCCCGGCACCATGCGACCAGCCAGCCAGTGGTACTTAATAGGAGCCTCACAATGCTAACTCCCTTCCTTTACTCCCCCAGATAGGGGACAGGGCTGTGCAGTAGAGGTGAGTGTTGGAGTCTGCTGGAATGTTCCTCCTTGGGTCCTGGACGTGACAAAGGTCATGCGTCTTCTGAACTCACCTGTGATGCTTCACTGGCCAGCCGTGAGATCATCTGGTCCAGCTCTTTCATTTCTCTCTCTCTCTCTCTCTCTCTCTCTCTTTTTAGATGAGCAAACCAAAACCAGGAAGGGGAGAACTTGCTTAAGGCCCCTTCCCTGGCTTGCCCCATCCACCCCCAATTCCTTTATCCCAAAGCCTTAGCACCCTGTCTGTGGCCTGGAAAAAACCCTGGTCCAAGCATATGGAAAACTTCAGAGCAAAGGAGGGGACATCAACACAGGCAGGCCTTGGTTTTGGGCAGTGGCATGACCCTTCCACATTCCCTGCCCCCACCCACGCTCTCTGTGTTCTGTCCTATTCTCTCGGCAGGTATATCCGCACCATGTACCTGGGGATTCAGAGCCAGCGGCAGAAGGAACACCAGCGACGCTTCTACTGGGCTATGATGTATGAATATGCAGACGTCAACATGTTGCGCCTCCTTGAGACCTTCCTGGAGAGCGCCCCCCAACTGGTGCTACAGCTCTGCATAATGATCCAGAAGAACAGGGCCGAGACGCTGCCCTGTGAGTGTCCCACCCCCACCCCCCACCAGAGGTTGGGGGAATGACCTGGGCTGAGACAAGACCCTGCTCTCCATCTGGGGACCACCTGGTGACTGCCGCCTGCACACTCAGTGCCCGGCACGTCCTGTGGACATTGCCCGTCCTGATCACTGAGTCCCCATAATGCCCTGGCACCTGTGTGATGCTGACCCAGCCCACACCAAGAGCATGCAAGCGGCACAGATGTTCCCCATACACCCAAGTGCCTGCTGCTATACCTGCTCATGACTGTTATGTTCCTTCCCATAAACAGAGCAGAGCCAGGAGCTCAAGTGTCCCCAAGAGCAGCAGAACGGAGGGTTCTGGGTCTCCCCATCTGGGGGTAGTGCCCCCTTTTATTTGGTGCTGGCCTGAGCTGAAGGGTTTGCATATACACAAGATGAGGGAGATGGCATGTGACAGAAGACTAAATCACAATAGACAACACCAGCAGCCTTAGACACTTTTAAGCTGTGGTGCTATTGTTTCAAATCAAAGTTCATGTAGCAGCCATATTTTAAAACATGCTCAAATAGCTCTGCTCTAGTTAGATGGGGATGGGGGAATCCAGATCCAGGCACACCCCACCCATTGACCCCATCCCCCTTATGCCCACTGTGGCCCCAGATGGTCTCCAAGGAGCCCCAGAAGCCCCCAGAGCCCAGTGGGACAGTACTGGTCCGTATTAACAATGGGAAGTCTCTAGGCATCTCCTGGTTGCCTGAGAAGCCCTTCTGAGGTTAGACTTTGTTGGCCAAGCCAGAGTCTCACACCAGGTCATTGATGGTCAGACAGACTGCAAGCAGCATGGTTGTGTCTCAGAGCATGTTTCAGGGGGACTGTAGTGGCAGCAGGTCTAGGAGGAGGAGGGACCAATGATCACATCATGTGGGGGGCCCTGGGAATGTCTAGTTTGAGGAAGACTTGGGATGCATGAATCCCAACATTTGAAGGAATGTCACGGGGATGAATGGCCATCCCAAAAGGATGGAGGGAACTATAGGGAGAGTGTTATTGGTGCAACATGTGGCAGATATCTCAAATAGCAGGAGCCATTGGAAAGAATGTCTCAGCAGGTAGTGAGTTTTCTGACACTAGGAATATTCAAGCAGAAATGTTGTTGAGGAGACTCAGACAAGAGGTTCCTGACCCCAGAGGGTGTGTGCTTGTATGACCTGGGGTAGCAGGACAGCTGAGAGAGAGGGCTCTGCTCTCCATGTCCCACCTCTCCCTGGCCAGTGGGTTCTTACCTCTGGGTTCCACAGCTCTTCTAGGTGCTACAAGGCACCCACAGTGCCACCATGTTCATGAATATCTGCAGGGCACTCTCTGTTGGAAACCTCACCCCCTCCAGCCTTGCACCTTGTGGTCTGTCAAGAGCAGCTAGGCTCTGGCCTTCATGAAACAGCTTTGCCTCCTGACTTTTTCCAGACTGGCAGCCCTTTGCAATGTCCATCCCCCTGGACATTATGCAGAAAAGGAGTTTATTCTCCCAAGGCCAGACAGAGAACATTGAGCTGTTCAGGCTTGTGAACTCATTCCTGACATTAAGAGCCCAAAGACCTACTTCTGGGTGCAACTGCACTGCCAACAGACGCCTCCAACCCTGTGGGAGCTTGACTCCTCAGTGAAGCCTCCTGCCCACCCCCAAGCAGCACAGCCCCAGCTGGAGGTGCCTCCTCTGGAGGTAAAGAGGCTTCAGGGAAGATCCCTCTGTCCCAGAGAGCACTGGCTGTAGTCCTGTGAACCTCTCTCAGAGGCAAGGAGAAGGGTGGATGTGGGAAACTTTGGGGGCAAGGCCCACTGTTAGGAGGAGGCACCACCCAGCCCATGGGCATCAGCTGCTTGGACCCGGGGTCCAGTGGAGTTTGTAGCACCAGTGACCTGTCCTGGAGAAGAGCTGGAAGGAGCTAAATAAATGTCTAGCTCCACTGGGGCATCTGGACACTGAGCAGGAAGCCACGGTGAGGAAGGCAGGGCTGACAGTCCGTCTGGCCTGTCCCTTGTCTTTTGGATAGACTCCCATTTACATGCACACACACTGCCATTGGCATGGAAAAGCTAGGAAACATGGAGACCTAGTCTTCAGGGTGCCTGCAGAGCCAGGCCATCTGCTTGGGCAATGATCTGGTGTGACTGCCCACGCCAAGGCCCCGGGAGCCCCTGCTTCTCTGGACCTTGGAGAAAAGTGTGCATCATTTGGAGAGTGCCATTTGTTTCAGGACCAAGAGAACCAGTCAGGGGTTGGTTCTGGAAGAACACCAGTGTCACAGGGTCTGATACGCACAGTCTTGCTCTGCAAGCCTTGAGGGAGCCCTCATGGGACCCTGGGGATGGGCTGAGGTGTCCAGTGATAGTCACAGTGACCCTGCCTGCTCTCTGGAGCCTCCACACCCAGACTGCCCTCCGATTCATGGGCTATAACTCCCCAGATCAGGGCAAAGTGCTCCAGGAGGTAGATTTTCTGGGGGCCTGGAGAAGGCCTCTTTCTCTCCCATCCGAGTCCTTTTTGCAACCCTGTTGCTGTCTGAGACCCCCATCTAAACCGTCCTTTGCTGTTTCAGTTTTAGATCTCCTCCCAACTGTCCAGAATCACCAGGGCAGCCAAGTTATCCTTCTTGCACCCTTGGCCACATCCAGGCACCCCAAATAGATAGGACAGGTGGCAGGGTGATGGCGGGGGGTGAGCTCCTGATAGGACATTCATCCCAGTCCAGGATCCTGACACCACTTATACCCTGCTTGACTTTGGACCTTGCCCTTCACCTTATCAAGGACTCCTTTTCTGTTTGTATAATGAAGGAGATGACAGTACTACCTAATATTTAGGGAGGATGCAATAATGTAATGCATGTAGATCACTTTGTAAACTGTCAAGCTCTAAGGGCACCCAATGGTGTTTGTTTGTCACTTCCAGAGCCTGGTGGTGAGTGGCGTGGGTGAGATCCTAGGGAGATCCCCACCCCCACCCCTTTTGGGTCATCCCTGTCCCAGCCTCCTTGTTGAGACTCTCCTTTCTATGATAGTTGCTCATATTGTAAACAGAGAGAAGCTGAAGGTGAAATCCCTGGAGAAGAAACTCAAGTGGCAGCAGATGTTGCTCCCTAAGAGTCCTCTTGATGTGGGGCCAAGTCTGTGAAGGCCAAGGGGCTGCTCGGGTGTGCTGCTGCGAGCAGGGACCTTGGGAGAGGAGCTGGAGTGACGAGGGTTGGGCTGCTGTGGAGCTTTTGCCCTAGGGAAGCTCCTCCCTGGCTCTTTCTCCCACACACCCCTCTTTTAGAGCCAGGAGCTCCCTCAGAGTTTGGGCAAGCATTCCCCCACATTTGTCTGGTGTGTGGAATAGGTGTTTCTCCATACAAGTTTTCATGGTTAAATACATTTAGGAACTGCTGGGCTAAACACAGGTCAGTGGCAATCTTTGCTGCTGGAATGTGATTTCCCAAGGCAAGGATGGGGTCTGCAGCATTAGCTGGATAGATGAAAAGGAAGGAAACCTGCTCTCACTGAGCACAGACTGCAGAGGACTTGGCATTTGCCTCTTACTTAACTTGTAGAACATCTGCTCATCACTGGACCATTTTGTTTGGAAATAGGTGCCTTCTCTTTTCCCATAAAAAAAACTGTATGAAATGTTACACATATTAAAGAAAATCAGTTTAAATATTAGAAATGTGAGGAGGAGAAAGAAAGTCTGAGACCCTGGAAAGGGCATGGTGACTGGGATCTTCCAGCCATGTGACTGCTTGGAACATGGCAGCATAGAAAGATGTGGGTGACTCCCATTCTGATATTTGATAGCTGTTTGACTTTGGAGAGTTACTGAGCCTTTCTGTTCCTTAGCCTTCTTGTTTCTGAAATGGGGATAATATTAGTAGCTACCACAGAGAGTTGTTATGAACATTTGATGACATGGCCAATATCATGCCAGGTAAAACATCTGGACATTTTCTTGTTAGTGGTAGACTTTTTATTTTTTTTTTATTATAATTTTATTTATTTATTTATTTATTTTTTTAAATGTGCTTTGCTTTTCATTCTGTTCTTTTTTTTTTTTTTTTTTTACAAATAGTTTATTGTCAAATTAGTTTCTACATAACACTCAGTGCTCATCCCCAAAGTGCCCTCC